>NC_054745.1:9011059-9611059 GCF_018143015.1 Lytechinus variegatus | reverse complement strand
CCGATTTTGATGAAATTTTCAGCATTTGTGCTTGTCTGATTTTTCTCCATTGATCCAAATCAACATTTTTCTGAGGTGGACTTGACCTTTAAAGGACAAGTCCACCCGAACAAAAAGGTTGATTTGAATAAAAAGAGAAAAATCCAACAAGCATAACACTGAAAATTTCCTCAAAATCGGATGTAAAATAAAAGAGTCTTGACATTTCAAAGTTTCGCTTAATTTAAATTATGTGCACATCCCAGCTGGTATGCAAATGAGGAGACTATGACGTCATCCACTCACTATTTATTTTAGCGAATGAGTGACATCATTGACTCTCTCATTTGGATGAAACTGGCTCGTTCATATAACTATTTTGTTAAAAATAAGCGAAACTTTGAAATGTCATAACTTTCTTATTTTACATTCGATTTTGATGAAATTTTTTGCACTATATGCTAGTTTGATTTTTCAGTATTTATTCAAGTCAGCATTTTCCCATTTTCCTGGGATGGTCTTGAACTTTAAGAAACTGTCCTTATGATATTAATAAGCAAGAACTCACAATATTTATGTATACGTACAAGCAGAGGTTGCTACCCATGTAGAGTTTTCAGATCTTTTTTCAATACAGTAATCAAGTTCATAACCATAATGCCCGTTCTTCCAATAAATTTCATTTATGGTCTATCAGGTCTAGTCACGAAGCTGGGTTATGTAGGTCCCAAACAATGGAATGAGATTCCCCAAATAATAACTAATTCACAATTTTCATCTCCCTTTAGAAAACAGTATACAAATTTTCTAGGAAATGATTATTAATTCTCGCAGTTGATATCGATGCATACTTGTACTGTATAGACCCCTCAACTCGTGTTCTTTGTAATGTGTTGTTGTTTTTTCCTCCCTTTTCCTGCACTAATTATTATAATGATATGACATTTTGTTTTGTATTAATGTTGTGTTTTTTACTATGTTTTGGTGATCCAGCCTCACAGGTTTCTTATTACCTTCATTGCAAGCCACGGAATTTATTTTTATTATCTAATCGCATTATTTGATGTTTCCTTGTATTTTTATACTATTTGTGAAATAAAGATTGAATTGAATTGAATTGAATGAGTTAGATATGATGAAAAGTGTTTGATAATGATAATACCATAATAGAGCTATCCACTACCATGCATACACAATATGTATTGGTTTGGGCAATGGAGCCATACATGCAGCTGCTCAGTGGAATGTCATATGTAAACACTTTCTGATGGCCTGAGCCAGGGTATTATATAATAACTCTGCTCGTGGCTCTGTGGTTAAAGTAGGGGATTATCTATACTCCTCAGGGGTCCTAAAATTTGGTTGATAGACAGATGAAGTTATCCAATGAGAGCTCTCTGAAATTTTGGGTGGGTGGGACTTATTTTGACCGTGGGAACCAGATTTCCAAAGAAGAAGCAGACTCTGAAATGGCTCGCTTCGCTCACCCTTTCAGGCTTCGCAAACCAGTAGCAGATCCCACCTCACGAGCCATTCAGAGTCTGCATAGCAGACTAGGTGCTGTGTGCATCATTGCACGGTGCAAGCTTGTGTGTCAAATACGCGCGAAACGACTAATAACAGGCTACAAAAATCACTCGACCATGCTGCCGCTATGCGAATTCGGTGTGCGAAGATTACGTAACTTTAACCGAAATTAACGCTACACCGTAATGACGATTTCTCGTTATTTTACTACACTGATAACATGGAAATATACTTAGTGTTTCCTCCAGACCCAGATATTTTGAATAAGAAAGTCGTAAAATACCGAACAAAATATTATAAAACAGATACCTACAATCTTATTGATGTTGAATAACGGGGGGGGGGTCTTCTTTATATTTGGCAACCAGACAATTTGACTATTATCGCCATCATGAATATTGCATTATTCAACTTGTTTTCTTTGGAAAAAAATATATGAAGAGCTCACTTGCAAAAAAAGTTAGGTCCATTTTTCATCAAATTTGATTTTTATGTCTCAATGTATAGATTTTGAGTAGCTCTTTATAATGACACCAAAGAAAATTTGAAATTCCTATTAAAAAGTAAAGAAAATGGCAAAGATTTTTTTTTTTCAACAGGGATAAGGTCCATTTCAGTTTATTTACAAAAGGGGTTAGGGGTTACACTTCGTAATTCCGAAGCTTCGTAATTCCGAAGGTTCTTTATTCAGAAGGTTCGTAATTCCGAAACACGTAAATTGCCTATACCTCGATGTTCGTTAATCCGAAAACGAAAAAGGGTTCGTTAATCCGAACATTTGTGGCGTAATTCCGACGATTCGTTATTCCGAAGGTTCGATAATCCGAAAACGAAATAAGGTTCGTTAATCCGAAAACGAAATAAGGTTCGTTGTTCCGAAGGTTCGTTAATCCGAAAACGGAAAAAGGTTCGTTATTCCGAAGGTTCGTTGATCCGAAAAAGAAATAAGGTTCGTTTTTCCGAAGGTTCGTTAATCCGAAAACGAAATAAGGTTCGTAATTCCGAAGGTTCGTTAATCCGAAAACGAAATAAGGTTCGTTAATCCGAAAACAAAATAAGGTTCGTTAATCCGAAAACAAAATAAGGTTCGTTAATCCGAAAACAAAATAAGGTTCGTTAATCCGAAAAATGAAAACCGGGAAAGCAGAGGCAGAGGCAAGGGGGGGGGGGGGGGGGGGCACTGTTGCCGTTCAATTATCATATGAGGATGGGAAGGCAAGGGTGGCCGAACGAATTTTCGTTGGGGGTAAAGCCAAAAAATGAAACTCATACGTCAAAATGGGCACTTTGGTGATATTTTCACCTTAAGATTATCATCTGCTTGAAGTCATTGTGTGTTTGATAGTGATTAAGTAGAGAAAAACTTTATTGAAGTGACTTCTTATTATGGCAAAATGTATATTTAGGCTTTATTTTTCGGGAGAGAATATAATGAGCGAGCGGCTTGGTAAAACAAATTCAAAGGTGAAGTTGTATAACGTTTTTTGTGGTCAATTATTCTTAAAATGGCATTATTGCGAGGTGTTGCGAGCGTGAATCACAAGCTAAAACTTTAGGTTATTTAAATAAAAATAGAAAATTAGTTTTTAAAAATCCGAGCAGATTTCTGCTGTCATTAAAAAGATGTGCATCTAAATAAAGAAATTACACGAGCGCAAAACGCAAGCTTAAACATACTGACCAGAAAAGGAACCTGTTAAAAAAAGCATTAAGTGACCTCTTTAGGATGCATATTTCACCAATCGAATGAGAGTGCGAAGCGCAAGCTGAAATTTTTCAATATTCCAGCCTGAAAACTTAACTTAACTTGTATACTTTAAAAAGAGTATTTTATTTCGAAAAAACATGAAAAACGGCATATTTATTTTTGAAAAAGGAACTTTCCCATTTTGGAAAATATTAATTCCCCTGATTTTTATTTCATTTTTGATGCCCCCTGCCTCCCTCCCGGCGGATCCAACTTTCGTCAAATAGGGGGGGATTTGTTTTCGCCATATTTTTCTTGATCGGCAGTTTAAAGTTGATTTTTTTTTGTTTCTTTGAAAGGGTAGTCCTAACAGTCAATAATTAGCTTTATCCTTATAAAATAAAGTAAATATGTAATAACATGATAAACCCTTTTTAAATAATGCGAGCGCGAGCTATATATTTTTGTTGATATGATGGCAATATGTTTGTGATCTTCAAAGCGAGATGCCTATGTAAGTAAATTTAGATAATAACTGCTAGCAAGAAGCGCGAACAGAATTTTTAAATATATAAGCTCTGACCTGATCTAAAGGGGACATTTTAAGAACTTTTTGCAGTTAGCCATGAAGACGATGCGTGTTTTAACCAATGGCGGCGGAACGATTTTTTTTTTTGGGGGGGGGGGCAAAGCAAAAAAAAGGGGCCAGTAGGGGCAATTTGGTGCAAACGGATATTTTCACCATTAGATTATCATCTGTGTAAAGAGGTTGTGTGTTTTGTAGTAACTAAATTGAGCACAATTTTGTAAGTGATCACTAAAGTTATATATTTACGTTTCATTTCTGCGAGCGTAGAGAGCAAGCGGTTTTGGGGAAAAAGTCAAATCTGAAGATGTCAATTCACCTTTTTGGTCAATTACTGTTAAAAGGGCATCCTTGTGAGATGTTGCGAGCGAATCACGTGCTCAAACTTTTGGAAATTTCATGTGGGCCTGGAATGATAATATTGATATAGATATCATTTACCCAGGGAAGCCACTTCAGTTCTGAAAACTATTCTCCCAGCTATTATTATTTTTTTTACAAGAATGCTTAGAACACGTAGAATATCCAGTTTTGAGGTTGGAAATCGGAAAAATTTGGCTCACGTTTCTCGCCCGCATCAATTATTTTTTATTGAGCAACTCATTCTATTCCTGGTTACAAAAAGGAAGTATGAAATGTCCAGTTTTCAGGTTGGAATATCACAAATTTTAAGCTTGCGGTTCGCGCTCTCATTATTTAGTTCGTGAGATATACATTTTGAGTCACTAAATGCAGTCCTTAAAAGATTACTTTCTGAAGCCTGTTGCATAACACTTTTTACCTGAGAAAACTCTGGTAAAAACTGAAAACTAAGGTTAGTCTGATTTCCGCCATTTACTTTACCACAGGGCAAAAACTCCTGTGAAAACAACCTGAGTTTTTTCTGGTAAAAAATTTCATGCAACGGGCCCCAGGTCAGTATATAAACAAATTACAGCTCGCCCTCGCATTAATTCTTTAGAAAGATACACATCTTTCTCACGATTACAAAAAATGCTCCGAATGCTCACCTCACGTCTTGTTACATGAAATGTCTACTAGTTTCAGCTTGCGATTCGCGCTTTCAACATCTCACAAGGATCATTATTAGTATTATTTTTATTACCAGCAGAAGCTGTTATTAAAAATGACATCCCCTCCAATACAAATCCTATTATCTAGAGGTTGCTCGCACGCTTCCAACACACTTGATCCCCTGCATCTTTAATTAAACCATTTGCTTATAGGCAGCAATTGCTCAGATAAAATCGAAATTAGCCTATGCTTGATCAGGGCGCCACTCTTAATGAAATACATGCTTTGGCCCCAACACACGCATGTATCATCGATCGTTAATACTATCATTGCATAATATCGTGTAATCTTGTAATGACAACATCGTTTTTGTTACCAAAATGAATTATTTTCATTTTCGGAAATACGAACCTTATTTAATTTCCGGATTAACGAACCTTATTTCGTTTTCGGATTAACGAACCTTCGGAATTACGAACCTTATTTCGTTTTCGGATTAACGAACCTTCGGAATTACGAACCTTATTTTGTTTTCGAATTAACGAACCTTCGGAATTACGAACCTTATTTCGTTTTCGGATTAACGAACCTTCGGAATTACGAACCTTATTTCGTTTTCGGATTGACGAACCTTCGGAATTACGAACCTTCGGAATTACGAACCTTCGGAAATACGAACCTTCGGAATAACCGAACCTTCGGAATTACGAAGCTTCGGAATTACGAATGTATGCGTGGTATTATTACCTCTGCTATTTTTACCTCTGTCATTATTACCTATGATATTTTTACTTCTACCACTTTTATCTGTGCAATTTTATCTCAGCGATAATCATCATTGTCATTTTTACCTCTGCCTTTTTTATCTCTGCCATTTTCACCTTTGACATTATTACCTCAGCCATTTTTATCTCTGCCATTTTTACCTCTGCCATTTCTACTTCTGACCCTTTTACCTCAGCCATTTTTATCTCTGCCATTTTACCTTTGCCATTTCTACTTCTGTCCCTTTTACCTCTGCCATTTTTACCTCTGCCATTTTTTCCTCTGCCATTTTTTTCCTCTGCCATTATTATCTCTGCCATTTTTATCTCTGCCCCTTTTACCTCTGCCATTTTTGCCTCTGCCATTATTACTTCTGCCATTTTTTGGCCTCTGCCACTTTTAATTCTGCCATTTTTACCATTGCCATTATTACCTCAGCCATTTTTTTATCTCTGCCATTTTTACCTCTGCCATTTCTACTTCTGTCCCTTTTACCTCTGCCATTATTATCTCTGCCATTTTTTCCTCAGCCATTTTTATCTCTGACACTTTAACCTTGGCCTTTATTACCTCTGCCATCTTTACCTCTAACACTTTTACCTGTGCCATTTTTACCTGTGCCAATATTACCTCTGTAACTTTTTCTTCTGCCATTTTTACCTCAGCCATTATTACCTCTGTCATTCTCACCCCTGCCACTTTTACTTCTGCCATTATTACCTATGCCACTTTTACCTCTGCTATTTTTACCCTCTGCCATTTTTAACTTTGCCACTTTTACCTGTGCCATGTATACCTCTGCCATGATCACCTCTGCCATTTTTACTTCTCTCACTTTTACCTCTGCCACTTTTACCTCTGACACTTTTACGTGTGCCATTTTTACCTCAGCCATTATTATCTCTGCCATTTTTACCTCTGCCACTTTTACCTCTGCCATTTTTACCCTCTGCCATTTTTAACTTTGCCACTTTTACCTGTGCCATGTATACCTCTGCCATTTTTACCTCTGCCATTTCTACTTCTGTCCCTTTTACCTCTGCCATTATTATCTCTGCCATTTTTTCCTCAGCCATTTTTATCTCTGACACTTTAACCTTGGCCTTTATTACCTCTGCCATCTTTACCTCTAACACTTTTACCTGTGCCATTTTTACCTGTGCCAATATTACCTCTGTAACTTTTTCTTCTGCCATTTTTACCTCAGCCATTATTACCTCTGTCATTCTCACCCCTGCCACTTTTACTTCTGCCATTATTACCTATGCCACTTTTACCTCTGCTATTTTTACCCTCTGCCATTTTTAACTTTGCCACTTTTACCTGTGCCGTGTATACCTCTGCCATGATTACCTCTGCCATTTTTACTTCTCTCACTTTTACCTCTGCCACTTTTACCTCTGACACTTTTACGTGTGCCATTTTTACCTCAGCCATTATTATCTCTGCCATTTTTACCTCTGCCACTTTTACCTCTGCCATTTTTACCCTCTGCCATTTTTAACTTTGCCACTTTTACCTGTGCCATGTATACCTCTGCCATGATTACCTCTGCCATTTTTACTTCTCTCACTTTTACCTCTGCCACTTTTACCTCAGCCATTATTACCTCTTTCATTTTACCTCTGTAATTTCTCGCTTTGTCATTTTTACCCGGCACCGAAACTTAACCCTACCAACTTTAAGCCAATGTGCATGCTACCTTTGTAGAATCTCCTCTGGTTGTTTCTTGACAAGTAATCTCCATTGGCCTGATCCCCACATAAACAGAAATTGATCTCCTTCGAACGGAGCTGTATATCCAGTCGGAGCCTGGTGGGGTGAGGAAAGTTAACATGGTTTATTCACATTATGCATATACAAGAACAATATTAAGGCTTTAAAACGTGACATTTAATTTCCACTCAAAGACTGCACCTCAAGTATGGGGTTATAATTATGAAATATTATCTCATTATAAATTAGAAATACACGTTTATTCATTCGTGCTACTTACATATTAACGTGTCAAACATAATAAAGAAAAGATAATAACAAACTCAATTTGTTTGAAAGAAAGAAAAGATAATAACATAAATGCAGGCACAGGCTGATAATATATTATTAACATGTATTAAACAGGTGACAGGAAAGGGGAAAGGAAAGAAAACAAAAACGTTCAAGGGATCTAAAACATTGACCATAGCATCATTAAGGTGATCGTCATAACTCATCAAGGTTCCTGACTTATAACATATGCATTCCTTGCAAGTGAGCAATTCGTTATATGTGCAAATTTGGTCGATACACTGACAATATCTGCATTGTTTTGTTTTTTTTATGGTTTTCTTGCTCCCTCGCTCAATTTTTTTTTTAATTGCGACGTTTTGCAAACCTCGGGAACGCGGCATTACGGTCCCATAACACAAACGTTAAAGATCAATCGTTCACTCGATTTTTACAATTGATTATACATTAAAACTCTTCTACAGTCATTGCTAAGGTTTGTGTTACGGGCTCTAGATCTGCAATTTGTGTGCGGAATTCTATCATGCGACACCATGCATGCCATTTGCAAATTATGAGAGCTTACTAAGCGTTCCCCGGACTCGCTGGCCGCGCTGGTAGGCCGGAAATTTCGTTAGAAGCCACAGACGTGCATGGTGCATTATGACATGGATAAGACAGTATTTTCTTTTTCAAACAAATCGAGTACATAATTATTACGTGATGAAAAACCTACAGAATTAACGCTTAGGTATATATCATTAAAGTCCATCGAATATTGCATCTAACGTGAATTACCATTGTCGCTGGCAGTTAAATCCGTTGGTCACATTCACTTCTCCTGGTAAACAATTTCGCTGGCGTTATCTGCATGCGCATCAAATCTGTCCAAAACGATCCAGATGTGTTTTTTTTTCTTTTGCTGAATCGTCCTACACAAACAGCAAGCCATCTCGTACACAATCTGAAGGACATTATGCCGGTGCATTGGGATTAGATTTTAAATTCCCCGGGGGTAGGGGGCTGGTTCCATTGACGAGCGGATACCACTTTAGGTTTCAAAAAGCTCCCAACTACGTTAAGTCTGTAACAGGCACACTCTTATCCGCTCATCAATAGAAGTGGCACAAATGGCGGTTTCCTTGAGCTCTGAGAGGAACCAAATATGGCTCTGGAAACTAGTCTTAAATCGGATATGTCGCTGTTACCATAGTACTTTTCACACGAACCGCAGATTGAATGTTTCCATTGCGGAGGCGAAAAGTAGACAAGTTTGCATTGCAGGACAGTCGTTACTACGGCCAAAAAGTCTCTCTTTTTTGGAAGGGGGGGGGGTCACGACACTAAAAGCGCGATTCGATTCGTAAACTAGTCGTAGGCCAAACATATTCGAGGCCCGTGGAAAAGTCACCGTAGCATTTTTTGCAGGGTTTATCTTGATTATAAGCCAACGAACCTTTCCCTCTTTCTTTTGTTCATCTCTTACATGGACACACAGTATTTGGATCTCCATTGGAATTGGTGGCAACGGAACATACGGCGTACAGACGAGACGTTTTCCAATGAATATTGCCATGAAGACAGACACGAACCAGTATTCACAGAAGTGATCCAAGAATATATCGAGATCCCTCTTTCTTACCACACACCGTTGACCAATATCTCCTGTAAATGGTATTGCCACAAACTCATCGGAAGCTATAAATAAAAAGGAAAAAATAAACATATTGAATTTTCCCCCAAACAATGCCTCCTCTTATATCGAAATTATATTGAAATAAACAACAAAAGTCACCACTGGACCACTTTTCGAAGGTTTATTTTCTCAGGAACTTTTGATACGAAGAGTGGTTTTGTGTGCTTTTAGCCTACAACTCGTTAAGTCATGTCGATTTTTTGGTCACTTTCGAATTTATAAATATTTAAACGATACGATTATTCCCCTTAATGGATATATTTTTCACATGCTGTCTTATACAAAACATGAATATGGGATTAAATCACAGGTGATCTATTTTTTAATATGTTTGATAGGATCATCGTGCGAGTGTTGATAATTCAAGGTTATTTTGACGGAATAGGGGAATCGAAAAGGTAAAAGCATTTACCGTTTTTCCGATAGTATGTAATTATTTCCGCATTCTTTGGATTCGTGAATATGGCAGAGTGTGGCATCGTAACTTGAACTGGATTTTCAAAAATAGAATTAGGAGGCGCCTTCATCTTTAAGCCATATGTAATAATTGCTTCTGTTTCTTTGATCTTCAACTCTGGTGGAACATTGTCAATCACTTCGACCGTAATATCCTTTGCACTGCAAACTTTGTTTGGTGGTATTTTAACTTCGATGCCATATTTCTCGAGTCGAATTATTTCAGGAATACCCGATTCCTCTCTGCCTCCTAGAGCTCTTTCCTGATGGGCTCTTGTTGATGAAACATTATGGCCATCGGTACCTGCGGGCCATTACACAAAATCCTATATAAAGAGATTAATTTAAAAAAAGGCTTCCACCCATTTCTTATCAAATTTCATTTTATTGCCAAAACCAATAGTTTTAGTATCTCTAAAGTGCGTATAAAAACGGGTCAGTTTTGAAATGTCAATCAAAAATTTGATTCAAATTGTGATGTTTATATTTTGAGATGCTCTGAAGTCTTACCTTTCAAGTACCTTTAAAAAATAAGTTATCTTCATGCTTGAGCGAAAACAGCACGTTCAAGAAGTGATAATTTGCATAGCGTATTGTAAAACAGGTTGACAAGCCTGTTTTAGCAATGCGACCAAAATATTTCATCCACATTGTGCTGCACTCGACCAAGGTGACGTGAATGGGTGCTCGGTAGGATTTACTTAATGCTTAATTATAATGCTTTCATCGCCAATAAAGTTTGTATTGTTTACCTGAATTTTCGACGGTCCTCGGTCTTTTTCAGGAGTATATACAATGTGTGGTATGAATCAGAGAGCACATCCTCAGACAGTTGTTGTTATGATGACTGGCTGAGGATGTGCGCCCTTCACAGATACAAATAAAGTAACGCTTTTATGTAATTATCAAATTGTTACGTAACAGTAAATATTGCGCAATAATATTTCTTGTTACGCAACAAAAAGAAATTTAACCCTATCTAGGCCGGGGGGGGCCTCGGAGGCCCCCCCCTCAACGAATCGCGCGATATTTTCGCCGTGCGAAATTTTTTGACCGCCCCGCTCGCTGACTTTTTACTTTCAAGTCTTGCGCAACTTTTGAGACCAATTTTGCATCACCCGGGTACGTGATTCCGAAATTACGCAACATTATGTAAGTGCATGTCAGACCGAAAATTGCTCAAAAACGTGATTTCGTGTACAAAGTCAATGCAGATTGTGTTTTCAACCAAAATTCATAAATGTATAATTATTTTTAGTTTTTTTAGTCTAAATGTATTCATTTTATGCTTTTTATGATCACAGAAGAGTCCCAAACAAATTTCATTGAAAAAACAATGAAAAACAAAAGGTCAAAAAAACAAAGAAATACATAAGAAATTTCTAAAAACAATATAATACATAAGAAAATGATTTGATATCACAATTTTTTTAATGTACACTTGTTAAGGACACCACAAAGAGTTTCTGTACCAAAAATTAGTACATTTGGAGCTTTATTTAGGGAGTTAGAGGGAAAAGTATGATTTCGCATACTAATTACGCATAAATTAGCATAATCACTTAATAGCGATTCGCATGAAATAAATTACTATACAATCTTGTAGATTATGCCCAAGGCAACCCGCGTGCCAAATTTCGGCGCGATCGCACGGTCGACGGCCGAGATTTTAGGGGGGGGGGCCTGGGAGGCCCCCCCCCGGCCATAGGAACTCCCAAAATACCCGGCCTAGATAGGGTTAAGAGATGAGATGATAGAACGAAGATCAAATTTGATCTTCCTGCTATGATCTCATCTCTAAAATTTCATATTTTGTATATGTATATATATGTATATATATATATATATATATATATATATATATATATATGTATACATATTATATATATATATATATATGTATATATATATATATATATATATATAAATATATATATATATATATACATATATATATATATATATATATATATATATATATATATATATATATATATATATATATATATATATATATATATATATATGTATATATATATATGTATGTAGATGCGCGATAGCTCAGTCGGTAGAGTGGGGGTTTCGGATTTCGGTGACCTGGGTTCGATTCTCAAGTTGTGCGTTAGTCCCTTTGGTAAGACATGACCAGGTTCCTCGGAGAGGACCTTAAGCCGTTGGCTCCCTGGTTGGTTGCTCACTGGTTTTCGTGTTTTCTTAGCAGTTAGGTAAAATCCATTGGTATATGCGCAAAGTAACTGCGCTATAAAATTCTTCATATAATTGTTATTATTTTTAAGTTTCATATTTTAAATAGATTGACCTTTAAAACGAACTAATCGTACTTATAACAAACTAATGCAAAATATCAATTTTCCATTATTTCGAGGTCAATGATCTTTTAGGTGTGGGTCATTGCTTAAAAGTTCAAGTGAGGTCAAATCTGACTTACATCGAAATTTTGAATTGGATCTTATGACAACACTGGTGAAAGTTTAATGGTCAGATTACTCAGAATCTGAATGTTATGATCAGACCAGTGTTTGTACTACTTCGATTAATCACGATGAATTATCTTGATGTCAGTCTTTTTTTTATTACTGCAAAGTAGAAGTTTTCCCAGCATTTGCATATTTCTGGATTTTTAGTATGTCATTTTGGGGAGCTTCATGGGAATACATTGTGCTGAAATAAATTTCAGAACACACTAATTATCTCTAGAATATAAAGATGCCTTAAAGTTGATATTTTATAATTCAATATTTTGCGACAAAACCATGTTTATCATGAAATAATGATGCAAAAAATTGTAGAGGTCAGTTACCTCTAAAGGCCAGCAGAGGTCGTTTCTGACTAAAATCATAATTTCAAAATAAAGCTTATCACTAAACAAACCACTAGTAGAAATTTAATGCTTTAATCACAATGTCTAAATGTGGTATAATCAGACGAGTGCTTATTTTTATTTCAATTAATTATGAAATATGAAGAGTTACCATTAATCTGCAATGGAATCACTAATTCCCGTTTTATGTTGCCTTGTTTCAACACAAAACTGACAATTATCCGAGTCTTTCGGATATTTGTTGTGTCCACTTCAAACATGAGATGATGGTATGTCTTGTTGCGTATCTCCCTTTCCTCGAGAATCTGTAATATATGAATGATAAGTTGATTGTAAGCTCAACAAATAGGTTAAATTGTGGGGGGGGGGTGGGGGGGGCATTGGCATTAGTATGAGAGCATGATCCTAATGACGATTGTTTGCAAAGGACGAGACACATTGTTTAACTTAAATAAAATATGTTACAAAAAGGGAATTGTCATTCTTATGTTATATCAAGCAGAACAAAAGAGTACTTCCAAGGTCCAGGCCCCGAAATTATTTTTCCCACCGCAATTTCGGAAGCCAATATGAATATTCATGACTTGCGTCTTCGGAATAAGAGAACGCATGCGCATGGACTTTATTTTTTACAAAATTGTAGTCGTTCGTGTTGCCATGAATGAATCAGCACCTTCAATGGCCGGTACCTCTACTCCATGGGGAGTGTGCGGGATTGACTAATTGAATCCGATGACCGGGGTAATAATATATCTGTACAGCGCTTAGACACGGATTATTATTATTATTATTATTACCTTTATACTGGCTTTAGGCTTAGATCTATGTCTAGTTCCAATCCTTAAACACTTATGAGATTACCATTAATGACAGGAAATAATGCTAGGCTAGGCTATGGCTAGCCTAAGCTAGCCCCGTGGGGTCACTCAATATGACTTGGGGACCGCATGACCGTTACCAAAATCGCGGGAAAAGGGGTCAATTTCACTGAACGTCCGCGGACAGAACTCTCCTCGAAGTAGTGAAAATAGGGGTGCTCACTGTCCTCGATCTGATGGAAATAGGGGTCAGGAAAAAGGGGAGAACGATTACGGGAAGTAAAATCCGTCGCCGAGTCACCAGCCGCAGAGGGTGCGCGCATCATGCTCTGTATCTTTGTATGGACAAATCTACATTTATTTTTACAAAGAATTCTACTTTTCTTATTTTTCAAGAAAAATAAAGTTCTTTTGGATTATTATGACTTGGCTCTTGGTCATCTTTAAGGACTGAGCACTCTGACGCCTGTGTTGCAATTTCCTCTAATGAGGAAAGGGTGTTAAATGCCCTGTCCTTGAAATACGTTAAATAGGGGTAAATTTGCGAAATGGGCAAAAGTGTCCTTACAATCTTATAATTAGGGGTGTTTCAAGGTGCCATTTTACCGCAATTTTGTCCTTGTTTTGCGTGAAAATAGGGGGGTAAATTTCACAAAATGTCCTTGAAATTGACTGCAATAGGGGGTCACTTGCATTTGTGGTAACGGTCATACGTGTCCCCCTCTACCCCACCGGGAAGCTAGCCCATTAACTTTATCTCAAATCTGGACCTGCCTAATGCATGCGGCTGATACGTTCTTGGTAATGTGCACCCTTATTTCGAAGACACAAGTCATTAATATTCATATTCGCTTCTGGAACTGCGGTGGGAAAAATAATTTCGAGTCCATGCCAAATGAGATTAGCATAAGGTATATAAAACTTGTCATATTCGTATAATGTAATTCTCAAATGTATTCGCCTTTTGAAAATTGTGGTATTATTATTCAGCTACAATGTTACTGTTTTAAATCTCATAGTGTAAGAAAATTTACATATTACACTTGCAAGTTGATTTTGTTTAAAAGGATGAATCGAGAAGAAAAATGGAGGAAGTCAACAAAATTTAACAGCTGATAACACATCAGGGAATCAATTTGTTATTCAAATTATAAAACATATTGGGAAACTCTTATTTGTAACGATTTTTTTTAATCACGATAAAAATAGCTAAACGGAATTCGGTAAATATGTCGTTTATAAATAATTGTTTCTTTCTCACCGATGATATTGAAAGAAAAAAAAACAATGAAATCCAGACATAAATCCGGAAATCCGGAAATCCGAAAAGTGGGGAAAAATCTGAACCCAGAGAAATTTAACAGTTCAAACTTTATGGTTACACTTTGTAGTCCCGAAGATTTGTTATTCCGAAGATTCGTTATTCCGAAAAAAAAGTAAATTGCCTATAACTCGATGTTCTTTGATCCGAAAACGAAAAAAATGTTCACTAATCTGAGCATTTGTGACGTTATTCCGAAACGAATTAAGGTTCGTTGTTCTGAAGGTTCGATAATCCGAAAACGAAATAAGGTTCGTTAATCAGAACCTTATTTCGTTTCCGGACTAACGAAGCTTCGAAATTACGAACCTTTGAATTACGAACCTTTGGAATAGCAAACCTTCGGAATATTCAAACCTTCGGAATAACGAAGCGTCAGAGTTATGCATTTATGCGAACTTGATGCCCAATTCCCATGTGAATATTACCTTCGGAGAATCCCCTTTGGTGCTTTTTGGACAAGTAATCTCTAATGGGCCTGATCCCCACTTAAACAAAAAAAGATCTCCTGCATATGGAGCTGTATATCCAGGCGGTACCTGGTCGGGTGGGAAAAAAGTTTCAGTTACATTGCGTTTGCAAGTACATTGCAAAGTTTGGAAATGTGACAATATATGAAGACTCAACGACTACACACTTAATATGGTTTTATATTTCACATAATATGTACAATTCTTAACTATAATCTCAGTTTGGCATTTTAGAAAGAGTAGTAGTATAGTCCAAATAATATCTTTAAACTAAAAATAACAAAAAATAAACAAAGACAATGTAACATTGAATCTCTCAGATAACATTCTAAAACACACACACCCACGCACGCACACACACACATATATATATATATATATATATATATATGTGTGTGTGTATATATATATATGTGTGTGTGTGTGTGTGTGTGGGTATATATCTTGTATGATTTTTTTTCTTTCATTTGCATTTTGATTTTTCGTTTTTTATACAAATATTACGACAATTTCATGGAATATTGTATTGTACATATTTACCCTGTGTGTCATAATTATGCTGTGTTAATCATTCAATTATGTATTGTTTAAATATATGTATTATAGTGATTTCAATAAAGGAACCCTGTGGAAGGGTTTAAAAGAAAAAAAAATGCTCTCAGCAAACCCGGACGTGTCTAATCAGTAGCATACCTAGAATTTTTTCACGGGGGGGGGGGCAAATTCGTCCTCTAAAGAATTTGACAAGCAAAAAAAAAAAAACGATGAAGAAGGAAAGAAAAATCCTCAACAGGATATAAAAGACATTTCGCATCTCAAAAAAAAATTGACACGCAAAAAAAAAAATCAGAGATTACATGTAGTTATCATTTGTGACTCGGGAGGGGGGGGGGCAAGGATACGTTCCTTGCATGGGTTGTGATTCGTCAGGGCAATTCCCCCCCCCC
The DNA here is from genome assembly GCF_018143015.1 of Lytechinus variegatus. Taxonomy (NCBI): domain Eukaryota; kingdom Metazoa; phylum Echinodermata; class Echinoidea; order Temnopleuroida; family Toxopneustidae; genus Lytechinus; species Lytechinus variegatus. Next base: position 9,594,965 of record NC_054745.1, on the reverse strand, counting down.
CCGTAGGTATGCCAGTGTGTCTAATGCCTAATATGCCAACTAATGCCACGGTTAATTCCGAACTTAACGCTTAATGAGGTTAGGATTATTAGCTTATAGTAGCCTTTAATATGTCTATTCCGTATACATAACTAGTCATAGATGTAACTAAAGTTATTTTAGATCTAGTCTAGTCTCTAGACCTTGATAGACTCACTCTGATCTACGTTGTATCAGCATGGGAAAGGGTCAAGGGAACGATTTTTTTTGTTCAGTGGGGGTGCTGAAATCTCTCGGGGGGAATAGGATTTTTATTATTCTTTAATACACATAAACACACAAACACACGTCATGTAGATATATTTTTTAAATCATCACTTTATTCAATATTGAAAATCAAACAAAGGAACATAGGTGAATACATAGTACAAAGGAAATAAGCCAAGGTCATGGACTAATAAATTACATGCAGGGCAATATATGTAAATTACAGTGCATTCTTGTAATCCAGATGATGTTACGCAGATACCCATCCATGGTTTTATATCAAAAGAAAGCCACTGATTACTCACTCAGCACGTTTCATAAATGTACATGTGGCTGCTTTTTGGAATTTATCAGTGAGGGGAATATGGGTGATCGTTGGTCTGCTGCTGATTCTGCAAGAGCTTAAAGTGATTGGTTAACATTGGTTCGACTTGTAAAAAATCTGAGCTAGAAGGTCACACTTGTCACCGGTGTCTGTGATATGTTACAAAAATGAAGCCCAGGAAAAATTATGTTCGAAAATAATTATTTAGTTCTTCAAAAATTGAAATATAGAGTGACCGGAAATACCATCTTAATTTCATCCCATACACTTATGTGTACTATTTAAGCATCTATAAGACACCTACAGTGCCGGCCGCGGGAAACGTCACAGTGCCCCCTAGGGCGGACGCGGTAGCCCGTAGCGGGCATTTGAGGGGAGCGGACGCGGGAAGACGCCCGCGTCCGCTCCCCTAGAAAATTAGTGCCCTAGGGAACCGCCCGCGTCTATCCCCGGGGCACTGTGACGTTTCCCGCGGCCGGCACTGTGACGTTTCCCGCGGCCGGCACTGTAACACTAAAACTTTTCGAAAACTATCTTTCAAATCGGAAGCAAAAGGTAATAAGAGGCTGATAAAAGAAATAGAAAACTGGGAGCCCGGACTGAGAGAAGGGGAAAGGGGAGAAAGAGAACAGAGGGGGGGGGGGGGGGGTGAAGAAGAGAAAGAGGGAAAAGGTAAAATGGAGAAGGGATAAGGAAGGGGGAAATTAAAACAAGAAGAAGAACCTAGAGAGAAAGAAAACAGAGGTGATGAAAAAAAGCGAAGGTGAGATAGAAAGAAAAGAGGGAAGGTGGAAGGCAAATAAAAGAAAGAAGGATAAAGAGAAGGAATAAGGGGTGAGAAATTAAAAAGGAAGGGAAAATTGAGAAAGATGAAATAGCGGGGATAAAAGTTACTGAAGGCGAGAAAGAGAGAGGGAAAGGGACTAAGAAAAGAAACAAGGAAAAGGAAAGAAAAGGATACGACTATTCTTATCAAAATACTGGAACCCCTCTCTAATTTTCATCATTTTTTATCCCCTTCCTGATTTACCTTTATCTATCTCAACCACTAGCTCTCATCTTTTCCGATGTTTATCTGTTGACATCATTTTCATATGCACTTCTCATCATCAAATTTATTTTAATTTATCGTTTAGTTCTTTCTCAATCCCTCTCTAAAACTACTCTTTCTCTCTTCCCAACATATAATGCTATGTTAAATTAAGCTACTTATACATTTCTATAGAATACAAGAAACTGTTGTTTCGCAATATAACGGAAGGGGTATTACAAAAGAAGGGGAAGGGAAAGCAATAGAAAATAAAGGGGAGAAACAAATCAAGGAGTGAAATGGGGGCACAGAAAAGGAAGGGGGGAAGGGAACAGAAGAGAAGAACCTAGAGAGAAAGAAAACAGAGGTGATGAAAAAAGCGAAGGTGAGATAGAAAGAAAAGAGGGAAGGTGGAAGGCAAATAAAAGAAAGAAGGATAAAGAGAAGGAATAAGGGGTGAGAAATTAAAAAGGAAGGGAAAATTGAGAAAGATGAAATAGCGGGGATAAAAGTTACTGAAGGCGAGAAAGAGAGAGGGAAAGGGACTAAGAAAAGTAACAAGGAAAAGGAAAGAAAAGGATACGACTATTCTTATCAAAATACTGGAACCCCTCTCTAATTTTCATCATTTTTTATCCCCTTCCTGAATTACCTTTATCTATCTCAACCACTAGCTGTGGACATCATTTTCATATGCACCTCTCATCATCAAATTTATTTTCATTTATCGTTTAGTTCTTTCTCAATCCCTCTCTAAAACTACTCTTTCTCTCTTCCCAACATATAATGCTATGTTAAATTAAGCTACTTATACATTTCTATAGAATACAAGAAACTGTTGTTTCGCAATATAACGGAAGGGGTATTACAAAAGAAGGGGAAGGGAAAGCAATAGAAAATAAAGGGGAGAAACAAATCAAGGAGTGAAAGGGGGCACAGAAAAGGAAGGGGGGAGGGAACAGAAGGGATAAAGGAAAGGGAAAAAAGAAGGAAAGGGAAAAAATATAGAGGGACAGCAGAAGGAGGGAAAAAGAGAAAAATATGAAGGGGAGCAAAAAGGAAAAGAGTGAATAAGGGGGGGGGGGAGGTAAAAAGGAGGGGAAAGGGAGAGAAAGAGAAAATATATCGGGGGATATCGAGCGTGATGATTAAAGGGATTTTCGACTATATTGTATAGAGGTGAACCCGGACGGGCTTTTTTTCTTCAACTTGGCTCGACTAACTCCTTTGTTCCCCAAAAAGAAGTTAGGTTTGATAGTTAGCATTTGCGTGAGCACCCGCTAAAATTCTTAATAAAAGGAAAGAAGGGTTTGTATAGCTCCATTCTTGCTTTGTTGGCAAGTGATAATTAACTCGTTAAGTACCCATTCCATACAACACGTCATAGTAGCTTTCAAAAACATACTTTTGCTTGGGTTTAAGCATTTAAGCTAAATGCGTTAGGAAAGTTTTTAATAGTTACATATATGCAAATAGTTTTGTTGTTCTGCTCTGGAGCACATTGAGCATCTAATCAAGATGGAAAGTGCGATTTACAAATCTCATGTATTATTATTTTTATCTTCCATATAACACTGAATTATGTATCGTACCAAGCTGTGGTTTGGTTTTGTGATTTCGTTTTATCATTTCCAATTCATATAACAAAATATATTCGAAGGAAAATATTGTTTTACTGAAATGAAATAATTGAAACAATGTCTAGACCCTAAATGATATCCAACTAATCTATCAATATAAAACCGCAGTTCGTAAAAATGATAGGTTAATCTTTACTTCGACGATCATCATATAAGTGTATCAAGGATATTAATATTCGTTTTCAACCCATCTATAACTTTTTATAAAATTGCGCGTAATAAATGCGTTGGACAAGTAATCTTTACTTTGATTATGTTAATTATTATTATCTTCCCAATCCGAATATCTACCGATGTAACTAACACCGCAATCGAGAGCAGATAATGTAATCAGATGTTTTAGCAAAAAGACAAACTTGTTAAATCTGCAACATTGGGGTAAATTTATACTTTTTACAGGGTGGGGGTTTTAAAGACCCGATTTGAACCGAATTGAAAAGAATATCCTTATTCATTGTTGTTGACGCATCAGATAATTAATACCCCCCCCCCCCATTTCTAAGAACATCCTGTCATAAATTGGGAAGCGGATGTGATCAAAGGAGAGGGGTCGGCGTGGACGGGGAGCAAGACTCTCCCAGACTGCACAATAACAAAAGAACCAAATAAAAAAAAATCGATGAGCACAACCAGTTTTGCTGGGGTTCGCTTTTTGCGCGTCTACTTCTTATGATGTGAGAAAGAACAATTTTCCCCGATATGAGAGGGTTTTTTTTGCTCTCCCCCCCCCCCCGGCCCCCTATATACCCCGCTTATTATGATAAAGGTTTATAAAATATCAATACCGAAATGAGATAAAATTACAATAAGTGGGGCTCTTGCTTTCCGTGCATGATGTGATGTCGAAAGAACACACCAACGTCGGATCGTAATCGACAACCCCCTTTAAAGAAATCAAAGAAAGATCGTGGCACAAAAAGGAGGCCGTGAAATATCATGAGTCGACCTCGCGCATGACCGATGTCATAAACACGTCGTAACGTTGTATCGTAATCAACGATCATTGTGACTATTCCAGCGAAAGGAAATGATAAATGAGCACTGAAAAAATGTCAAGACTCGGGGAAGGCCTTCGTCCGAGAGTATATGCATGTATCTATATGTCGAAAAGTTTAGATTCATTGCGATAATAGCTTCGACGTTTCAGCCGGGGTGACCAGATTTCACAAAATTAAATACGGGACAATCGGCAAAGCACTACATAGGATCGACCGAGCCAGGCCAAAAAAATCAACAAAAAAAAAGGCCACACAATGTTAGACTTGTTAACAAAATATATCAAGAAAGGGAAGGGAGGGTTAGTGGAAGAAAGAAGGAAGCAAGAAATGAATTGAGAGGAAAGAAAGAAAAAATTAAGGAAAATTCAAAGGAAAAAGTATGATTAAAACGTTGAAAGAAAGAATAAAGGACAGATAACGGTTTCTGTCATTACTTGAAATGAATAAAGAAAGAAATAATTAAAATAAAGGAAGGGAATATGAATGAATGTGTGAAAGAAAAAAAATACATTGAGAGAAAAGAGAAAAGTAAGAAAAAAGAGAAAGAAAGAAGGGAAGAACGAAAGAAAAATAATTCATTCATTGTTTGAAAGAAACAAAGACAGAAGAAAAACGGAAAGGAAACAGGGAAGGAAAGAAGGGAAAGAAATAATAAGGGAAAAGAATTAAAAGGGAAACAGAAATTAAAGAATGAAAGAAAAGAAAACAAATAACATCTTAAATCAAAAAATCAACCTACAATAGATCCCGATCACGCTAGTTTAAAAACAGAATGGTCTATCACAAGATAGGTTAATGTAAACATAGTGCAACGTACGTACCCTAGGATTTCCGAGGGTAAGTGCGGGCACGGCCAATATTATATAGCACGCGGGAAACCGCGGGCCCGTCTAAACGCCCTAGACTGCTCCCCTTGAATACCCTCGGTTAGACGCGAAAGCCCCATAGGCTGTTTGCGTGCTCGGGCGCGACGTTTCCACGGCCGGCACTGTATTTACAAAATCGGGGTTTGCCTTGTAGTTTTGCTTTTCATTCGAAATAATGGTCGTTTTCAGGGTTTATTAGTTGTAATACATGCACTTGTACGCATATTTCATCTTGGTTTGAGAATTTTTTGAATTGGCAGCCCGCAAAGTTAAACAATACCTTTAATATTGGCGGGATGCAAAGAAAAAAAAAGAAATATATATATAATAATATATATATATATATATATATATATATATATATATATAAAAAAAAAAAAGAACATAAATAAATAAAAGAAAGGCGTCTGCAAATTGGCTTATTTCTGTAGTTTTTACAGGTTATAAACAGTGTATGAATATTGTTGATTATAATACTCTTCTGCTACAACTATTAGTTAAAATAAATTGATTAACAAGTGAAAATAAATGAAAAAAAAATAATAATAAAGGCGAAAAAAAAATATTCATAAATTTGATAACTGGAAAACAGAGATAAAAATTCGGGAGCTACGTGCATGAGAAGAGCAAGTAAATATGAATTGGCCTTAAGCTTAAATAGGCATGCTTCTGCCGAAAGTTCTGTATGTGAATGGAATGTGTATAGTTTACATGTACAATGCAGCACCACATTAAACAGAATTAGGGTATTTACACGCACAACTCCGGCTTAAAGAGAATTAGGTGTTTTTAACATGATCCATGACAAATCAACCTGAAAAGGAGCTATGGGTTTTTTACATGTCCCAACGCAAGTCCAAAGTAAATAGAAGTATGGGTAATTACAGGTGCCAATTTAACTTCAACTTAAAGATAAATCAGAGTAGTTGCAGTCAACATGAGTTTATATCGCCAGAGATCTGGTACATTTAAATGAATCGAATCTTGTGGAAACATGAAACCTAAGCCGGGGATCAATTACCATGGGCAACGCCAATACAGGCAAATAAGGGAAAAGACTAGACAGATCCGTGGAATGTATGCTTACATGTACTTTGATAATTCATCAGAACTACACAATTTCTTGCAGAATCCACTGTCATATATAATGCTCACATGAACAGATGTTGGGGAAATTTTTCAGATTCAGTAAAATCACTACCACAATTGATAGTTATCTTTGAATATCATTAAGGGTATTTACATGCCGTGTCCCAATGCAACTCCAGCTTAGATATAATTATATATAATTACAGTTACCATATTATATCCATACATCTGGATACCAATAAATTATCTCATACTGACATGCATGTACGGCACAGGCTACCATAAAGAATATATACTCGGAAAGAATTCTGGTTTCTCCTTGCAGGTCTCGAAGAATCTGGCTGTTTGGCGACAGCTTACAAGGAGGGCTCGGGAGAGGGCCGTCACCACGGGGAACCACAACCTTGGGGCTGATTAAAGGCTACGAGGTGTACTAGTTGGTGGAGCCGTGTGGGTACTACGCTTCCCAACTGCCCGAGTGACCTCCAAGGGAGACTGAGATACAGCCCCATACTAACCTCACTAATCATTCACGTGGGACCCAATGGATTCAATGATTGGGCAGCTATATAGTGCCAAAGAAAGTAAACAAGCTGGAGACAACGCACTGAATTCAACCAGAGCTCTACGGCCTTGGTGCCACATATGTTTCTCAAGCACCTTGCCACGCCTTACTATTATGCACAAGAAAGAACTATCACCTCACAGGCAGCTAGTGACAATGTCAGGAAATCTGTGAACAAGTATATATGCCAAGAGAAGGATTCGGTGCATGCACAATGCGTCATTTATCAACCACATCTTACACTATCATGAACACCGGTACAACAGAGGTGGCATCCACCGGTCAGACGAAGGAAGTGACATCCTGATTAGTGATTTCAAGAGGGCAGGTCAATTCGCCCTCACTGGACAAGACTTGAATGAATAAGAGAGCTCTAAGAGTCCCAGGATTGGCGAGTGCGACTCCTTTAATTGATCTGGGAATAGCGAAGGAAAGACACTGGACGTGCAGGGAAGTGTTGTTTAATTACACAACCCATGATATGGCACTCATCATACTATTATAATGGTTTCTCATGCTTATATTGGTTCATTATCCTTTTAACCAAACGGTACCTTCGGCTCATACCGAAGAGAAAATACAAGAGAAACATTAAGATTTAATGAACGAATGAGTAACACCGACAAATAAACATGATATATTCAATAGATCAATAGCACGAAGTGCTCAAAGGTTAGCAACTGGCATTAATCCAAGCTGATAGTTTTCAATTTAGTTTGGTTATACCTTACAATGCAATCACATCTGTCATATTGGCGTGGGTGGACACTCGCACCTGATTAGACATGGGTAATAGTGAAAATAAACTTGGGAGTTAATTAATGAACAGAGAACCTCTTTCTGCCAAATGGCAAGATATACAGAAACACAGAAACAGTGCCTATCCAATGTTTCTTTTCTTGGTACGAAAGTTGCTCTGGTCAGTGCTTAATGGTAACTAGTTTGGTGCAACTGAATAAATCAAAGAATTGGCCAAAAAAAAATATGGGTGTTGTTTTGGGGGCGTTTATTTTGGGGGTGTTTTTTTAGTACTTGGCAATTTAATTATCATTTATCGAAGCATGCAGGGGATGGAATGACCAAGAGCTCTGTGAGCCAATGGCGGGGAAAGGCCAAGATTATCGGATATTTCGTAGGGGGATCCCCGTCCCAGGCAACTGGGACACTGGGTGGAGCCACCATCCTCCCAGCTGGTCACGTGACTCGTGACCCGGTTCCCCCTATGTGGTTAATTCTTAGCCTTACTCTCTCCTTCCTCTGCAGGCATTGACATTTATTGATATTACTGCGATACACATGTTTGTGAAGTATTGGTGTATTAATTAATGTTTGATATTACTGTGATACACAAGTATGTGAAATATTTGGGTAACAATTCCCGAACGGAAATTAAAAGTTGAGAATATGGCAATATCTGGTATATCGTGTAGTATTTCTTCTCACAATAAAATCTTATGATTAATAGTATGGAAAAGTATATATGTAAAACAAATCTGAAAGAGAAGAAATTCATAAAAAGGTGGTCATCTTTCATTTTATTACATTAAATCTCTCAGATGACATTCTAAAACACACGCAAGCACATATATATGTGCGTGTGGGGGGTATATATCTTGTATGAATTTTTTCTTTCATTTGCATTTTGATTTTTCTTCTTTTTTTATACAAATATTACGACAATTTCATGGAATATTGTATTGTACATAATACCTGTGTGTCATATACTGTGATAATCATTCAATTATGTGTTGTTTGAAAATATGAATTATAGTGATTTCAATAAAGGAACCCTGTGGAAGGGTTAAAAAGAAAAAAAAAACAAAGTGAAGTACACTGTAAAAACTGCGGTGTTAAAAATGACACCAATTGGTGTTAATAGAGGACCACACCCTGAGGTGTTAAAATCACACCCTAGAGATTAAACATAGCACCAAAGAGTGTAAATGTAACAACAACACTTGTTGTAATAACACCTATAGGTGTAAAACTAACACCACCAATTTTCCAAGTTGACCTTTGTCATTGCGCTGATGTGCGTATTGTCTAATACACGTTCAAAACCACAGTTGACGAGGGAGCATCGTACGAAATTAATATTAATGAGGGCTTATTTTAGCTTCTAATGGATTAAACAAAATGGCGGTAGCTTCGGGGGCCTGGAAAAACTACCGCGCACGCTTTAATGTAAAACAATCCTTCCGGGTGCGCGTTTTGACCGACTCCCCCAACAGAAGTACACGTGAACTTGACCTCCTTCTGTAGGGCAGTAACTGGTTCTTAGTCAATATTTGTTTACATACTAAAACTTGTATTCTCTCCCAATAGAATTTATTCGATAATCGAATAAACATATTTCAGACAAAATATGGTCGAAAACTGGAAGACAGTGTTTGCATTTTGCTGCAAAAATTCTTTTCTAGCGATTATAAAAATACAATTAAGAGCTCCATTATTGTTTCCGTGAAAACCGAATAATTTATTCTGATTTAAAATTTTGATGTGCAAATTGTTACGAGAAAACCAGATTTCAAATTGAGACCATAAGGTTTATGTGGGCACAAAAACAAAAAAATATGCATAATAGTTTCTTCATTATTATTACAAAGAGTGCATAAGTTATCTGTAACTAATTTAAATCGTAACAAAGCATCTTTGATATAAATAATTCTATTCACTATTTTGAACTGAAACCACCTCATGTTGACATCTGCAGTAGAATAAAAGGGTAATTGATAGTAAAACCTCCAAATAGTGTTGTCAAAGTCAAACGTCTGTTTCCATTTTATGAGACTTTTGCAATCTTTCAACTTATACTTCAAAAAAAATATTGTAAATGTTAGCACAACCTTTTTTTAACTTTTATTATCAAAAGCAGTGCTTCTGGAATAATAGGTTCCATAGCTTTTGGTATTACATGTTTGTTGAAACTGTATTTAATGGCGTTGCATAGGCCATAATATTGAAGAAAATTTACTTGTTTATTGTGTTTGCGTTGAAAATCAAAATATGAGAGAAATTTTCCATCTGTTCCTTAAATATCATTAACAAAACACACCCCATTAATACACCAAGACCTGAAAAATATTACATTATTATTCATTTTAATTTTTGGATTATTCCAAAGGGCTTGACATGCAACGTCTTCAACAAGAAGGCGGGTAAGATCTGAAAAAGCCAACAATACCTGTTCCCAAAATGGGTTATTCATTGATATGGCAAGTGATTTATAATGCTCAGCCCCCATAAATAATTCAAAAGATGTATGTGCTGTAGGAAAAAATTACTGAAACATATAAAAAGTAAAATTTTCAGAACAAGAAATAAACCTTCTTATCCATGAATTTTTTAATGACTTGGAATGGACATGATGGATAAAAATATCAGTCATCCTTACACAACCCTCATTAGGGAACAGAGCAAAAATATTATAGCGTGAAGCCTGCAGGGGGCATGGGGTGAACGCTAGAGGCATGGGGTAATCAGAATTAATCCCCCATGCCGGATGCAGCCAGCATGAACGGTTGTTACTAATTAATTGCCCCGTTCAGCACGCAGGCAGCATGGGGTCAAAGCCATGCGATATTCAATTTAATCCCCCATGCCGGATGCAGCCAGCATGGGCCTCTCTACAACCCCATTCAGCATGCAGGCGGCATGGGGTCAGATCATGGCGCATTTTCAAGATAATCCCCTATGCCGGACGCAGCCAGCTTGGACGCCCACTAATAGGTAATTACCCCGTTCAGTGCGCAGTCGGCATGGTGTCAAAGTAAAATGCATTCAAAGCTAATCCCCAATCCCGGACGCATTTCTTCCACAAAAAGACGCATGGTATTTCGGGCCTCCTTAAAAGAGACAGAGAGAGGGGGGGGGGGAGATGAAGTGACTCAATTTTTCCCCCATTATATTCTCGCATCTGGCAATCATGTGATGTTGTATATAATTGTTCATAAGTGCTAAGGTATTTTCGCTTTATTTTGTTTTGTTATATGTTAATGTTGTGTACAAGTCAGCTCATTGTTCGGGGGGGGAGTGGGGGACTTTAATTGACGACTGGATACCATGCGCAAAAGGGATGTCTTTTTCAAGATCGAGAGTGTCAGAAAACACTGAATTAATAAAAAGAGTATACATTTCTCTATTTGTACACTGTATAATAATCAATAAATGAACATACTACAGACACGTAATAATATTCTCGTCCACTCCAAGCTCTAATTGGTTCTGGAATAAATTACCACTCAGGCTATACCATTCCCGTATGCTTGGCACCATATGAACTCTTGTGAGCGGCATCTTCATTCGACAAATTAAAATAATAAATAAATCATTAAAACAACAATCAAAATAGTTAGAATGCATTTTTGTCTCTATCGTTTTAATCGTTCAATCTAAAAGTACAGAGACGGCGGAGTTGGTAGGAAGTTTCAGTCCTCACCCCCTTCAGCAAACACGTACAAGAAAAAGTCGAAGTCTGTATAAATTTGTGATTTTTGTTGGCCGGTCTACTCCCTCGATCTCACATTCAACCCAACCCCTCTATTATCAGTGTAGTAAAATCACGCGAAATCGTCATTACGCAAACATGTAATAAAATGAGGTCACCACAGTGAATCGATAACAGCGAGAGCGCTGCACATTGCCAGCGGTTCACGGAGATTTGCACGCAAACCTATGAGAAACAAGCGAGAGCGAACGATTCCACGAGCTCTTCCCCTTCTTTCCCTTCCCGGCGATTTGTCCCAAAACAAAAGGATTTCTGCAAAGTACGATACTTTGTTTTTCAACTTTATTAGCATTCGATCTATCCGCGCCGAATTTTTTTTTACCGTGGCATTTTGTTATAAATTACCAAAAGAACCTGTACATCAGTTTTGCCGAGCTGAATAAAACGACTGATAGGCGTTTATGACAGCCGTCATTCACGTAAATTTTTGTATCCGATATGTGAACTTTCATTCTACACGGAATGTACTGATCAATATGCACACGACGTCGTACTTGAAGGTTCGTTATAGCATGGAGCTAACAGCTCTATGGTTATAGTACATGTATTACTATTCAGAGGTGATAGCAACGGGGAACATAAGATTGACATGTACAATAAAAACCAGTAAAAACTATTTAAAAATGATGAGTCCTTGATGCAGTTCACCGACACAGTGAAGGATCAGGATCATCAATTACAAAACAGATGAACATGATGAAATTATAAAACTTACATGACTTGTCCAATGTCGCATGAATCATTAATATCCCTTATTTTTCCTTTGGCTTATGACTGTTAAGTGCAGAAAAGGGGGAAACGGTGAATAATTTGGTACTGGCTGTATGGTCCCGTGGTCAGTTAGCATGCATGTTTGTAGGCCTACATTCACAATGATCACGTCGATGGACAGAGAACAATTTCCCTTCATCTCAATTCTCTCTTATCATGCTTATCATTACATGTATCATGTGTATACCAGGGAGATGGGGTTTGGTGTGTGCATGACCGTGTGCATACAAGGAAAGATAGCCGAGGTATAGGCATTAGTTTGTGTGTAAGTTTGGCATGTTGGGTCGTCTCTTCGGGCTTCGGTCAAGAGCGCGAGTGCTGTGTTCATCATTGCACGGTGCAAGCTTGTGTGTCAAATACGCGCGAAACGACTAATAACAGGCTACAAAAATCACTCGACCATGCTGCCGCTATGCGAATTCGGTGTGCGAAGATTACGTAACTTTGACCGAAATTAACGCTACACCGTAATGACGATTTCGCGTTGTTTTACTACACTGATTATAAAAAAGGCTCAGCGGTCCCTGTTTTTTGTTTATTTAAAAAATCAGATATTTTGGTTTTGATGCTAACCAGGGTAAGCGCCCCAAATGTTTGTTTGCAGTAATGGAAACAAAATGCGTGGGTGTTTTTTTTTCTATATAACGAGTTTAGTTGCAAAAGGGGTTAGGTCCACTTTTGACCATTCCGAGAAAAAAACATGTTTTTTATTCTCACTTACTGCAATATTCTTATGAGAAACTAAATTGTCATGATGTACTACACTATCATGCGAACATAAAATTTGGTATAAAAGAAATCTACCAGTCTTCATTTTTTCTATATATATTTTTTTAAATCATTATCGTGGACCTAACCCCATTTGCAACTAAACTGATATGAATTCAATCGATTTTTGTTTTAAAGAAGTGATTTTTCCTTGCCACTTTTATTCATGTTTGCATGTCAGTTTCAAATTTTCTTTGTTTTCATCAGAGCGACTAAAAATTTAGAGGTTTTGAGACAGAACAATAAAATTTATGAACAATGGACCTAGCTCCTTTTGAAAAAGTGATTTTTCTTTGCCATTTTGGATCACTTTTGAATAGGAATTTCAACTTTTCTTTGGTATCATCTTAATATAGAACTACTAAAAATCTATACATTGAGGCCCAAAAATCAAATTTGATGAAAAATGGACCTAACCCCTTTTGCGAGTGAGCTCTTCATATGATTCTTTTCTACCACGCTATTCGTCGGTTAAAAAAGGAAAGAAATCGGCTAAAAGGTAGGAACATCAATAAAATTTAGATCGGTATCAACATATTTTTTTGGGGGGGGGGTGGTAGGTCACAAATGAGTAAAGTATTGTAGGATTGAGAGGGTTCTGTCGGAACACGCTAGACAAACGTGTTTTCTTCAGGGGATGCCTTAACGTAATTTCTCCTATGTTATTTTATTTCCTCCATTTCGGGAGAGGAAACGTTTAGTTCATTATTGGTTTTATTTGAAGTGATTATGTTTTTGTCAACTTTTCAATGCACAAGTTTTCATCTGGGAAAGAAAAGGAGAATGAGATGACAAGCTTCTAAAACCTAACATGTTATGAATTTATTCTGTAAAATGACATGAATTAGAAATATTGTGATTTTTTCGATTCACCCCGTCCCACAGCTCAACCCCTGCACAAAAAAACAAAACATGGCTGTCCCTGTATAACACAATTCTTTTCCAAAATATTTTCGTTTGGACACTAACCATGGTAAGCGCCCAAATGCGATTTTTTTTTTAAGGGTCGTAACGGGGAAAAAACTGGCCAGGATGATTGTTATTCTTATTTTTTATACCGCTTTACAAACAGAACATCGGAGAGAGGAGACAAACAAGCAACAGTAGAGTGTAGGTCAGAACATTTCCATCGGGGGGGGGGGGGGCTGAGTTAAACAAGAGTAATAATAAAAAGTCATCAGTCCGACAAGGGTCTGAGGACAGAGTTGTGACAAACAAAACGTGTTTGTTTTTTTAAAGTGATATAACCAAACAAATAAAGTCATGTTTTTATTCGTTTAAGTAGATATTCATGGAATTTTAGCAAAAGCGCACTGGTCTATTCCCCCTTTATATCTCTGTCTCTCATTCTCTCTCGTTCTCCGTGACATCTGAGCATTTTTTTAATTCTAGAATTGCCCTAAATGATTCTTCTTTCATCCTTATACTTGTTATCACCCAGGGGAAGCGCTTTTACGCAATATGACTCACTGTCATAAGCACCTGTGTTGTCGGTAAATGAAACAAGGTTTTTTTTTGAGATACTGGTTGTTGGTCGAAATAAAAAAGAGTATTCAAAAAGCATTCAACAGGTCGTCCTGCCGATAAACACTAATCTTCCTTTTGTTCGGGGCGTTGACCATCTGTATCCTGCTCTTTTCGGAAGGAATTTGTTTGAGTGGCCGCCCAGACATTCTTTTGTTCGGGTAATGCCGATATATCATGCACTACATGGACGTTTCCCTTTTGAAAAGAGCATATGAATGGTGTGCTAAACTGCTTTCTTTTCTCTTTTTTTTTCTTCAAAATAATGAGAAGAAGAGGGATGATGGGGTCAAAAGTGCACCGAGATCAGCTCAAAGTACTAAGACATTACTCTCGTCACTACAAGATTTTTGTTTTTATGAAAATACAATTACAAATAGATATCATTCTAGAGATATATCTCCTTGATGAAACAAATAATAAGACGTAAGTGGTGAATACACGGATAGCTTATTACGTGGCGATCTTGCAGAAAAGATGTTAGCCTATATACTCTCAGAACAACGATATGGATCAAATTACGTAATCGGGTGCCTATTGCAGAAAGAGTTGCAATCCATCGCAACTGTAAAAAGCATGCGCAACTCGATTTTCAACCAATCAATAGCACGCATTTGGGACTTGTGATTGATTTTTTGGCTTGCGTTTAAACGTTTCTGAAACGGGCCCCTGGCCTCGTGCGCGCCCGTACGTACTCGTCATAAAACTTATTTCCCCCGTTTGACTCCAACGTAAAAATCGGGTAAAGTCGAAATGATTTCCTATTTTCGGGATTTTTGTTATTGAAATAAGTTTATAAAGGAAATAGTACGTGGCACAGCTTTTAGTACATAAAGATTTCAAAAAAGTTAAAAAACTCCATCGAATCAAACCAAACAAATCTCGGCTTCTGTAGAAGCCCGTCGTAGCCCGTCGCACCCAAATGATTAACATTTATCACGGCAGCACGCAGGGGGCATGGTGGATTATTTTCAAGAGCAACTGGTGGTAGGCTGCAGGTGGAATGGTGGATTAAATTGGAAAGATTTTGCACGGCAGCACGCAGGGGGCATGGCGGATTATTATTTAGAACATCCGGTGTTAGGTTGCAGGGGGAATGGTGGATTAATTTATAGATATTAGACGCGGCAGCACGCAGGGGGCATGGCGGATTATTTTTAAGAGCAAGTGATGACCGCCTGCAGGGGGCATGGGCTTCTTAATTGGAGCGTGCTTTAGGGGAAGCCTGCAGGGGGAATGCTGTGATATTTTTGCTCTCGTCCCTTATACGATTGACACATTTGTTTCCTACTTATTTTATCGGGTTTGCCTTCCCATATAAATTCGTAAAAACATCGGTGAAAATCATAAATAATTTATATTTTTGGTTCTGGAAAAGATAAAACAAGTAATTTAATTTCGGTATTGATATAGATTTAACAATGGTTACCCGCCCCAAGGGAGTCAGAGATCTTTTTCGCCATACCGCCATCTGACGTTTTATTTCTTTAAACTTTTCCTGATAATTGTAATCAATCATTTTGGATAGTTCAACAGAAAAGTCTTTACCTAGGTACCTAAAATACCCTTCCGAAATCCAGTTCAGTTTGTACTCGTGTAAAATCTCTTTTTTTAAGTTCTATACTTCCCTATCCATATCACCTGGGTTTTAGTTATGTTAATTTGAAGGTTGGATATTTTTTTCAAATTCATCAAGTGTATCAAGGGTACAATCTAAATCCCGTTCTGAACCATTGAGTGTCAAAAGGGTATCATCTGCATATTGTAACACTTTAAGTGTTTTCCCATTAATATGCATTCCCTCCAGTTTGTCTGAGTGTCGAATTAAAATACCAAGAACCTCACTAACTAACAAAAAAGAGATAAAGGATCCCCTTGACGACACCCTCTTCCTATATTAAATCTATTTGTACAATGCCCGTTAACTGACACACAAGAGGTTGCGTCTGTATAGAATAGTTTTATCCACCTTTTAATCGAAGGACCAAAGCGGAAAAAATCCAGAACATTGAAAAGAAAAATTATTTGATACAGAATCGAAAGCTTTTTCTAAATCAACGACGAGAAGCATGCCAGCTATATCATGTAATTCACTGTAAAGTAATGTGTCATACAATAAAACGAATGTTTTCTCCTATGTAGCGACCATTCAAAACCCTGTTTGGTTTTGATGTATTAAAAAAGACAGAACACCTTTGAGTCTGTTTGCTATACAACTGGATGCTATTTTATAGACAACATTTAATAGTGAGATAGGTCGCCAATTTCGTAACAAGTGTCTGGGTTTATTTCCTTTCGGGATTAAAGTAATTATTCCCATCTTTTGTGAATTAGACATATGTCCTGAAAAATACGCATAATTCAATGATCTTACCAAAAAAAGTTTAATGTCTTCCCAAAAATAACGATAAAATTCTACTGTAAAACCATCCAGACCGGGCGATTTACTATTTTTCATGAGCTTTAAAACAGAAAAGACCTCATCAACATTTAAAGGACACTCCAATAAGGACGACATTTGAGGGGACAACTTTGGAATGCCAGGAAAATTTAACAATAATTCCAAGTGGCTAGCGTTGGTTTCTTTTTCCGCATAAAGATTAGAGTCAAAGTTAAATATTTCATTGATTATGTCACTTTGCAGTTCTAAATTATCACCATTTTCAGTGGATAAGTGACGTATTTCTTTATTAATGTAATTTTGTTTTTTTCTAAATTTAAAAAGAATTTAGAAGGCTTTTTGACCATACTCCATCCACTTAATCCGAGATCGAATCGTAACTTGTAGCTATCAACAATGCGCAGTCGAACCCATTTCCCCTTCCATGTGGAGTACCGCAAGGGTCCGTCATTTGACCACTCGACTTCATATTGTACACCGGACCTCTGACTGATGTCATCAATGCTCACGAAGACATTCAGCACATCATGTACGCTGATGATACACAGTTATATGTCATCTTAGAGTCTAGTGAGGTTGCAAGTGGGATGTTAAAACTAGAAGAGTGTATATCTTCTGTGAAATCCTGGGCTACTAGAAATCATCTGAAGTTCAATGGTACCAAGACTGAACTTATCCATGTCACATATTCATTCCGCAGGTCATCTTAATTCACTGGCCACACTTTCTGTATCATTCAGAAATTTTGTTCTGAAACTTGTTTTGCCCATTTGCATTACCCTACATCCAATCAAAGCTACATACAGTTCTTCACTCATTTTATAACCCAGGATACTAACGCAACATCATAAGTTTCGATCTCTACAATAAAAATGTAAAAATTTAACAATTTGATGTGTTGGGATGCAGTCTTTATTTGTTTATCATTAAAGGGTTTAAAATATGTACCCTCCTGATCTTGTACATTATACTATAGCATATGATGCGCAAAAAAAAAATTTCTGAAATGTTCTAAAAGCTCGGAGAGTGACTAAATTCAGTGACGGCTATCGATTGTTATGTATATTTGGATTTGTTTTTTATTCTGGAACTTGCCGAGCATGTCTAACTTAAGTCTAACTTAAGTACTTTGAAATGCCAACCTATATGTATAAAATTATACTTTGTTTTGTAAAGAGGCAAGAAAATCAGTCACTTTTCAACGGTCTCGCGCCTTCCTGGCACAACAGGCTCTATATATTCCATTATTATAAAGTCACGTAGTTCATTGATTATTCTACATCATTTTTTATCGATCTTTGTGCCTTTATTGTACCTTTTCTGCCACTGGTTCTTTTGGGCATAATAGTGTTTCGAACTTTTTTTCAAATCAAGAATAGGCTTTTGGTTTCCTTGCCTCTCGTGCTTTTGTATATAGGTATATAATAGTATAATTCGATCTTTACAAATAGGTGTTTGATATGACAGCCCTACTCATTTCCCCTCAATTCAAATATTAGATACCACAAATTATGTAAGATATGAATATTTTACAACTTTACAAGATGAGTCTTCATAACATAGATTATTTACCCTATATACTCTATGACAAAGACGTACACAGTGCTGAAATTCTTGATAAACATTGTTCTCACCGAACTTTTGCCATTTACCTTGATCTTATCACCATTGCTGTGTGGCAGTCTAAATATGCTTATTACATGTAGGCAAACGTTCTGTAGATTCGATGAAACTGCCGACCATTTCCCCTCCTTTTGTTTGTAATTGAGATATTCGAAGGATACCGTTTACGCTTGGCATTGATACATATGTGTGTTTTTTTTCTTCTAATTGAGATATATTTTCCTACCTGATTGAAAATAGATTCATTATCAAGGAGCCCTACAGTGGTTGGCCGCTAGATCACAATGTTGAGTTAGCATGAATTTCGGACGAGAAGGGCTATACGGCAAAAGTTATCTTGAAGGAAATTTACTACAGATATTCACATACATGAATACATTTTAAGCCGGTAGGACTGTCTCTTAGCTATGTGGTATTGATATCTTATTGCTTTTACTTTTGACCTCCAATAGATATCTTACAGATTTAGGCTCTCTTACTACCCGCATGCTCGAACGGTCATGTGTTAAAAAATATTTAATAGGTCGCTGAGTGGTGTTTAAAAAAAAAAACTTTTTTTGCTTGCTATTTAAAGCTGAAATTTCATGTGCTTAATGGTTTTGTATTCCTTTGCATTGACTTGGTTTACCAGCTAGGCATGATAGAGAGAGTATCTATACACGGGTTTGTGTTCTAAGGGTGAGATCTACTCTCTATTTGTAGATATATACGTGTGTATATGTGTTTGTTTTTATCTAAAATTGATGTGAAGAGTTTTTCGAATTAATACTATCATCGATTACACTTCACGTAATCTGGCTTTTAATTACACCGCCACATGTTGGTATTCTTAGGTTTTATACTATTAACAATTGTCATGCACAACAAGTGTAATTACTTTATATCCTCCATCAAATAAGATGATCTATACCATTATTCCGTGAAGACTGGTGTTTGGTGACCCTTTTGTGATGAACCTTCTAGATCGTTGTTATTGTATGTTGTATGTTTCTTTTTGACATATCACCCATAATCCGCTCCATTGTCTACTCTGGTACAACATTGAAAATTATACTCCTAACAAAATACATAAAGTAAAGATTAAATCAACGTTAGACATGTTGGATAACTATTGAATTATTCCTTTCACTCTGGGGTCTTGAAATGCCAGTATGCAACAGAAGCCCCTCCATCCAGTCTTTTGAGGGACTGGTTCATTTTCAGAAGTTTGGTCGCACAATATTATGTTCGTAATTTTCTTCCCTAGTTTTTAGATGTTTTTTGTGCACAATTGAAGATGTAGGTCATCTTCATAAGTCGTAAGTCTTTAACAACATGCGAGTCCAAATGTTCCTCAAAATTACCCTTTCGCTAATCAATGGAAGTATGCCGATTTCTGTCCCGTTTTTACAGTGATTTCGACCGAGCGCATAACGCTTCCCTCGATTCACTTGCATATGCTGTTCAAATTCAATCGTATAAATTTACCTGCGATCGATCGTTCGTCAGTCTCTGTGGTTACGGGGCGCTAGTCATGTTTCTAATTTTTGTTGGTCTCGCTCTTTCACTTGCAACCCTTGTGACAAATACATGATTATTACCCTCTTCACAGTTTGTACGATCGTTACATGTTTCCTTATCATTATGGGTATTTGTCTATATGTTTTTTATATACGACACTTGGTCATTCTGTCTCATCCTTGCTGTTGTTTCTACAATATTCCTTTTAATTATATCTGCCGTTTTAATCTGGTGTGATCTTGGGGGGGGGGGGGTTGTGGGGGAGCATGCACCACCGACATTATTTACATATTGGACTTTTTGACACATATCCAAGCACAGTACTGTATCAGATGTTTCTCATTCTTTTGCTTTATTAATTTTGATTGCTGTCCCAATCTTTTTATATCGAAGTATCTTATCGTAATGCCTATTATTAGTTCATTTGCTATGCTTTGCGATTCAAAGGACTTGCATGTTCCTCCAATAACCTTTCAATTTTCTCGTTATTGCTGTTGCTTGTTGGTTCGTCTGTCACCTCATGAAATGGTATATACATGGAAAATATAGACACATTTTATGTCTTCCCTCGAAGGGTTAATGTCTGTAATTGCCTAATATACTTTGCTTATTTCGTTCCTGTTATATAGTCAGCTCTTAATATTCTCCCTCTTTATAATTTGGAGGTTCCTAGGATTTAAGTGCTACTGTATATTTATTTTCTTGTTGTTTGTTTTTTTGTTTGTCGTTATTTGTCTGTATTCGTATCTGTCATATGTTCTCGTAATATCATGTCTTGTGTTATTTCGTCTAGCTGATCTGCATACTCCTCCCTATCTCAGGAGATCCCCTAGACATCCTTTGTGATGGCTGTAAACACAAATTTCCCATTTTCTGATATAGATAATGATGAATTACAGGATACTTTCCAGGCTGCCTTTAATTCGAAGTTTGATGAATGTATACATTCTGTTTTTCATGACTCCGTAGCTCAAACTCTGAATGCACAAGCTAATCTTGATTCTCTTTCTGATCCTAATGATAATACGTATCAGCATACCCCCTCGCTCTATTTTACTGATAAACAGATAGCGTCGAAACAACTTGACAACAGTAACTTTCTAATGCTACATTGCAACATTCGCAGTGCCAACAAAAATTTGGAATCACTTCGTTCCCTTTTATTGAATTCTAAGCTCTTTTGTTCTGTGATAGATTTATCAGAAACGTGGTTTTCCCACTGTACTCAACTATCCTTTTATACGCTGCCAGGTTATAATTTGGTCACAAATAATAGAATAGGGAAATCAGGTGGAGGCGTTGCTCTTCTCGTATCCCAACAATTCGATTACAGGTTAAGGCCTGATCTTACTTTAATGAATGATTCTATTGAAACACTTTTTGTTGAAGTTGTTATGCCCAAGGACAAAAATATTCTTGTTGGAACGATTTACAGACCGCCTAACTCCTCCCATGATGACTTTTTAAATACATTCCATGGCTTATTGGCACCCCATGAGATGGTCAATAAAACATGTTTTTTACTCGGCGATTTCAATATTGACTTACTAAAATACGATACTGATACTTTTGTTCAAACTTTTTCGGATGTAATAATGACAGCAGGTTGCCTTCCTTTGATAACCAAGCCAACTCGAATTACAGGTACATCGGCCGCTCTCATCGACAATATATTTACAAATACCAGAAGTACCCTCTCTACGGGAATAATTCTTTCTGATTTGTCGGACCATTTACCCATATTTTCGCATTTTAAACTAGATACCAACGCCACTGAACACAAAGTTGATCATAATACTCGACGTGATTTTTCTGAAAATAATATGAATCTGTTCAATGAAGAGATAGGAAATGTTGACTGGTCAGGAATTTACAGTATTCAAAATGCCGAGGATGCATTTGACGCTTTTATGAATAAAATGAATCAATTAATGAATAGCTCTTTTCCGTGGTGCGATTCAAACGCTCTAATTACAAAAAGGTTCCAAGGTCCCCATGGATCACACCTAGCATTTTGCGCTCAATAAACAGAAAGAACAACCTTTACTTAAAAACTATTTCAAAGCCTTGCGACAGTAATAGAAAAAAGTACACTGACTACAAAAATATTTTGACAGGTATACTGAGAAGATGTAAAAAGAATTATTTTCATAATCAATTTGACCTCTATAGAAACGACGTCAAAAATACATGGAAAGTTATAAAAAACGATATACAAGGTAGCTTCAAAATGTCTAAATTATCGCCCCATATCATTATTGACATGCCTTTCTAAGGTTTTGGAAAAAAGTAATTTTTATCCGCACGACAAAGTTTCTTAATATTCATAAATTGTTTTATCCCCTGCAGTTTGGTTTTCGCGAAAAACATAGTATTTCTCATGCCCTGTTGGCAATTATTAATAAGATTGCCAATGGAATTGACAAGTATGAGCATACTGTTGGGGTGTTCCTGGACTTCTCCAAGGCTTTCGACGCAATCAACCATGATATCCTTTTATACAAGCTTAATTATTATGGAATCAGAGGGATAGCCTTGGAGTGGTTCAGGAACTACCTCAGCAGTAGGCAGCAATATGTTTCCATAGCAAATGTAAATTCTCCTCCAAAATCTATCTCATGTGGAGTCCCTCAAGGCTCAATCTTGGGTCCGCTTCTTTTTTGGTCTACATCAATGATTTTTATAAATCATCAAGTACTTTATCATTCATTCTTTTTGCCGACGACTCAAATATATTTTTTTCCCATAAGGACCCCAAACATTTACTTGACACACTCAATAAAGAATTAAAACTAGTCTCAGAGTGGATCAAAGCCAACAAATTATCGCTTAATCTCACTAAAACAAATTACATGCTCTTCAGCAATATCATTGATGAACTCCCAGGTAACATTACTTTTGATAATATTAATATTCAAAGAGTATTAAGTACGAAATTTCTAGGAGTAACTATCGACGACAGACTGCCATGGAAAGAACATATAGATAACGCATGCAAAATAATTTCAAGAAATATTGGAATTATAAATAAAGTTAAATTCTATTTCCCGACTCGTATATTATTAAACTTATACTCTACGCTGATACTCCCGCATTTGAACTTTTGTATTATTGCATGGGGGAGTTGTGCTGATTTTCATTTGAATAGACTTTTACTACTTCAGAAAAAAGCTTTGCGCGTTATTTGCCATTCTCATTATCGGGCACATACGAATGTGCTTTTTGAAACTCATGGAGTTCTTAAGATACATGATCTTTACCATTATAATCTTGGATCTTTTATGTTCAACCTTAGTAAAGATGAACTACCAGACGTATTGATTTGATTTTGATTTGATATCACTTTATTGAAATCACAATAAAGGAAAGAAATTTACAAAGTCAATACAAAACATAATAAAATTAAGATAGGCCCAGGTCATGACACATAACTGTCGATGCAGGGCAATATAGTGTAAAACAATGTACAATTTCAATAAAACAGGTACATAACATAGACATACAGCATATTAAATAAAAATGAAATGTGAAATAATAACAGACTACGTTGGGGTAAATATTAGAGAGAAAAAAAAGAAAGAAAAGGAGTTATTCATTCATACACTAAGTTTACAAATATTAGGTTGGGGCCAATCTTCAAAGCGTAAGCAAATATCCTAAATAATAAAAACATATTATGATAATACTAATAGGCCTAACATTGAAATATAGATTATGGGTAGTGAATGTCATCGATGTCAGTATAATATCTAAAACACGTACATTATTGGGAAGCAATAGAAAAAGAAAGAAGGAAATAGAAATAGGAAGAGATTGAATGAGGAGAGAAAAGAGGGGGTATATAAAGAAAAGAAGAGAGAGAGAGAGAGGAGAGGAGAAAACGGAAATAGTGAACAGTATGAGTTATTGCTCCAACAGATTGTAATCGCCCCAGATGGATTCATCCTTTGCACAATATATTGAAAAAGATGAAACAACCGCCATTTTACTGATATTTATGTTCACACGAAATATAAATGTACATCACTACCCTACAAGATCTGCTGGACTTTTTCATTTACCTAGAACAAGGACATTATTCACAAACAAACTGTTCATATCTTCTGGTATCAAACTTTGAAATTCACTTCCGCAAACTTTACGGAATAAGCCAACTATTCATAGCTTCAATAGAGCACTTAAAAAAATCTAACCAATAACTATAACACTCACATCATTCATCATACTTAGGATATCTTATGGATCTTCTGTTCCCCCCCCCCCCCCCACCTCCTGCCTTTATTTCGTTTCTTTTCCTGTCTCCTTTCATTCGCTCTACCTGTGCAGATTTGTTTTTTTTTGGTTTTTCTTTTACTCGTTTTTGTCCTTTGTTGTTGTTGTCTTTTTTGTTCTTGTGATATTTCGTCTGTCTTGTTTTGGTATAATTTTTGTCATGTCTTGTTCTTGTACCGTTCTGTCACGTCCTGTTTTCGCAACGTTTTTGTCTTGTGTGTCCTTTTCACTTTTCTTCATATCTTGTAATATAATCCAGCCTTGTTTATCTTCTACTTGAAAGAATATGTAAAAAATATACATATTTAACAAGGATTTACATATAATTTTTACAAGAAAGATATGATGACTTGTATATTATATATATTTTGAACTTCAACAAGTACGATATGATTTGTATATTATATATAGATATATATTGTTTTCTGCATTAACATATCTTATTTATTGAAGGAAACCTTCGATTACAAGCTTTGCTTTCCAGAAGGTTCCTATTTCATTTCAAAATGTTATATTGTATTTTGCTTTACTTTGTAACTTTGTTAAAATTTTGGAATGAATAAATTCGTTATCAATCAATCAATCAGAGCTCCCAAAGTTTGAAGTTGATGGGGCTGTAGTCAAGCCATCTGAATGCTCTAAGGACCTTGGGGTTATAGTGGACGGTAAACTCTGCATGAAACAACATATCCAGAAGATCTGCAGAGCTGCTTCATTTGGCATCCATAGAATAGGGAAACTCCGAAAGTACCTTGACAAGAATTCCACTGAGAGACTGGTCAATGCATTTGTTACTTCGCAGATTGACTATTGTAATAGTTTCTTGATCAACTTGCCTGCATCTCACTTATCTAAACTCCAGCACATCCAGAACACAGCCGCACGTCTAATCACACGCACAAGAAAGCACGAGCACATTACTCCTATTCTTCTTTCACTTCACTGGTTTCCTATTCCACAACGTATTCAGTTCAAGGTTCTTCTTCTAACCTACAAGGCTTTCAATGGACTCGCACCATCATACATCAAAGAACTCATCCAGCCCAAGACTCAGACCACTTCCATCCGGCTCCGTTCATCATCATCAATTCACCTACAGCTAGCACCAGGTCCACGCACTAAGACACGCTACGGTGACCGTGCTTTCTGTGTGTGTGCCCCCAAGCTTTGGAACGATCTCCCAGTGATAATCCGTGATTCTCCTTCTGTAGACACCTTCAAGATCAGACTCAAAACATATCTATTCAATGGACTGTAGTTCGATTCACTAATTCCATGTCACCCCATCTGTTTTCTTTGTTTATTATAATGTCTTGCAATGTAATTTAACGTAATGTAATTTAATGTAATATTATGCAACGTAATGTGATATAATTCATTATGCTCTTAATAATCCTTATACTTGTATTGCTTTAAGATATAAATGTTAAGCGCTTAGAAACTATTGTAATAAGCGCTATATAAATGTAAATTATCATATCATTAACATTATCACCCCCTTCATTAGTTTTTAATGGGAATGTTTCTAGTTCTGATTTAGCTTTTTCAATTTGATCCAAAATATATATCTTATCATCGTGAATCACCAGTTTTCTTTCCAGCTCTTCAATTTTCTTTTCTAAGTCTTTTTCTCTGTTTATATATATATATATTTTTTACAAAGGAGGCATTTGATATTGCTTCTCCCCGTATATTATCATCATTAAAGTTTCGAAAAATAACTGATCGTTTATAGTGAATTCACACTCACCTACTATTCGATTATTTGCATCAAAATTTACTTCGTCTTTCGCATAAAACACATTCGTATCTTTTATTACTTTTTTAATATTAGAAACAAAGTCATCATTTTTCATAATGAATTGTTGAATTTCCAAAAACCAGGACCTCTTTAATCTTATTCAAGTTGAGACTTAGACAAACTAAAGAATGATCTGTGCGATAACCGGAGAAAATGCCAACTTTCTGAACAAGTGAAAGGAGTTCAGAGGAAATTAAAAAGAAGCATAATCTACTCTTTTTAAAGGGGGTAGATTGTCGCCATGTATAATACCTTTTATCTGGAAATCTAACTCTCTAAGGGTCGCATAAATCCAAATCAGTTTTCATGTAGTCTACTTGCTCTTTTGCTCGTGGGTTATTTACATGCAAGTAGTTATAGGTATCAAATGTAAAATCTTGAACTAAATTCCAGTCTCCACAAATTACCGTATGTGGATTATCGAAGTCTATTATGTTGGATCTCTGAAAAAAATACTGGGTTATTTAAATTAGGGCCATACAACGATGCAAGAGTAATGTTATGTTCATACAGTAACATATCTAAAACCACATAGTTACCTATGTTATCTACTTTAAATCTATTTATATCAACAGGGGGGGTTCTTAAAAAGAATAGCTACCCCTCTGGAGTTGGAAGTATTGAAAGAAAAGAAGCATTTACCTTCCCATTCCTTACGGATTTCATTCTCTATTTCAGGAACAAAATGTGTATCTTGAATACAACAAATATCATATTTCTTGGATTTCAAGTAAAATAAAACATCTTGCCTTTTGCGGTTATCTCTTAGACCGCGACAGTTCATGGAAATAAAAGTGACATTACCCTGCGTCATATGCATAGTAAGATAATAATAGTGAAGAGGAAACACCTGTGGAAGATCTATTTTTTGTACACAAACAACAACGATACAAACACAATACGACAAAAAACATGACAAACACATTTACACATGACAAAACACAGAGACAGATGGACGCCATACGACGCATGGAGCCGGGTGACGCGAGCAGCGAGCAGCCGATCCACCTCCTTTTCCGGATCAGTTTATTAGACGAATCCGTAAAAAAAAGAAAAGCCCCAAAATAAGATCACTACTACCTATGGACTCGATCCTATGAGAGGGCCAAAGATTGGAAATAATATAAAGGCCTATATTTCTTTTTCATTCTCGAAGATTGCAAAAAGGAATATAATCTATGTTCATTTCGGACTATATATATAAAAAGGGTTATACATGAATTTTATAAATAAAGACAGGAGTTCCTTATTAATGCAAATTCCCCATTAATTCATTTTATTAAGTAATCCTAAGTCCATTTTTTTTTCAAAGACCTGACGCAATAACAAGCACAAAATTTCTGTGTAACAAATGTATTATGAGCCAATCCGACTGAAGGGCTACAGTAGCTTATGACTGTTATTTTGAATGTGTCATTACTATAGCCTTAGTCTGAAAATTGTGCGAATGTAAATGTATTCATAAGAACAAGTTAATGCGCTAGCCTAAGCTGTAGCCATAGTCTAGCATTTTTTCTCATCATTAATGGCAGTTTGATAAGAAATAAGATTTTGTTGCAACTTGTTTGAGGTCAAACCTTGTTTTTCCTGAACTAGCAATATATATTTATTTGATTAAACATGTTTACAATAACATACGCTGGATTTTCCTCATCTAGCTTGTCTTGCACAGTCATGCTGGTCTTCCGTGGAGCTCAAACAAAATATTTAACATTGAAAGTTTAAGGCGGACACAATAAAACTAAGTTAAGATTGCAGATTCTAAACAAACATGAGCAGAAACGAGTAACGAACATTAATAATACAAGCAATCAAAACAAAATATATATAATTAGCATATTAAGAATCAAAGAGCATAACGAAAACATCGATGCGAGTATACTGCATGACATTGTATTGTATACATCACTTAAAAGAAAAGTAAGCGCAAAATGTGATTCTAGTATCGACATAGCACGATTCAATTTCAAAACCAGTCGGAAACTAGTTGGGGCCAAAATGGTGCAAGTGTCATACTGTAAAGTGATTTTAAACTAAAAAACAAACCTCCCCTTCTTCCTTGTTTTCATGTCTTATAGCGACAAACAGATCTAGCATCTCGCTCAAATGTGGTGGTATGGGGACATACGGCGTACAAACAAGGCACCTTCCAACGAATATTTCCCCGAGTCTGCTGAACATGTTGTAGGCATTCACGAATATTTCGAGGTCCCTCTCTCTGGACTGATGTCTGTGGTAGAATATATTGCAACAAACTCTTCAGAAGCTATAAATTTAGAAGGAAACAAAAATACATATTTCCTTTAATTGTCTGCTTGTGTTTAAGGTTGTCAAGAAGTGTGTTTATGTTTTATATCGAAAGTATACATTAAAAACACCAGATCCGTCGTTTCGTGACAAACGAATGGCAGGCCAAAATATTTACATGTTGGCCTCCACAAATTCCAGCAGTGTATGTTAAGGAATGGTCACTACGGAACAATCTTCAATTCAATGACTCTAAAACTGAGGTTCTACATGTCTTCTCCAGGTGCTCGGGATCTCCCCGTACTACACATTCGAGATGGAACATCAGTCGGATGTAGCAATGTTTCCCGTTATCTTGGTGTTTTTATTTCCATATAAAAATCATAAATAAAATACAATTTTTGTTGTGATATTTACAAAATGTCACTGTCCTTCCATGGGGTGCTAATGAAAAAAAAAACGGGCTCACAAATTTTAAGATTGAATTCCAAAACAAAGCATAAAACTAATTGACTAAACTCAGAAAACATAACAAAATATAAACAAAACTATGTGTATTGCAGCAAATAATCAAGAGGCAAAGTGATTACTTCGAACGTCTGATAAAAAGGACCGTATCGTTCAAGATTGGTAACATCAAACGGTAGTTTGTTGAACAATGAAGCCCCCCCCCCCCCACATAGAATTGTTCTTTTAGAACTATTCGTTTTTTTTTTTTGGAAGACAGGTTATTGTAGAAGTACGAAAAGAGTATTATCATGTAATCCGGGGCACGATTACGTACAACTTTGAACATTACTATTCTACATATGCTCACGATGACGAATATCTATTTTTTCCCATTTCAAAATTTCTTAAAATATGTGAAATAAAAACAGGGGAATAAATGTTAGATCTCAAGAGCATTCTGCCAGCAAGGTTCGGTAGGTTCTGCAGTAAACCTTGGTGTTTACTTCAGAAACTGCACACTGTCATATAACGTCTCCTAACGGTATGAGATTTTGGGGTGATCAAATTATCTTTTGCTGCATATCTAGGGTAAGATACGTAAATATGTAAGACTTAAGCAGCCGCGTCGCCAGGATTTCATTTTGGAGGGGCGGTTACTGCACGCGAAGCGTGCCAACACTTACAAAGCGCGCTCCACAGGGGGTGGGTGCAAGGAGGGGTAGTTTCCCCATCACGAGCGAAGCTTTTGATGTTGCATTTATTAAAATGAAAAGGAGCCGTCTCTCTTGTCTATTGTATCAGATCCAAATTAGTTGATTTTATTTTGACTTTGAATCTTGTTTTATATAGAGTCAACTTTCAAATGACACCAAAATGTTGTTAACTATTCATGCTTGAACGAGCTCTGCCCAACTGAAACAAAGGATGTAAAAATTAGGCAGGGCCGGTGTAAGCCTTCCTATTTCTTAATTTTTTTTCTTTTTAACTTGCAAAGTTGAGGGACTTGTGATGAATTAATGATCAATTGTGATTGTTGTTTTGTTTGATAAAATTTCATTGGTAACATGAATGAAATTGAAATTTAATGCATGAGTGATCATGAATTTATTTATTTATGTCAATATATTTAACCAGGGTAGCCCACTCAGCATTAAACTGGTCTCCCGGCGTACGGCCCTGGAATACATGTTGAAAGCAAGTTTAAAAACATTTAAATACATGGGGTAGCAAGCATACGGCATCGTTAAAAACATGATACTAATTAACAAAATTACACACAAAGCAGTACATATAAATAAAGTAGATAGACATAACAAAGTTGATTTCAAATTCAAGAGGCAATAATAAAACTTAGAATTTAAAAAGATGCACTTTAAAGGTAAATGCTAGTTTTGGTAACGATTTAAAAAATGAGCTCAAACAGAATCCAATGAAATGACCACCAAAGTGTCTGTTTATATAAATAAAACGCATGTGCCAAAGGATTCTGGAAGAAATTGTGTAATTGCTGAGAAATCAGCAAATAAGCACAGGATTCGGGCCATTCGGGTAGAGCGTTGTGCCTTACGCTGTAAGCAATAATTATACATTGTCCCACGTTCGCTTATCTGTGTTAGGGATCTTCGGCGTGAACATTTTTCAGCGTAGATTTCAAGATTTCATAAAGTTCAGTTAATGTAACTGTACCAGATCTAGATCCTCGATGATATACTGACAATTAAGCCTTGTTTTACAGACTTTCTCATGAAATCAGTGTCTACTGCAACTACTTTCTCTTTAAGTTTCTTTTTAAAAAATTGATAAAGATTTTGACTGTTCCAAATTAAATGGCAAGTTGTTCCAAAGTAAAATCGCTGAGTAAAATAAAGAGATATAAAGGGATATAATGAAGAAAGTTAAAATAATAACTTCCTCGCTTTTCATTTTTTTCAATAAAAAAGGTCTCTGGGAAAGGGTGCAATGCCTACAGATGAATATATCAGATGTATCATGTGCATATAGGTAGCATGCAGGCGAAATGAAATAGGTATACATTGTTCTTAGTCAATATAATTGTTTTTTTCTAATCATTATCTCTTGCAATTTTTTAATCTACTTACCAGCAATAATTCAGGTATACAATCATCATGATCATTCACGTTCAGGTAAACTGAAGGACTCGATGACTTGGTTTGCCTAGGCGTTACTGTTGCAGGTTTGTACCCGAGACGGGAGTGCAATACGGTACGACCACGTTCACGGTACATAGACACAATGATACAATGATAATAGTGTAACGTTTCAATATTACTAGATCGTGAAAAGGGGCGTAGCTACGTTTGGGGGGGGGGGTCACGCTTGATACTGTACATTTAAGTCTTGTCTTTGCCAACAAATTGCACAATTTACCAATTACTTGCGTAACATATAGATGCGACACTTTTGGCAACTCGATAGTTTGGTATAAGAAATGTATTACCAAAATGTGCCAATGGTGCAATGCGTTTTTAATTTGGACATGGAATTATTAGTGTTTATGTTTGTTTACTACATGGAATTTTAATCTTCGTTTCCTTGATTCTGACTGGCTGAAAAGCACTGTAATTATGGTAATTGTCTTTTCATAAAACGCTACCCTGATCATCATGATATTGGGAGAGTCAGAAGTGTACTCAAAAAGAGACGAGTGTATGCATGGGTGTAGGGACAGGTGCTGTACAAAATTAAATGGTTTACAAAATCGGTTTAGCCGATGTTGTTGTAGGAAATAGAGACCAAAGGGTACAACCTCCTTGGGGTGTTCTTTGTTTGTAGTTTTAGTGCAGTAAATGATTACAAACGCTTTGCGAATGATGTCAAAAGTTACCAAAATGTGCGTTCAATGTCCTACACATTTTGGTAGATTTACCCAAAGCTACCTAAATGTGTCTTGAAATAAATGATTAAATACTAAATTGCACACTTTGGTAAACACAATAAAAACTAGCGGACTTTTCTCATATTTACCAGAATGAAAAACGAGGCACCATGACATGGCAATTGAAGTAAACTTTTTCAGTAGAACTGGCTTTCGCTATATTAAAAAAAAAGGACTTAACAACAATTGGCTAATGCTCATTCGAATGCCAAAGGCAATGATATATTCTTAATCCATTGATACGTGCGATGTTTGCCTTCAGTGCCGCTCCATTGATGGTGGCACGCAATGGAAATATTGCGTTATTTTTATGAAGAATAGGAGAGGGGCATAACAAAAAAAAATCTTTCCAACCAGAATAAGAAATGTTGAATGATTTCCCCCAGCAAATGGTTTAGTTGGAATCCATTAGGAACTGTGCCACTCTACCCGACAAACTGAACCAGGAATCATTTCGTGTATTTTAACTTAAGGCTGGCTATGAATTCATATTTTCACATTCAGAGTTACAAAGCCTCACCTTATTAGGCCATATGCGTGTAGGGGCGACCAATCGTCATTTATTTATTTATTTCAAATATTTAAAAGAAGGGTAGCCCGATTAACAACAAGCTGGTTTTCGTTGGGGCCTTTCGTAAACAACCAAAAATATAAAACATGGTGACACATTCGAATATAAGCAAAGAATAGAGCATAAATGCTAATATTGAAAAAATAGAAAATGAAACAATGAAAATTAAATATGAAAAATAACAAAATAGGTAAAATATGATACTGTACAAGTGCTACCTAAAAGTAAACGAAAGTTATACATGCACATGAAAAATATAAGATATGTAGAAAATGAGGAGAAAGGATAGAACAGATTCCAACATTCATAATAATTCAATTCATAATTTATTTCAATCAATCAATCAATCAATCATAAAAATTCTGGTATATACAAAGTAGGTAAAAACATGGGATTGGGAGCCCCTAGAAGTTTTCATTAAAAAACTTGTGGGTGGGGCACCACCATGGTACAATCAAATACAATTAATATAATACATACATAAAGAGTGAAAAACAAATAACATTGAAATACATTAAAAAAAGAAAGAAAGAAACAAAGGGCTAACATAGGAGAAATAAACAAACAAGCAAACTAGGAGTGATAATTGTAAATCATAGTGACCTACAGTGAGCTATTGGGAGGAGTTTTTATACTGAGCAAAAAATTCAACTTTCAAGAGTTTTTTAAACTTATTTAGGGTTTTACTTTGTTTAATATCATTATTTAAATCATTCCACAGCTTAATTCCTCTACAACGTAGAGAGCATTACAGTCCCTATTACATTACTCCATTTTGCCATTTCCCGTTTAAACTGTTTAATGTATTCTATGAATCCGAGGTGTTCGGGTAATTCATTCCAATGCAATGGGCCTGTGACAAAAAAAAGATTCCTGGTAAAGGTTGTACGAGCATATTGCACTCTGATAATCATCTTATTTGTGCTCCTAGTTGCTCGAGAGGATGCTTCTTCTATAAATACAATTATCACAAAGCACATGAGGAGCAGCTACATGTAAACATTTATGAACCATTAAGCAAGATGTTTTATAAAACACATTGCGTATTTTTGGCCAAGACAGTACTTAAAAAAATGTGGTTCAGATGGAGTATCCCAGGATAAATTAGACACCATGTATGCTGCCTTCTTATGTAATCTCTCTAACTTACTTGTATTAATTTCAGATCTTCCCGACCAGACGGTACAGCAATACATTATATAAGGCATTACAAAAGACCAACACAGCTTATTCAATTGTTTACAGCGACGAATATTGTTCACAGCGACGAATAATTCCTAGTTTTTGTTTCACAATTAAAACTATACTGTCGACAATTTTTTGTTTTTAAGTCGAGATTGTTATCTATAATAACTCCTAAACATTTATATTTACTTACACATTTCATTTGACATCCATTTAACACTATCGATAGCACATTTCTGTCTAGTGATCTTAACTTTTGTTTTGATCCTAGTAGCATCGTTTTGGTCTTGTCACTATTCAAAATCAACTTGTTTTTATTGAGCCAAGAGTCCAATTCCGTAAGAGCTTTTGGGAGTTTGAGGTCAACCTCTTGCTTCGATCTCCCAAACAGAAATAGTAGTATCGTCAGCATACATTAAAATGTGTCATTTGGTATAGCGTTAGAGAGATCATTAATGAATAAAGTGAAAAGTATCGGGCCTAAGATCGAACTCTGTGACACACCCATTGTACATGTTGTAATGTTTCTTAGAGTAGATTTTTCTTTTGTTGGCGGCTTTTCAAGTATGAATCAAAACGTATGATGACATTTGGTGAGAATCCATATTAATGTAATTTATCTAATAGTATCTTATTTCATTAGGTAGGGGCAAGATCGATTACGGACGTCTGCCCCGCCCCCTGAATAATCGGGGATCAGCGAACAAAACCCAGCGGCAGCGCCACCAATAGAGTATAAACTCCATGGCTGACAACGCCGGCGCCCCGGCTGGCCGGCCGGCCGGTCGGTGCGGAGGTAAGATACGGTTGGCTGGTTTCTGCATTCATGCTGACAAGAGTTTGTGAAAAGTTATTGAATGAAAATAGTAGCTGTGACATTCACCTTCACCCATTGATAGTTCACAAGTCAAGGTCTGTCAAAACAAACATGGCTCGATACTGGACCAGATAATTTAGGTCGAAAGTTAGACTAGGAATTCCCTGGGATCGGGCTTAATTAGGGGCAGTATTCATTCTCTACCTGATGGATTGTAAAAAAAAGTGAGGTCGGATTTTTGGATATCACATAAATATTTTATAGTGGTAGACTCCAATCTACACTGAAAGAAAAAAATTAAAGTATATCCTTGAATATCTATCGTTGCTCAACTGCATAAGTGCTACATCAATGACAGACCAAATACATATCGTTCAAGTGAATCAAGTCCATATCTCGCTAAGTCGAGTCGCGTCGAGATATCCTGCCAGTCCTGCTAGTGCGGCCAGCACTGCCTTCGCGCAGGACGCGCACCTAAGTGTCCGGGTAGTTTCGGTGCGGTCATACCACGAGATCAAGGTATTGACTCGGGAGTTGGCTTGTGTAGTTTTGGTAGCGGCAGCGACATTGAGTAGAAAAACGATAATTCACTGTCATCAGATCATGCATTTATATAGATGTGCAAACTGCAAGAATAATGATTACCTTTTGACTTACTTAAAAAATACATTAACATTCTAAACATAAAACTCAGCATTCTTTTTTTTGTATGTCTCATTTTCCATAAAAAATAGGAAAATTGAACAAAAGAAAAAAAAAATCTATACATTTTACCCCAAAAAGTGCACTTAGTGAGGGGCTGAGCTTAAGTGGTCACAAAATTTGAGCGGAGTGAACCTTCCTAAAAGCCTAACTGCCATCTGTTGCTGCCCTCTACGTCGTTGATGCAGACACAATTAAGCGTTTTTAATGTGTTACTCAAACACCAGATAATGTGTCCCATAAACAAAAAAGCAAGTTTTAGAGATGATTTATCATGCCTAAATCGCAAGTACAATAAACAAATGACCTATCATTGTAAAGCTTGGGTCTCGTCTTCCTTTTAAAATAACCTAGATTATTCCTCATTCAAACATGAGTGAGCGAAACTAATTTGAAGAAAGGATGCTAAATAGTCACATGACGGGCGGTATCTGAGTTTCAAAAAGAAAATCACAGTTCTAAAAATTTCAATATCTACTCTTTATTTTGATACCTCAATTACAGAAAATGGTCAAGAATTAACAAAGTTCTGTTTATTTGAATCAAGACTTGAATTCCAATAATTTCATGAAATAAGGAAGTTTTACTGGATAGCCTTCTTGACTTACTCGACAATCCGTTTTGTTGACTATTAGCCATGCAGATAGTTTTTTGCTAACTCTGCGATAGCTTTGGTGGGAAACCGGTGAAAACACATGAGTTTCATGAAATTATGGAAATAGCAGTATTGTTTTTGACCATTTTCTGCGATTTTGCTCTCAAATAAAAGAGCAGATATTGAACTTCTTAGGCATGCAATTTTCTTTTTTTTCAAATTTTGATACCCCCTAAATTACTTTTGATATCCTTTCTTGAAATTGTTTTTTACCAGTCAGTCGGCAAGCCCCTGTGTTAATGAGCAAATGAGCAAGATTTATCCAAGTCCTCTCATGGCTGAATTCATGTCCCTGCAAAATATCGTGAATTGTGAGACTTTCTTTCTCAAAGAATTTAACCACTTTTATCTTGAGTAATATTGATTTTTTTTTGTACCATGGGCAAGAGTAAATGTTACTTTTATATTGGTCATATCCTTTGAATGAAATATTTTGATGAATAAGTGAATTTTTAACCTGAAAAAAATGCATCAAACAGAATTTTCTTCCTCTGTTTCACTTGCAAATTGTGCAACAATTTGTGCTTTAGGCACCAACATTATTTATATCATCAGAAAGCTCAAACTCAATACTTTCTTACAATGTCACTCTTGATATGTGGCATCTTTTAGGTGGGTCAGCAGCCAGCTTTTTCCATCAAGATGTAAGACTAGATTTCTGAAATTTCTGAGTAACATAAAATCCAGAGTTCTGATTGGCTGAATAATGTTTTCAGAACAACAAGCGCGGCTAATTCGAAGAGATTATAACATGGTGAGTGTGACCTTGCAGAGAGCCAGTGTGGGGAACATTGGAATTTGCGTGGGTGTGTGGTTTCTATGACCAATCAGAATGCAGTATTCTTGTTTTTTGAGCTGGTAAATGTAATTGACCTATAAAAAGCTGGCTGCTGACCCATATAAAATACATCTTCTTTTAACAATCATATGATATTAAAGCTTAGATCTTCAACTTTATCATGATTTAAAAATCATTTGTGCTCAAACAGAAATTAAGTGTGAAAACTTACAACATTTGTTGCATGAAAACAAATATTTTGTTTCATGTTTAAGATCAAAAGTTGTCCCTATATTACAACATCCGTTTAAAAATCCAAACACATGACCTGAGATAAAAATTCTTCTTCTTTACAAAGAAACCAAAAACATGAAATTTGGTCAATATTAAGAGCAGCAATGGTCGAATAAAAAGAGGTGTTTTGGTTCGCACCAAGCTCATTAACTATTCAAAAACTCCCTAGTCATGAACATCACTTGGATAAAAGAGAGCTACTTTTTCGGGTTTGCTGACTGACTGTTACTCATGTGTGGATGAAAATCTTGTATGTTTCACAAGCTAAAAGAAGACATTCTAAGATGTACAATGATAGCACATTTGTCTATTGTATTTGTGATTAAGTTATGATAAATCATCGCCAAACCTCGGTTTCGTTTTCTTTCTTTTTTTTGTTGGACGCACTGTATAGATGAAAAAAACTCACATTTACCCCGGGTAGCCACTTTCAGCTGTTAGCTGTTCTTGCCCTGTATATAACATGATATGTTATCATTTCTCCCCCACTCTTATTCAGATTGAGATTCAAATTGAGACTTTAGATTTACATCGAACTGAAATGACATAAATATTGATACAAATCATTTTCATTCATTATAACACATATTCACGATACAAATCAGCGTTATTACAATTACATTAAAAACATCAATGATAATTAACATATAAAGATATAAACAAAATATGGTGCATTTTGTAGAGAAATTATAAACTATAATTCAGATACAAAAAAAGAATATGTGAAAATACGTCTTATACGTCTAACAAGAAGGCAGACGGTAGCATTTTTAAGTCTTTGGTATGACTCAGCCGGGGATCGAACCTACGACCTCCCGTTCATGAGGCAAACACTCAACTACTGAGCTTACATGTCCGTATTCAAGCAAAAGCTGCGCTTCAATTTTCTGGCCTGTCGAAGTTGCCAAAACCGTTTATTTTGTTTTGAAAATATATATTTAGAATATCGTCTAAATGAAGCCCTCATCTGGAAAAGGGCACTTATCAAAGGCGGCATCAACATTATATAGAGGAGGCCCTGGTACTTGAAAGCGGGGTCTGAAGCACCCGCAAGATTTTCCGGAAGAGGGGGGGGGGTTGATGCGTGTATTATTCTCGATAGATAGCGCCCCCTGGAATTCCGGCAGATGTGACAAAAAAAGAAACATTAACCAAAAAAATTCATTTGTAGTGCAATCCTTTTTGTTTATTTGCCCGTAAAATTTATTGATGTAAATTTGAAAATCAAAAAAGGTTCAATGTAAAATTTTGGTCCCAAGAAATTAAACAAGCTTCAGCCCCCTCTTCCCAGTGCCAAGGCCTCCAGGTTTCTTTTATATAATTTAGATGCTGCCTTTAATAAGTGCCCTTTTCCAGATGAGGGCTTCATTTAGACGATATTCTAAATATATATTTTCAAAACAAAATAAACGGTTTTGGCAACTTCGACAGGCCACCGTCACGTACACGAACTTATTTATGAGATATAAAACAATGCCTTCTATGTTTTTTTTTCAAGAGGAGAACGCAAAGAGGCTTTACTGTGTGTAGTAGAAATGTATCTTTCCTCCGATTGGGCTCTCAAAATATTTAAATTCAACATAGAGTGGAATCAATAAAGGGCCGTGTGGCTGTTCTTCAATTTACCACAGCTCCTCTACATGTCAATTGAAGAGTATTTTTTCCTCAATCTATTCCAAGGTATCAATACAAACAAAAATAATCTTTTAAGAGTTCTAAAGACAATAAATTATTTTTTAATACATAAAACCAAAAAGGGAAAGGGTATCCTAGGCATGCTCCTGTTGGGTTATAGCCTTTACTGTGCTAGAGCACGATTACAAACGGCCGAATAATAATAAAAGTTATAATAATAATATTAACAATAATTATAATAATATCAATAATGATGAATGTAAATATAAAAATATAGATATAAAAGTTGCTTTATTATACCAAAAAACGCAATTTGCCTTGCCGATGGCTTTAAAACATATTTTTTTTTATTTAAAGTCGAAATACGGAGAGGGGATGGGGTAAATTCGGAGGGCTCCAATGGGCTTAAATAAACAAAAATAAAAAAAAACTTTTTTTTCAGGAATCATGTTGTCTGATGTCCCATATATCTGTGTTTTCCAAGTTGATAATACAAGTCAAACTGGTTTTGTAAAGTAGCGGGAATGCCGGGGAGATGCAGTTTTGCCACTTTGGGGTCTCCAAAAGATATATATTTTAACAAAGTTAATATATGGATTGAGGTGGGGTACATTCGTCATGATTCATGTGCCAGAGCTTCATTAAAGCAGTAACCTGCAAAGCAATGTTTCCTGTAAATTTTCCAAGAGAAACAAATCAGAAACAAATAAAACAAAATTAATAGTGTTTTTACCGATACCGAAATGCATTTTGTCCGTATGTATCATATACATTACGGTGTGGCAGACACACCAACAAAAGCGATACGAGAAGCCGATGGAAGCTATTGTGTTGAGATTGTGTTATCTCGAATGACCTTTAATTGATCGCTTTATTGTCCGATTCGTGAGTGTGCCTGTGACACAGAGGTTGTTGTGGTCTCGTTTTAGCGCAATATCACGTCTTACATTTTGACATATTTGTCCTCTTTCTAAGCAAATTAAGACACTAATACTGTCATGAAGCATATCGATGTTTTCGCTAATATATTCTCTTTCATGTAGAATGTTGAATTTTTTGTATTAATTGTTGTTATTTATAAAACAGTTCAGGATTCTTGAAAAAATACTCTGTTTAAATTATAATTTGCATAATTTATGTAAATTTGGTAATAATAAACAAGGATGTCCCAATTATTTTAAGACAATTTTCTTCCCTGTCCTACCCTAAGTTTTTATTTCCAATTTTAGGGCAGTTCTGGTGAAATATATATTCTGAATTACTTGTTTATACTATATCGACATAATATGCAAATTTATGCAAATTACTTGCTTATTTGCATAGATACAGCGTGTCTCTTTGGATGAATCTTTTTCTTTCGACTCAAAGAACATTTGTGCCAAGTGGGACATTTGTACTAAAAAATGCAGCGTTCAACCTCTTAACAAGTCTACTAAAGTCAGTATAAACTGTGTAGCGAACTTTGCGCATTAAGGACCGAGGAACGCGTTAGATGGCAATTGAAACTATTTAACTCAAGCTGGCTTGTCGCTATATAAAGAGTTAGGGACAATAGATGCTCGTTTGAATGTCAAAGGCGATGATATTCTATTGTTATACATTTACAACAGTACATGCGATGTTTGCCTACCGCGCCGTTTCATTGTCTGGTTGCACGCAATAGAAATCATGTGTTGTTTTCATGAAAAAAGTGGGGTGGGGAAAAGACGACCATGGAAATGTTCAAAATAGCCCCCCCCCCTTCCACCACAAGTTGGAGGGCTGAATAATATTTTGGCTTGAAAAATATTTAGTATAATTAAAGTGTTTGGATCCACCAGGGAATCCGTAACCCATAATGCAGGAACCCTCACGTGTATTTTTACCTCAAAGCCGATCATTATTCATATGTTCACTTCCAGAGTTGCGAAGCGTCACATGCTACGTCATAATGCATAGAGTAGAGGGGCGGCAAAGGGTTATTTCGATAGTTAGGTACAAGATGATCTGACGGGCATCTGCCCCCCCCCCCCCCCCCCCCGTCCATATCCGGTCGATCGCCTTGATATGTTTATGGATTCTTTTTAATACAATTCCTTAATCTTTCTTTATTCTTCCCTACTTCCCTTTCTCCTCTTTATTCACTACCTATGAGGTTGCCTCCCTTTCCCCTCTCAACACCGCCGCTGAAATCTAGGTCCAAAGTGCAATACAAAAAATACAATCATTCAACATATTCACGACTGTACTACATAATAATACACTGTCTGTTTATCTGCAATATACAATAAACATGAAAAGAAGTTTTGATATTATGGTGGGTCGACTAGCGCTAGCCTTTAGCTTCCATTGTTTCGTTTCTTTTTGGTTTAAGCATTGTATGAAACGCGTTTCTGTATTGAACCATGTGGGAAGGATAGCTCAGATAAGTTGGCTGCTGTGATCGTGATCATCGTTTCCCTCGATAAAAAGAGAAAAAAACAGAGATTAAGTGAGAGAGATACGAAATACATAAACATAAAAAGAAACAGAAACTAAGAAAGATAAAAAAGAAAGAAGGAAAGACAGTGTAGAAGGAGGAAAGGAATAAAAGGAGGAAGAAAAATAATGAAAGAAAGAAACACTCTAAAAAATGAAGTGCTAATTTAGCTCTTAAAGAACGTGTATAGTGACTGGACTTTGGAGTACTGATTTGTCTAGTTCAAAGAGAGAGAGAAAGAAATTAAGTAAGAAAGAAAGAATAAAAGAAAGAACGAATAAAAGAAGTAAAATCAATCGCTCTGCTATTTTTGTTGATAAGTTTCTTCTTGATGATATTCTAATTATCATATCAAGGTGGGCTTCCCAGTTAATAGTGCTCATTTAGAAAGAAAAAAAAATAACTTCACATAATCACATGAAAAAGCGACATATTTTGGTAAATTTTTAGTATGTAATTCCTGAGCTCAAAAAGTACAAAAAAAACTTCAAAAATAATTTGTTGCTTTTGGTTCGGGTAATGGTATTTAGGTCCTACATTGGCCGGTCTTTCTTTTGCAGTCCTCCTGGGTGTTCTGCTATTAACCCTATTAAAGACTGGGCTATTCGAGATGTATTGCGGACCGGGGGGGGGGGCATGATGGACCCCCTTCTGATCTCGGCTGCCAATCGAAATTGACATGCAAGTACTTTACCACATAAACTACATGCCAATCTGAAATAAAAACCTAAAAATGTATATTTTTTCACTTATAAATAAAACATGCAAATTTATGCGAGAAAATATCATTTGCATATTAAACACCTAATAACACTTTTTGTTCAGATGTCATCTTTGCAATATAATCCAAAGGTTTCACAAAGGAAAAATGCAAAAGCCATTTTTTCTGGACATATTTCTCTGTTTAGAGATTTCTTTTTCATCCGTTTTTTCAATGTTTTTTCAATGGAAATTATTACAGACTATTTAACAGCTAAATTAAATCCTGAATTAATTTAGCAGACCAATTAGAACAAAAAAAAAATCAAAATAAGTATGAACACTAAGCCATTCTCGGCATGACATTGTCTCGTAATAAGTCAAGTAGCGTCGGGATGCTGCACCCGTTTGTCGCGAATCTTGGTCTCAAAGTTTTTGCAAGACTTAAAGAAAGGCATAACGTTTTGCGTTCCGGAAAGCGTTTTGGGGTGGAGGATCATGCCCCCCCCCGGTCCTTTCAGGGTCAAAGAAGAACCGGGCACACAAGAAATTAAATATAAAATGCAAGCGATAACATTATCCACTGTTATGTTTATATTTCATAATTAAATAATTTTGAACATTAGAGTTACCCTACAGATTTCAAGAACGAAAATCCGAGATACAAGCATGGAATATCTAAAAGAGCCTTCGTTGCTATAATATTGGATTTTCCATGTCAACTAGAACAATGTTTGGCTGTAGATGACGCTATTTATTTTACTGGTAGGGTCGGATTTGACTCTTCCATTTGCCATCAGGGGTCCTATTTTATAAGATTTGTTATAATAATACATTTGCCATAGCAGTTAAACCCTACTGAAATACCCAAATCTGATTTTGACTGATAGTAAACTTGTTATCGAAATTATGCATTGCTCATTATGACAAGTCTTTAGTTGGGCATCACCATCACACCTACGATCGCAGTCATCGAATCGGAAGGAAGAACCCAAATCCAGATAGTGAAGTTTACATCATACAGGAAGCGACATGAGGTACTGCAAGCAATAAAAAAATGAAAGGGAGTGTCAATCCATGATACCTAATCAAGCGAAATGTTGATCTTATTCGCATGGCCTCTTGTCACATACATGTCATTAATGCATGGTCTTCAGATGGACGTATTATTGTAGAACTTCCAGCAACTGATGGAAAGCGATGTACAAAGCTTATACGAAGCGAAGATGACTTGAACGAAACTGAACTCAAGTTCCAAAACTGAATATAGTATTCCTGACTTGTAAAGAAAAAAAAATAATGATAATACTAAAACAATTATTTTCCTCCATAAGGAAAGGATGGTAATCAATGATGATATGAATTTCCCTGACTTTCTCAACACATGTTAGAGGTGTACCAGTTTACATCTATATTTTAGTAGATATCTTTAATAATATCGACATGATACTTATAAAAAAAACCGTAATTTTATAAATAGTATGATGCAAATTGCAAAACGAGAATAGTATCAGAAAAAAAATGAATGTGCTAAAAACAATATAACATTTTTGTGGAATATGATTAACGAAGTAATGAACAAAAAAGGCCTACAAATGATGATATGAGTATTGAACAGAATGGTCAATTTCTTAAAGAAAAATAATAT
Source organism: Lytechinus variegatus (assembly GCF_018143015.1). NCBI lineage: Eukaryota > Metazoa > Echinodermata > Echinoidea > Temnopleuroida > Toxopneustidae > Lytechinus > Lytechinus variegatus. Next base: position 9,552,004 of record NC_054745.1, on the reverse strand, counting down.
ATTGTCTATATTTCTAATGGTTGTTTTGTTAGTATTGGGAAAAAGCTTCAAGACAGCATAGAAGGTGGACGTTCAGATCCTAAACTAGACATAAGTCACTGGTTAAAGGGAAATTACCCTTCGTCTATGTTCTTCTTCACAAATCAGTTACATGCATATCCTGGCTGGTATGGAAATGAAGAGACTATGACGTTAACAATTCACTATCTATTTTGTATTTTATTATATGAGTATGAAATATTTCCATTTTCTCCATATTGGCATGTGGAACAAAGTTTTATTCTATCCTGAACATGTGGAATGACCAATGTTTTGATATTTTGTGATTCGATCAAAATGGTCCTTATCGTCAAATCTGTAAAAAATGAAAGATTGTATAATTCAAACAAAAAAAAAAATAGTGAGTAACATGATCAACTCTCTCGTTTGCATATCACTGTGTTATGCATAAAGCTGTTTTGTGAAAAATAAGCGAATCTTTAAAATGTCTTAACTTTTCTGTTTTACATCGGATTTTGATGATTTTTTTAGCATTATTCTTGTTTGATTTTTCTCTTTTGACTTGGGGTAACCTTTTCTTGGGTCGGACTTGCCCTTTCATTACAGCATGACAGTAATTGAAATAGGAATGTACTAATGAAAGTAAGACTTGATTTCACCTGATTTCACTACCATGTTAATTTTCTTTTGACCTGAGCCTCACTTTTTTTTTATTAAGCTAAGCACATTTTTGTTTTTCACCTGTTATTACTGCAACAGTTTGGAATGGGAAGGGGGGGGGGGTATGCCTGCGACAAATCAGTATATTATTGTAACGCTTGTACAGAAAGTGTATTTTTAAGGAGCATTGCTTCCTGATATACAATTTGCAAATCAAGTTCCGATTAAAAATCAGTTCATGAGTTTCATGAGGTAGCATTTATTGTCAAAATAAATAAATAAAGGGAAATTCTTACATTGTATTGAACAAACATACTATAACATCAAAAAGTCATCAGAAAATCAATCTCACAAGAATTGGTTCAATCGTTCGAATATGAATATGTATCTATAAACAAATTTCTTTGTTTGACATAAACATTTTGTTTTACAATTCTCATTTACAATGATAACATAAAAAAAATTATAGCAGCATATCGCAACCATCACCAATACACAGTGGCGGATCCAGGGGGAACAGCCTCCCCGTCCGCCCCCCCCCCCCATCCTTGAGAGGCACAATAAAAAAAATAGTAATATAAATGTACCGTTATAACGCAAGTGTGCCCCCCCCCCCCCCTAGACAATACTGGATCCGCCCCTGGTGATGCATCAATACAGTTTTCCTAGATTAACATTTAATTGAATTATGTATATACATGTATCAAACAAAGAGAAATAACGTATCGGAATTTAACGTAGAAAAGGTATAGCATAATGCCAAAATAAAAGAAAGACGCTTACTGTATGGTGGAGCTGCTCTAATTCAGACATACACCAAAGCCTTTTATCATGACATGTTGAGTCAAGATTGAAGTTGATCACCTTTGCCTCATGGTATAACCCTTTTGAAAGATTTTCCTTGCGTTCGTTCACTTCCTAAAACTAAACATGATTGAACAAAAATACTCCAGCTTGGAAAAATAATTATTATGAACAGAGGGAAAATTCACAGAGCAAAATGCAAAAACATTACATTGAAAATCTTATCATAACAAAGTAATTAAATTTTAATGTCTTGTAGTATCGTCATGAATATTCATTAGGGGGTTGGTGTATTCTGTTATTGGATAATATCTTACATCCGAATATAATGTGGTTTTAGGAGTTTGTTTGAAGGGAGTCCAGATTTACCTTTTTTGAAATTATTTAAGGAAGGTAATGTAAAGTTCGCATGGCTTCTGACTTTAAATTGTTTAATGTCCGAAACCACATCTTGATCAAGTGCTTCAATGTGAGTGTAATGCAGGCTTGAAAGAGCGCCATCTTTTGACGTAAAATGGACAAGCACGCTAAAGGGGTTTCCCAAACAATACTGTATGTATATGTCACCTCACTAAATGACATAATTTCATGCCGTCCAACTAGCTTGTAATCATGCTGACATTCACAAAGCGTATAGGGGTGATGGAATCTATCACCCCCTCCCCTTTCTCTCTGCTTCTTTCTACTCTTGCATGCTATCTCCCTCCTCTTTATGAGTGTTTATTTTCTTTCTCTCTTATCGCATTTTTTTCTCCCGGGGGGGGGGGGGGAGGGGGCTGTACACACGCGTGAGCAAGTAATTTCCAAACACCCCCTAAACAAGTTTTTCTCCGGCTTTATTTACACATGTTGGCCCTTAAGCAAGTTTAGTAGTCACCAAAATATGACCTCGGGGGAAAAGGTTTGGGGAAAAACACACCCTACCACACGTTTGGCTAGTCTTAGACAAGAAACAAGTATGGGGGAAAAACATACCCTAAATACGTTTGACCCCGCGATTGACCATTGACCGGCCTTTCTAACCCACTCTTTTTCTTCAAATCGGTGTTTTTTGTAGTCCACGCGCGGACCGCGTCCAAATTTGAAAAAAACAAAACACGCCCTTTAAATGCGTTTTTTTTTGGGATCACGCGTGTGTACAGCAACGTATTTGATTGCCCCCGGGATTTTTCTATCTCCTAAACGTAATCTTTCTTTCAAGCCTCCTAGTTATGTTTTCTTTTACTTTATTTTCACAAAACAAGATTATTCTACGGAGTTCAAATTCTTTTTTTAGTTTTGCTATGAATTCCTAAGATTTACATAATTTGTGCTTTGATTCACTTGCCAATCATGATTATTAGATTCTTAAATTCGTGAGAACAGAAAACACGACTACCCTTCTATAACTATATTTCTTTATCAACCTCTCAATATCTCTTTAATACTTCTTCCCCTCACTCGCCACACAAAAGCCAGGGGCCATGGAACGGTTTCCATAGGAGGGGGGGGGGGGGGCTGACATTGCACAAAATCGAAATCATATCATTTTAACGTTTTTGTACAGAGTTGTGGGGAGAAAAGTGGGGAAATTAAGCCTGTGTCTCGTCTTTTATCTCTCCCATATTTCTCTCGCAAATCTCTCTCTCCCATCTTTTTTGTCCTTCTACTTCCCATCTCTTTTTTTTCTCTCTCTCTTTCCCAGAGTTTTTTTTCTATTATCTTTCCGTTTTTTCCTCCCCATCTTCAATATCTCCCCCTCCTCTTTTCTATCCTTCTACTTTATGTCTCTTTCCTTTTATTTAATATTTCTATATCTCTTTATCCGTCTTTATTTTCATTGTCTCTCTTTTTTTTCTCTCTCTCACTAGCCACAACTTTGCCTACCCCCAAATATCTCTCTATCTCTTTAATTTATCTTTTTCCTTTTCGTCTGTCACCATCGTTCTATATATTACATGCCCAACGCCCAACGGATCAGGTATTTAAATACTGATCGATGTGGGCTTTATACTCGGCTTTAATACATTTCATTATTTCCAAATCAACACGATATCTACGTACACTGTTGATTTTTGGGGGGCGTGGCTATCCAATATTGAACAAGATGCACTTACCATGCCTACATGTGTCTCAGATTCGTTTTATGATTGAAAGGACGCATGCGCCATTGCTAGAAAGGGTGTGGCTACACATGCGTGAACAAACCTCCCATATACTCAAATAACGTGTTCAATACTACAGGCATGTATTAATTTCCATATGCCTTACTGATAACATTGGTTTGTTAAATATGTTAATGTCGTGTATCGCCAGATATCTTGCACATGCGTTGTTTGATCAGAGAAGGCGGGCTTTTTCATGCTTGATTAACGCACACCTATTTTTGCTTTTAACTCACCCCAAAACGCCCAACGATCAGGTGTTTAAATACTGATCGATGTGGGCTTTATACTCGGCTTTAATACATCTCATTATTTCCAAATCAACAAGATATTCATGTGTATTAACTCCACATGTTCAGCCCCGTATCTGGTCAGAGGTGTGACAACTCATACATGCATGGATGTATGAATTGCATCTTCATTGATAACCTTCTCAACTATTTTTAATCGATGTAATCCAATTTATTTGACAAGCAATAAATGAAGGTGTTTATTATCTCTATTATTGGTCTTGATACCAGCTATGTTAAACAATTTGTATGAGAATCAACGCATATTATGTAGTTAATTTCGTTGTTCATCCATGGTATGTCATTGATCACCTCAACTTTTTAAACGATGTAATCCAATTTCTTTGACAAGCAATAGATAAAGGTTCATTATCTCTGTTATTGGTCTTGATACCAGCTATGTTAAACGATTTGTAATTCAATTGTATAACAATCAATGAATTCTTGTGGTTAATTCCATTGTTCTTGCATGGTATGACATTAACACCAGTCGCGTGCTTGCATGCCTCATATACGTACACTGTTTGATTATAGGGGGCGTGGCTATCCAATATTGAACATGAAGATACACCTACCATCATGACCATGCCTACGTGTGTCTCAGATTCGCTTTATGATTGAAAACACCCATGCGACCTTGCCAGAGAAGGTGTGGCTATACATGCATGAACAAACGTCCATCTATTATGTTCGCTATTATATGCATGGTTAATTTCAATCTACCCTACCAATAATATTGACTTGTTAAATATGTTAATTTTAACTTGTGTGTCACCCGACCCCCTGCACATGCGTTGTTTGATCAGAGAAAGCGGGCTATTTTATGCATGATCAATGCACACATATTTTTGCTTTTAAATCACTAAAACACCCAACGGGTCAGGTATTTAAATACTGATTGATGTGGGCGTTACACCCGGCTTTAATACATTTCATCACATGTTTTTTCCAAAACAGCCCGACATTCATGTTGATTATTAACTCGCGCATGTTCAACCCGGCCCGTGTCTGATCAGAGAAGGCGTGGCAACTCCGTCATGCATGGCTATCAAAATACTCACCAGAACAGGAATAAAGTGACTGTTTATAGGCCTACACTGTAAGGGCATCAATCTGCTACTTAAAATTGATTGATACAATCTGATTTTTTTTTAATCGTTCGCTAGACTTGTACCTAACTTTTGTATTAAACATCCCCCACATCATCTTAAGACATATTTCTGGGTATACTCTTAATTCATTTTCAACTGACCGTTTATTTTATTTTTTAAAAAGTGTAATGATTTCAAATCTTATATATACTTGGGTGGTTGAGCTCTGCTCTAATGCTTCCAATGATATGTTCTTGCTGACCAAGATGGGTCTTGTTCTTTTTGTACATGTAATTTATATTGATATTGACTGCACATTTGCACCACAGACATACATGAACACCCGTTCAATCACTAGCAAACGCACCTACACCACAAGCACCCTTGCAGTTGACCCCTTTCTTAGTTTATGGTACTTTACATTTTATCAATTTTGATGGAGTCCCTCTCTTTTATTCTTGATAATTACATAGACAATTCACATGACAGCAAATACTATACACCTCAAGAATTTAATAATATGTTTGATAGTAATTCCGATCATATTTCCCTTTTACATGCAAATTTAAGAAGTCTCAATAGAAACTTCGAATATTTTGAAAATCTCTTACACACATTAAATAATTTCAAATTTTCTGTTATAGGTATTAGCGAGACATGGTTGCATGATAATTCCCCAAATTTGTTTAATTTACCAAATTACAAGTTGATAAGGGCAGACCGCAAAGGAAAAAGAGGCGGAGGCGTGGCCTTCTATATTATTGATAAACTAAAATTTAAGATCCGTTCCGATGTGAAACTCTTGCATGCAGAGTCTTTGTTCATTGAAATTGAAAACACAGGATTTAAAAATATCATCATAGGTTTGATTTATAGACCACCGGGCTCTAATCTTAATTTGTTTTGTGAGGAGCTAGAGCAATATTTATATGCAATAGGTAATGAAAATAAACATACTTTTATTTTTGGTGATTTTAATATCAATTTCCTACCCTCGGTCGACAGTAATCACTCAATCAATTTTATGGAACTAATGTACTCATTCGGCTTCCATTCATTCATCAATAAATCCACTAGAATCAACCCAAATTCATCTACTCAAATGGACAATATTTTTTCCAACGTACATAGCAACATGAATAATAAAATGATAGGAGGAATTCTATGCTCTGAAGTTTCAGACCACCTACCAATATTTTTAACTTGTGAAATGAAGTTACCGTGCCCCAAATCAATTAACCAACGCTCATATCGAAAAGAATCTAAACGTAATATTGAATTAATGAAGCAAGACTTATTACTTGAGGGGTGGGAGGATGTCTGTAATGAAACTGACGCAAACACATCGTATAATGTCTTAAATAATAAATTACAACATTATTACGAAAAGAATATTCCCATAGGAAAGTAAAAAAAATCGAAAAAACACCCAACAACCATAGATAACAAAAGGTTTTATTAAAATCAATACAGACACGTAATTGCCTTAACAAGTCACATTTACGCAATCCTACTGAAGCCAATTTAAAAGAAATACAAAGTATATCGCAACAAGTTAACAAAATTAATTCGTTTATCACGTGAAATGTATTATACTAATAGAATAAAAGATGCCAGTTCAAACACTTATACTACCTGGAAAATCATCAAAGAACTAATGGGAACAAGTGCATATCCCCCACCTACTGATGACATGACTTTAAATGGTTCCAAAGTTGACTCTTCCCTTCATGCAAACTCATTCAATTCATTTTTCACAAATATCGGACCCGAACTCACAAGCAAGATCAATAGCCAAAATGCGCATTTCACAGATTACCTCCCCAAACCTAATCCACATTTATTTTTCCTGAACCCGACAAACCCCACAGAAATTCTCAACATTACACGGTCTCTTAATAGCTCCAAATCTAATGGGCATGATAAAATTAGTATGTCTCTTTTAAAAGAAATAATTCACCCGCTTGCAAACCCTCTTAGTCATGTTTTTAATAAATCTCTATCACAAGGTATATTTCCTGACTTATTCAAAATCGCCAAAGTCAATCCAATTTTCAAAAAAGACAACCCTCATGAAATAAGCAATTATCGCCCTATATCTCTTCTCCCTAGTATATCCAAAATCCTCGAGAAAATAGTTTATAATAGACTTTATGAATTTATCAACAAACACAATTTATTTATTTCTAATCAATATGGCTTTAGAAAAAATTACTCAACAAACTTGGTGTCAGGAAAGAAATTTAATACAATTGTAATGTTTCAATTGATGTTTAAATGTACATATGTTTTGGATGTTTCAAAGGCGAGCGTTGGAAACGTTTGATACCCCCCCCCCCCTATAGTACAAAATCAGGTGGATGCCATATTTTGTTCAAGTGTTAAAAATATTTCGCACTGCAAAGCATCTTCATACAGGTGTCTTAAATAGTTAATACTGTGCTTTAGCATGGATGAATATAGGTATACAAATGCACAGGAAGTCCCTTGTTATTAAAAATGTGTTGCTTTATGTACTCATCTGTCATTGAAATCCTTTGAATTACTTAATAGACAGTTACAGTTAGTCCTAGTAACGGTAGGGTATATTAGGAGGTTAATTTTAGTAATTCGAGGAGAACCACCTAAGCCAGAATAGACTACAGATGTTCGTGTAGGCAGTTTTAAGTTAAAACTGAGGGACTACGTCGGTGACGAGAAAACGACCCCAGCTGCCGCCGGTTCTCCACCGACATGACTGGTCAAAAATCATGTCATCATTGGGGGCTCGATCTCGTCCACTAATTCGTTGAAGCCACATCTCTCTTATCTGGGGGCTACTCATCGAGGGGTAACACAGTCTGCGGAGGCCGAGTGGAAGAGACATCGCAACCTGCGGAGGCCAGGAACTGGACCGACCACCAGGGCCGAGTGGGGCATGTCAGACCAGATAGGATGATGGGGGCTCACATTAACGATTACCGTTTAAGTTAAGTTATATTTTGTTATCCATTATCCATATCCATGTATATTTTCATGTAAATCATTGTAAAAGAAATCAAAGGAGACCACAGAATGATTTAAGAGCTTTGATTAAATCTTTCATAACTGTAATCCTCAGTTTTTACGTATTCCTTATTTGGTGTCAAGCAGCAGTAGTTAAATAATTAAAAAAAGTCACTTCCCACGTGACACTTGGCTTTAATCCAAATTTACGATAAAATAACAAACGCCATATCCAACAAAGAGCATGTCATTGGTATATTTTGTGATCTCAGTAAGGCGTTCGATACACTTAATCATAATATGTTATTTTCAAAACTTAATTATTATGGTATTCGCGGTCAATCACTCCTTTGGTTTGAAAATTATTTAATAAACCGAAAACAATATGTCACATTTAATGGCAACGATTCTAGTTTACTTCCAGTTCAATGTGGTGTCCCTGAAGGTTCCATTCTAGGCCCGCTTTTATTATATGTCAATGATATTATTAATACATCTTCCATTTTATCATTTGTATTATTTGCTGACGACACAAATATATTTTTTTCTCATAAAAATATAACTTCCTTAAACAACATCTTAAATATTTAATTAATTAGTCTCACAGTGGTTTAAAGCTAATGAACTATCCTTGAACTCAAAAAAGACCCACTTCATCCATTTTAAACATTCTCATATTACAGATTCTCCAATTCACTTACAGATTGACGGCACACCATTAGAGCGGAAGACTCAATCTAGATTCTTAGGCGTCTTTGTCTTGGAATGAACATCTGCACCATATCATTATATGTATCTCGAGAAATATTGGAATAATTTCCAAATTGAAATTTATTTTACCACACACAACTTTATTTCTATTGTATAATTCGTTAATACTCCCGTATATAACATATTGTAACATGTTTGGGCTAATTGTGGTTCTACAAAACTTACTTCTATTTCTAAATTACAAAAAAAGCAATTCGCATTTTAACAGGATCACATTATTTGGCTCACACTGATCCTTTATTTTTTAAACAGAAAACATTAAAAATTGCTGACTTATATACTATTCAAATAACTATAATTATGTTTTAATATATTAACAATCTGCTCCCTTCGTCCTTTGATAACATGTTCAAATTTAATAGTTCTGTCCATACTTACCCAACGCGCATATCCGGAAACTTTCATCTCTCTAACCCCAGACTGTTAATTGCCTCTAAATCAATACGACACCATGGTCCTGACATTTGGAATGGTCTTCCAAACAATATTAAAACGTGTTCAACCATATACTCATTAAAAGCAACTCTAAAGAAAAATCATTCAATCTTATCAACCCCACCTCCAAATTAAAACATTCACTCAAATATTCACATTCGCTATTTAACATTCTGATTTTACTCAACTGCTATACACAGCACCAGCACCTGCACTTGCAATGCACCCACTTGGTCAGTAAATATCAATCTTAGTCACGAATCTTTTATGAGGCCGCCATCAATTCAAGCCTAACCGCTCACGATGGCGGTCTCCTGCGTTCATTTATTACATTATATGCATATGTTTACATTTATAAAAGATTAATTTATACTCACATCCTTATTTGTATTTATTATGTAATATGACCACATTGTTTATATTATGAATTATTTTGTATTTTGTAATTATAAATAATTTTGTATTGTGTTTTTGAACGCAGAAATAAATGCAAACAAACACAAACATGTATTTTCAATCAGTCTACATGTCCCATACACTCATTTGTAAATTAGAAATATGAACTGCATTTAGAGTCGATTTTTTTATTTGACATTTACTTTCGTTTATGCTGACAAAATTACTTTAATATGGAATTGCATGAGTATTTGTGCAATAAAAGACACCCCCTCAACACCATGATGATGACCTCAAAATACACCATTCAAAGATTCCGATCAATTCAAATATTAAAGGGAGGGTCCGGGTTGAAAGTATTTATGATTTGATAAATACAGTAGAATTCACTGAGCAAAATGCCGAAAATTTCATCAAAATCGGATTACAAATAACAAAACTATTGAAGTTTAAATTTAGCAATATTTTGTAAATACATTCGTCATGAATATTCATTAGGTGGGCTGATGATGTCACATCCCCACTTGTTCTTTTGTATTTTGTTATATGAAAATTGGTTATTCAAATGTTTACCCCAAAGAACAAGAGAGATTGGATTTACAACTGATCTAGTACATTGAATGTTTATTGCTGCAACTTATTTCATTATTAGGGAGACATATTATTCACACAATTTTATGTAACAACATATAAACGGAAAAGGGAGGTGTGATGTAATCAGGCCACCTAATGGATATTTATGACGGCTATTTTCACAAAATATTGCTGAACTTTAAACTTCAATAACTTTGTTATTTGTTATCCGATTTGATGAAACTTTCGATATTTCCTCAGTGAATTCTACTTAATGCACAGTATTAGGATATAAATATTTTCAGCCCGGACAATCCGTTTAACAATTTTTTTTTTTCAGATTAGTCGACAATTGGTGTTAAGACCAGTAATGTGTATACAACTGGTAGATGATTGAGAATCCTCTCTCGATGTACTAAATACCATACCCCATGGTAAAGATAATTCCTTTCGATTTTCACATGACTATTTTGCTGCCCTCAAGTAGGTTAGAATTATTTCGCCTTGATTAAAGGCTATAATAAAATAATTTGTTTTTTCTATTCAACAGTGCTCGTACATACTCCACACCAAAGCATTAAGAAAATATGTTATATTAAAAACAAAAGTTATACTTTCTACTCATCTTGCAATATACACTTGGAAATAATAATTTATTTATTTATTTTATTTATTTATTAAAATATCTTCCTACAGGATAACAGGTTCAGATTGACTGTTTTTCAGCCTGGTCCTGTTTACATAAAATAACAATAGGCCTATATACATAATAGTAACTAGGGTTCTGTACAGTAATGAGTGAATTCAATAACATTTAAAAGCAGAATTATCAATAATACAAAATAGTTCAAAAATAAAATACACTACCAGTCATAATTCCAAGACTCACCACTACCTGCCTCAGCCAGAGAACATTAGAATCCGGCCGAAACAGGCAATAGTGATTTAAAGAATGGTGACTGATTCTGTATTCATTTTTTTAAATGATGAAATGGGAAAACTATCATGTAGACAAATACAATAGCTAAAATCAATCTGTACAAGGTATTGTAAAAATATATTCAGTAGGATATTTTTCGTATTAATAATGACATTATTATAAATTATCACGTATTGAGCGAATCAGAGAAAGCTAGGATTGTCAATCGTTTCATCGGACAGTTAACATAGTAATAACGCTTCTCAGTCAATCAAATTCAAGAAAAGTCGTTAGACCTAAAGATATTGTCAGGATATTTTTTTTTTATAAAACTCTCCCCACTCTTTCTTTGAGAACGCATTTTGAATAAGCAATGTTATATACAACGAGCAATTTAGTTGATACTTTAAATAAAACGTAGACCCTATATAGCTAAACTCAATCTGTACAAAGTATTGTAAGAATAGATTCAGAAGGATATTTTTTGTATAAATATTTCTGCATTCACACAACTCACCTTAGACAATACCGATTTATAAACAACGTATTGGAGCAACACATACCATATACATTACAAACTGTTTACAAACGAAACGCATTATTGAATGAAAATGAAATAATTTAAATAAATTGAATAATATACAGCCTACTGAATATGAAACCACGAACATAAGCTATAATATATACAGATATTTGTCAAATCATCTGACTCTGTGTTTTACACAACAAATATGTCCCTATTTTTATTTATTTACAGCATGAGACGTTTGACTACCAGATGTATATATGTCCATGGGAACGTTATGATGAAATTAATTTGACATCATTAAACGACATCGATAAACATTACTGAACGTAGTAGGCGTCAACACATCATTACAGTCGTTACCGAAAAAAGGAAACATAACTGAAAATATTTGAATAATTCATAGGCTCCTACTTGAGATTCCCTAGTAAGGTAGTAAGTGTAATATGATATAATAGATGAAACATGTGGGGAAAGAAATCATGTTTATTCTTTGCTGAAAATATAAAGCCGATATGAGGATAAAGTAAAAAACGAAAGTAATACCTTGGTCACATTTGCTCTACGGCGGCCGTACGAAAACAGCCGTTTGACTAATTCTAATTCAAACCACTTATATGTAGTTGGACAAAAAATGTTAAACCTTCTGTTTTGGACTCGCCGTATGGCCGCCATAGAGCAAATGTGACCAAGGTAGTAATTAACTGATTGAAGTTAGCGATATGATGTAATACTTTTATGAATATAAAAAATATGGAGCGTGCTGAGTCATTTTGAGATGGACGTCACCGGTTTATACAGAATGAGAATATTTAATTGGTGTATAGAAAATTTTGGCGGAAACAGTAATTTCTGTCATCTACATCATAGCCATTGTGATATGCATGCATGCTAACTGTGCAAGGATTCTATTACACAATATGAGTTTTTTTTTAACATTTATGAAGGGGATTACGTACACTAAGAAACTATAATAACAATGATAATAGTCCGGTTTATATAGCTCTTAATACATCCGAACGACTAGTCAAAGCGTTTTGCAGATATATCATTAACCTGATAGGTGTTTCATGAAAGTTTCAGCACGGACTTATTTGTAGGCACTGACAATTTCACTGAGATCATTCGTTTTGATTGGCTCTGACTGTTGCTATGGTAATTGTCGAATAAAGACAACTTGGCAATGCTGACAACTTTCAAGAAACGGTCTCCAGGTCACCGGATTCAATCAGTCATTCTCGCATATAATGTACGCATCCTCCATTCACTACGAGTGGAGAAATACTTAATAAATGAAATAAATCGAGTGCTCAGTGCGAGCTGAAATATGATTCATAACTGAATATTTCATTTAATAATAATAATGGTAATAATCCCATTTTATATATATATACATGTATAACGCTTAATACATTGGGACAGTGTGTCTGAGTAATTTACAGATATACTACTACCCCGGTCATCGGATTCAATCAGTCATTCCCGCACACAATGTATGCACATCCTCCACTCCCTGGGGAGTATTTGAGTCAGTCGCCGTCGAGTTCTGGACAAGCTTTAATGACTTTCATATTCTACCTGGTACCCATTTATCACCTGGATCGAGAGTGGCAAAGTGTGGATTAATATCTTGCTAAATGACGCCAGGCCTCGTTGGGATTAGATCACACGACCCTTTGTTTACAAGGCGATAATCAGACAAACTAAACCACGGTTCCTACACTTGTACTTCACATCACCCTTTTTCCCTCTCATTTTAATACAATTTTATTTTACTTCACCTTTTTTCAACGGAATAAAAATGAAATCAACCTGATGAATAGATTGGATTTAAAGACCCCATAAAGTTAAGAGCGAATCTAATCCAGGGTAAAATGATCACTGTTAGGAGAATAATACCAAATAACATTGAACGAAATAGCGTTTGGTAAATGATCGGGTTCAGCTAACATGCACAAGTTAGTAATCAATTCGTCACATGCCATATATGCTAGGTCTTATAGACGTTGTACATGGATCACGTGGTTAAAGTAGGCAATTGGTTAACCGATTTGTATTTGTTTTATTTAGTTTAAGAGTACACTTTACATTTCAATCAAAGTATAAATTTAGACGGGTGAATATTAGACACTGCATTTTGTAAGACATAGGGGGTGTTGCAAGATAATATTTGCGTTCTCACCGTCACCACGCGCATTATGAATGTAGTCATGCTGGGGCGTGTGAATTAAAAGGAACATGAAAAAAGTATCTCGTCTATATTTCTTTTACAAATCATTCATAGAAATACTTAATGATTTACAATATGAATGTGTTCTTGTAAATAAGAAGCTTGCGTCCATCACAAACTACAAGGTTACCAAAAGGAGTAACAAGACAAGGGCTGATCCAGTTAGAGCGATCTGAATCCTCGTATTCCACGATCCCCTCCGCCTGGATGATACCATCACGTGACACCTGGTCAATTGCGTATGTATTACGCGCTTCATTATTGTACACGATGTAGAGTGTGTCTGTCAGTTTGTCAACGCGACACTGTGGCCAGTCCCACTCATCACAGTGAATGACAACCTTCTCTTCTCCTGATGGTGAGATGACAGTGAATTTATTATCACCCGTCTTCACAACGATATCACCTGATGACAAGGCTTGTATGTCACCCCTCACCACCTTACCCTGCATCGTGATAGTGTTTACTATCTTATCATCAGCAGGATTGATGACATAGATATTAGACTGACTGTACTGAGCAGCGATGATCATCCCATCCCTGTCAACATCAACATATGCACGATCGCCGTTTCCATTCCTTGGTATGCTGATGTCTCTAATCACCTTCCATTGTCTGTCATAGAGAGTGATGCATCCATCCAACCTGTCACCCGTGCAATCTCTCCCCTTACCACATACTATTACGTTACTGTCTATGGGTGCACATGATGTAATCCACACACCTCCATCAATGACTTTCTCTGTGTGTTGAGTGTTGATGTTTGTAATATAAATGTCTTCGTTATTGCTGTCTTGCACACATATCTCATCATCACTGACTAAACCACGCACACACGGGTTATTAACAACCGATGGAATGTGGATTGACTTGACAAGTTCCCATTTACCGATATACCCATCAATTCTACCATAGTATTCTCCACCTACTTCCCCCTCTACAAACTTCACTCTCTCAACTTCACTCTGTATTCGGTCAAGACAGTCGCTAACATCTTGATGAACATTCAAACTTAAATTTTCATCAATAGATGCAAGTACTTGAGGAGCTTCATTCACCAATGATTTATCATGTTGGTTTATACGTGTGATGGTTGATTCGATAATCTTAATAGTGTTAGTTGCATGCTTAGTCTCATCGTTAAGATCTCTGATCTTCTTAGAAACGATTTCGTTGATGTTTTTTGCATATGATAAAACTTTTGCTTCTCTGCCTTTGATGATTTGTCGCTCATTTTCTCTCTCGATGTTGCAATCCTTGATCCGTTTTCCTCTCTTCTCATTTACTAGTCTTATTTCCTCATCTGCCTCCTCGTTAATAACCCTAATCATCCTTTTCTCCTTTTCTCCAACAGATTCGATCTTGTCGCGATATGATGCTTCAATGTTGTCGTAAATTGTCTGAAAATTTGTATTTTCTGACGTCATGGCGGTTTTTATTTTCGCGTCGAGTGTTTCCCATTGATTCCGAAGTTCTTGTATTTTTTGCATTTTCTCATCAACTTTTGTTCTTCTCTCATGAATGACAATATTGATGCTTTCGATCTGACACGCTTTCAGGTGATCTTTGGCATTGCATTGACGACAAATAGGAATGTGATGTGTATTGCAGAAGAATTCTATCCGCTCATTGTCCTGATCACATGATAAATTCACGCTATTACCTTTGACCTCGAGTTGGTCTGTCTGTTCAACTCTGTCGGATTGGGAAGCCGGCAAAGAGCAACCTGCATCGTGAATGAGAAGAAACGTTGGATGACTTCCTTTTATTTTACTGCTATACGCTAGGAATAATGGAGTTGTATGTTCCAAAAATTTGTACTCTAAATAATTTATTGTGATTAACATTCACTGTAGAATTCATGTCAATGTAAATTCCCCGGATTCAGGAAAGATGTATTCGCATTTTCTTTTTAATGGGAAACAGGTTGACAGGTACTAACGACATAAATTAGAAAATGTCAGTTTTGGTGCTTTTTTTATTTTCCTGAAGGGTGTCCCAGGCTAAAAATAAAACATATGCAGTAACATCAACAAAAAATCATTAGAGTTATGACAATTTAGAAATCTACATAATTTCGGTGAAACAGTTATATCGGCATGTCTTTATGAGTCATGGGAATAATCAGAATTTGTATATCCCACTTATTTTATTTAGTTTTTCATAAGCCATAATAATAATTTCATTATGCACCAAATTAAAACAAATTGAAGGTGAAAAATAATCTTCATTTACAAGTGCATAAAACTGTCCCCCCCCAAAAAAAAAAATGTCGAATTTCAAAATGCAATAATGTCACTATTTTATATCAGACTTGAATGAAATTTCCGACCGTATGTTCGGTAATTTTATTCTATTCGTTCAAAAAGTAATGAGGGACACTGCTTTTAGAAAACAAATTGTATTCATAATGCATTTCATTATTAAAAAAATTATATTATAGGTTTTCCCGGTTTTTGTAAAAAAATATCAACCGATTTAATGGTGACATAATTCAGTTTGCCTCTAATTTGAATGACCTACGTGATCAACATTTAAATAGCCAAATGCCTAATCCGATTTGATTCCATTGACACGCGATTTCACGCTTCTCCCATTTAAACAAGTAAAAAGAACGATCAAATTAAAATAGCTGAAGGAGTGTTTTCAAATTAGCACCGGTACCCTCCTTGGGAACGATTAGGAATTCAAAATAATAATACTAGGCATTTATATAGCGCCATCTATCTAGAAATATTAGATCTAAAAAAAAAGAAAGTTTGAATGAGTGTCAAAGGGACAATAACTATAATACTGTTAAAAAAGATAAGACTTCAGTTAGGATTTGAAGGTCTCTAAATTCATTAATATTCAATCACTTAAGGGATATAGACAGTGTTTTTCATTTTTTTTTAAATCTTTTGAATGATTATGGAAATGAGTTTTACTCTAAATTGAAATTTTACTGAAATGTATCATCCATCTGACAAACCATCATTGGAGCAATTCGTTTTTGTTCCACTTTCATAACAATAGACTGTGGTCAATACCACCGCATGCATTTAATTTAATGAAAGGACGTTCAAATTCGAAATAGTATGTTCACCCTCTGCACACATAGTTCATTTTCATTAATTCAGCAATCAATTCCGTTCTATATTATTCCTTTGAATTTTGTAGAATTTCCATTTAGAGAAAAAAATCGTTCAAATTAATGGCCCAATGGTGTCATTTAATTTCGCGACGACGAACTGATCGTTTAATTTCGCCTAAGATACCATTTTCAATTACAATTATCGGCACACATAATTGCACTTTAACAGTCCAAATTTAGATAACGTGATTCTGTCTTCATTTTTTGTCTAAATACGTTATTCAATATCTGTTTTTAAACTTTAGGGGGGGCACATTTTCCCGAGAAATTTTACGAGCACGATTTTTTTTTTTTAACCAAAGAATAAGAGTATTTCGTCAATGAATTATTTTTAATTGTGTGTCTCTCAAGGGGGGGGGGGATTCGCCAGTGAGTGGGCAGATGACCGTTGCCTATGGTAGGTATTTTTTCTTCATCGTCTTGTCCTTTTTTATGGTACTGACCATACCATAAAAAAGGACAAGACGATGGTGTTCAGAAAAAAACAATATAGACTGCAGTTTATATTTTTTCTGAACTTTTCAGTTAGAATCATTTTATTCCATTGTGTTAGAAAAAGACGCAATTCATGTAAAACCTATAGTATATGGTTGTAAACATGGTAAACGGTTATTCTTTTATTGAGTGCAGGGGCGAATCCCAGCTAGGAGTGGGGCACATTTTCCCCGAAAAGTTTTTGTCGAGCAAGAAAAAAAGGAAAGAATTTTAACCTAAGAATAAGGGTATTTCGTCCACGAAAAAAAAATGTGCCTCACAAATGGGGGGGGGGGGGGGGCACGAGCCGCTTTGCCCCGTTTTGGATCTGCCAGTGATTGGGTATTTTTATTCATTATCTTGTTCTTTTTTATTTCGTTTTGGAGAAGGGATAAGAAGCATGTTATTGACCACAGTGTATAGTTATGACAATGAAACAAAAACAAGTTGCTCCGATAATGGTTTGTCAGATGGATGATAAACTTCAGCAAAATTGTAAACATCCAATTTAAAAATAAAACACTTTTCCGTAATTATTCAAAAGAAGAAAAAACAACAACGAAAAACAGTGTCAATATCCTATAAGTGATTGCAAATTTATGATTTTGAATTCCTAAAAGTTCGCCAGGAGGGTACCGGTGCAAATAAAAAAAACACTCATTCAGCTATTTTAATTTGATCATTCTTTATACATGTTTTAAAAGAGAAGCTTGAAATCGCGTGCCAATAGAATTAAATTGAATTTAGTAGTTGACTATTTGGTTGCTGATCTCATAGGTCATTCCAATTAAAGGCAAATTAAATTATTAAATTATCAAATCGGTAGAAATTTTGACGAATTTTGACGGAAAACCTTTGGAACATACCATGGAATACATTGCAAGAAAAAAAAATTGATGCTTCTTTTTATTTGTAATAAATGATATTTTTTTAGTTTCCATTCTTTTTTTTATTCTTACTTGAAGGAAAGAGTTCATCAGCAAGGCGAAGTTGACCTGCTTTCTTCAGAGCAATCTTCAAATTATCTCTCTCATTAGCAATTTCTTGACCTTTACGCCAATCCCTGAGCATTTGAAGAGTTCCATCCCAAGTAATGATGTGTGTTTTGCGATTAGTTTCTATGTAACGTTGAACATCTTCTGGGGTAAACTCAAGTTGTTTTCCTAATGTGTCGATGTCCGAATTTTGTTGGACTCGTTTGGCAACTATGATCACGAGATCCTCAAAATCTTTCATTTCTTCCTCTTAATCTGGGTTACCTGTAGAATGAAACAAATCAATACCAATCCAGACCAACCAGAGACAAACATGGCTGTACGTCCCTCTCCTCTATTTTACGTTCGCCAAAACCAAAGCTTTACTTTGCTAAATTTCTGAAAATTGAATTTTTGAGACATACGTTTGTGACTAGTAAAAGTGAAATCCATTTGAAATTTCGTCCACTTAATAGTTGCATATTAGGAATTTTTTTAGAAATTTTCGAAACAATCCCCTTATTTCTTTAAATTTATGGTAAATCATGTATTTCGCAAATTTTTATTTTTTTTGGGAACCCCCCCCCAAAAAAATGACACTTTTCTTAATAAAATCTCTGCTGAATTACCTTTTTCATCACCCATGAATAGTATCAACTCGTAGAAAATGTATTTATGCTTTATATGACACTAATTTTGTGGCAAATGAATGTTTGTGTCAGAATATGTACGAAAATACAAATCCCATGAATATGGTGCCCATTTAGGACAATATTTCGTTTTGGGTACATCAAAATTCATTCACTAGACATATTAAGGATAACAAAAATGTAGGTTAAAAAATGTATGAATAGGGTGCATGGGAACCCTATCTCTCTCCCTTACACGCATGCGCAGCGGAATGGAGAAGGAGCGCCATTTTTGAGTTCTAGTCATGAAATTTTCATAATATGACTTTTATCGTCGGGAACCATTATTTGAGGTAAAGACCGGTTTATTATATCAAAATAACATTCGTTGTATCATCTGACGTATTTTGGGGGATTTTCTCCTCATGAACAAAGGATACGATCTGAGAAGTAAATCCAGACCCGGTCAACATCAACGCAATACCAATACCAGTGCGCGTGCTAGTGCATCGAACCAACCCTTATGGAACAGTGTTACCACAGTGTGTTCACGTAGTTGACTATGTGTAAACTATGTGTTAACTATGTGGTCACAGTGTTGTCACAGTGTGAGACTTCAGATCACATAGTTAATCACATAATTGCCCACATAGTTGGGTAACAAACACAGTGTTACCACAGTGTGTTCACATAGTTGACTATGTGTAAACTATGTGGTCACAGTGTTGTCACAGTGTGAGACTTCAGATCACATAGTTAATCACATAATTGCCCACATAGTTGGGTAACAAACACAGTGTTACCACAGTGTGTTCACATAGTTGACTATGTGTAAACTATGTGGTCACAGTGTTAGACTTCAGATCACATTGTTAATCACATAATTGCCCACATAGTTGGGTAACAAACACAGTGTTACCACAGTAAGTTCTTCAATCGTACCCGAAAAAATTTAACAAGCAAAAAAAAAAAAGGGGTCTTCAAGCTCGTCAGAAGGGGGGAACAGGGAGGAGTACTAAACTTGAATAATTGTTTGATGCACTATTTCCAATACAATCTCCATTTAGTTTATAATTTACACTGAAATTTTGCCGGTAATTTGATATTTTGTATGTGTAACTGGTGCCTGGCCTCCGAAATTCCCCACAGTGTAACAGCGGCTCGAAGCATAATGGAACTTCAAAGCTACTGGAATGTTACACATCCCTTTGTTAAGCTTTAGAACTCACATGTACAGTATGCGTTTGAATAATTTACACGAGTTTCCACGTCTTTCGACCTATCTATGTTCGCTTCTGCATGTACCCTGCACGTGCGTCGAGCGTGAGCTCGGGGTTCAGTCGGGTTCGGATTCACTGCTTGCTTCGGAAATGTTCGATTTTTAGATAAAAATAATTTACATTTCTGTACAATATTTTTTATATATTACACTGATTATTTTTTTTTTTTTCTTTTAAGATCATCATCGCAATGGATAAACTATCAGTAAAGGCTAACGTTAGAGTTATAGATCTATGCTAGATATCCGGAACTCTTCGGTAAATCTCGACTTCGGAAATCTATTTTCGGCGCTAGTGCGTTTCAAATTCACTCGCGAAAGCTTACCGACGCCCGTAACAGTTTATCGCTTCATCCAATATTTACGTCTGTTAGAATCTGATCTTACTGCACTTTGTCTTAATCTTCTTGAATTGATAAGGATATCAACCATGTGGGTTTTAGTACACTAGGTGGGAACGAACGAGGTAACTGATACTTCAAGCGATTTTGTAACAAACAAAAAGATGTTTGTCAACTTGGTGGACCCGAACTTGAGTTGAGGGCCTGGTGGAGTCCGGAACCCCGCAGAGAAACGGCCGAAACATTGGCTGGGATGTGGAAGGCCAAGGTGTTAGTGGCCAGTGGTAAATATACATTATTATATCCTGATTTGTACCTACTGTAGGATGGTTATTTTGTCATTTTGCTATTTTGTTTATTTCCTTTATTCTTCAGCTGTTGTACATTTCTGTTCCGTCTAGACTTGAGTTCATTTGCATTTCTTTTCAGCACTGCCCTTGCAGTCTGAACTTAGGTTATTTGAGTTTAATGATATTCAGTTGTCATTCATTCATTCTTCTCTGAATGCCTTTCCTCCAATTCTCTTTTGTCATCTTCATTCCTTCTCTATTCTCTCTTCAGGTGTTCCACTCATTCCATCCCTCACCTGACTCCTTAGTTTCTACTTCCATTATTACATAATCACCAGACATCTTTGTCATCTCATCTCATTCCTTATTGGTTTATCTTATGAATTGGGTTCTTACATTTTAGTTCGATCCTTCCATTTTCTTTACTTTGATTGGTTGTTATTTCTGATTTAAATATTTATGTAAATTATAGAATGATTTGAGTTTCACTGAGGCAAAGCAGCCCAGATATTAAACAGTGCACTACCAGACTTCTTCGGTTACAGTTCTATTTATTTGCGTCTTAGTTTCACTATTTCCCCTTCAGTTTGATAATTGAGTTTGCTGACTTAGAACTTTATTTTCTACCTCCAAATTTATAATTTCTCAACCTTACAACTGGTGGCAGCGTCGGTTCGACATCTTCACGCCATTTTTCAACTTTCCTCGGTTCCACAATTCAGTTTTGTCTGCATGCTCATCCTTTATCATCTGCTTTGGGATTCAACTTTTGCGTACCTCGTCTGTCTTTTTGGTCTACCCGGTGCTATCCAACAGCCAATCGTCTTTCTGCTCAACTTACCTGGTGAGTGACGACTCCTGTTTAGTCCTGAGTATATAAACCTACAGTACCTGGTCGATGTGAAACCGCAATCATCTCTGAACTGTATCCCGAAATAGTATATGTCTGCTACTGCCTCTTTCTTCAGCTTGAAGGCTCTCTTCACACCTTTAAGAGACTCTTCCCTCCTTTCCGACTGAACTTTTATTTTGCCACCATAAACAACTTGCAGTGATTTCACCAACATGTCACGCAACTCTTCATTGGACACAAATGCCTTGCTATCACGTATCGATAGTTTGGAACGAGCCCTTCAACATCTTCAAGGCAACGTTACCCAACTTCAGACATTGTTGTCCACATCTGCCAGATCACATCCAACTAATGTTGCCGCAATGATGTGCAACAAGACGACACAGACGGAGCCTTCTCATGTGTCTGCGCCAATGGACCTTGACATTCTCAACCACCTAGTAAGTGAATTTCAGAATGAGGACAGAAATATTTCAATGCTAAAATACTTCCTAGAACATGACATTAAACCTAAAACCAAGGAGATTGCTGATTTTGAGCCCCAAATGCGTCGACTCCTCTGGCAATACCAACGTTTCTTCCTAAAGGACGGCAAACTCTTCCGCAAACGTATGGCTTCTGATCGCACGACTGAACAACACCAACTCGTCGTTCCAGCAAACATGGTTCCTGATGTCCTGAACGCTTTCCATCCGCTTGATAATCACACAACGTTAGAATGCTCAATTTCCACCATCTCTAAGCACTTCTTCTGGCCTAGCATGAAGCAAGACGCCACTCAATTTGCCACAACATGCAGCTCTTGTCAACTCGCACAAAGCCACGAATCATCAGCCAAACTGGACCAGATGCCAGCATCAGCCATCCGCACTGCAGTTTGCGCCATAACCGAACTAACGAAAGATTTCATCAGACGTACAGATCCACCTAGAAGTCAGAGACGGAAACGACATCGCAAGAATCAGCACAACAACCACAACTTTCGCAAACCACCAGCAAATCCCCAACCACCACGTTCACCTCTAAGAGATCACCATCCACAATCACCAGAAAACCCCTGGAAAGATTTCTCTCACATGCGCTCATATTTCGCTCATCAAGACCATGAAACATCCTCACCGCCAAGAGACTACCATCATTCGCAATCACCTCATACAAGGGACCATCATCACTATCATTCGCCACCAAGACACCGAAATTACTCACCTTCAAGAGAACTGTATCCTGAGAACTATAACATCAGCTCACCTGATAGATGGAGGAACTCTTATACCAACTCACCCGATAGACTCGGAGACTCATCTTCCATGCAGGCATACCTATCATCATTCCTCTCATGAACATTTTCTGACTTTATCCACTTGAGAACTTGAGATTAGTAACTCTTTGAACTCAGTGCTCTCATGCCATTTGAAAACTCTTTAAAAGTTCATGTCTTAATGATCATTGGTATGATTTTCTAATTCTATATATATGTGCAATTTTACTAGAAAAAAAGATTGCTTAAGAACCTTTTCAGAAGGTGCCAAGCATTTCATGTGCATTTATGTGTATTTTACTATAAAAGCAAATATCTTGAGATATGTATTTTTTTTTAATGTTCTCAAAATGCTTCAATAAAACCTTTTACAAGGGCATCATTAAAAAAAAAATCAAACTTCCTACTGAAAATTTCAATTTTCTCATACAGTACTAAGTACATAAATAGTCATATACAAAGTTTTGAATTTATCCCCCCCCCCAAAAAAAGGACATCAAAAATTGTGTTTTATTGTAAAACTTACTATTGTCTATTTTTACCTTCATTACAGCTCATTAAACAAGTTTATTGAAGCATTCAATTTTGAAAAGTTTTGAAAACATTTTTGTGCTTACATCTCAAAGTTACAAAATTCTCAATTGTCTTTTAAAAGTAAAATTGGTAAAGTAAACATAATTACATATTTGCCACACCCACTCTGTTATCTATATGAATTGTTATTCTGCAGTAATTTTAGTTTACTTGATCAACTTCAATATTTTAATATGTTAAAATTTCAGTAGTATTTTATCTTGTACTTTTTAATATTCATTGTTCATTTGAGCTGTCACAATTATTTCATTTGTCTTGTAGTGCTCTCATATTTTTTCCCCATTTTTTTCTTAAGTCCAGGAGACATGATTTTTTTTTCAAGTTGGCAAGACATGCATAATTTTCTTTAAACCAAAGAGGAAATTTTAGATTAAATTTGAAATATATATATTCATTGATTATAACAAATTTTATCTTTTCTGAAATAAAACAAAATGTTATTTTTTTTTCCTTAAAACAGTATTTCATTTCATTGCATGCAAGTAAAGATACATTGAAATTATTTGCATGTTCATTTATTTTTTTTACTGAAGCATGTAGTAATTTTTTTTAATGAAGTTAAGCATATCATGCCAAAAATGAAAAGGTCAAAATTTTACTAGATTATTTTTTTCTTCAAATTCTCTCATTCTCTCCTGGTTTTGTATTTATATATTGTAAATATTGAATTATATTATTGTGTGATTTTTGTTTCAATATTATGTAAATAATGTTAAATGTTAAAGTTGTTATTCTGGTCTTGCCGAAACTGATAATTATTTTACTTTTGATTTTTAAAAATTGAGGACAATTTTTTGTAAGGAGAAAGTTTATGTAGGATGGTTAATTTGTCATTTTGCTGTTTTGTTTATTTCCTTTATTCTTCAGCTGTTGTACATTTCTGTTCCGTCTAGACTTGAGTTCATTTGCATTTCTTTTCAGCACTGCCCTTGCAGTCTGAACTTAGGTTATTTGAGTTTAATGATATTCAGTGTCATTCATTCATTCTTCTCTGAATGCCTTTCCTCCAATTCTCTTTTGTCATCTTCATTCCTTCTCTATTCTCTCTTCAGGTGTTCCACTCATTCCATCCCTCACCTGACTCCTTAGTTTCTACTTCCATTATTACATAATCACCAGACATCTTTGTCATCTCATGACATTCCTTATTGGTTTATCTTATGAATTGGGTTCTTACATTTTAGTTCGATCCTTCCATTTTCTTTACTTTGATTGGTTGTTATTTCTAATTTAAATATTTATGTAAATTATACTATGATTCTTGAGTTTCACTGAGGCAAAGTAGCCAAGATATTAAACAGTGCACTACCAGACTTCTTCGGTTACAGTTCTATTTATTTGCGTCTTAGTTTCACTATTTCCCCTTCAGTTTGATAATTGAGTTTGCTGACTTAGAACTTTATTTTCTACCTCAAAATTTATAATTTCTCAACCTTACACTACTATGTAATTATTTATGCTCTCCCTTTGTCCAGGGGTAATTGTCCAAGAAAAGTATGTATATAGCCCTAGATCTATATGTGGTGCTCGACTAGCCTGGAGATGTCTGAAACTGAAGTGAAAGTCATTTATGAATTTAGCTCTACACTCAGTACTCTACGTAGGGTTACTCCCCACTGACACCTGGGATCCCGAGCTATATTCACCCACGTACTGGTACAAAACCTGAAACTTTCGCCCCTCAGATTTCTACTTTCCCTCTAAATCTAGCCCTAAAACATGTACTTGTCATGGGGTTCAACTTATTTTCCAAGTAGATTACCGGGTGTAGCATTTCTGCGATATTGATTTCAGTTTTAAAGAAGAATTCATAAAAACGAATCGCGCGATTTGCGTGCTGTCGCCAAGCGAAAGACAAAGAAATCAAGATGGCGACATAAACACGGTCGTAAGCTCTTCCCATCTTTTCTAGCCCATGTAGCCAGGAGGCTTCTAGAGTAAAAATCATTTACTAATACTATACTAACGTATCTTACTCTCACCTAGCCAGGCGGCTTCTAGTTCTAGAGACTAAAAATCAGTTACTAACGTAAGGTTACTCTTATCTGAAGCCAGGTCTTCCTTCTCATTGACCCACACGACGGAAGCCAAACCACCTCAAACTTTCACCCCCAAGATTTCTACTTTCCTTTATAGAAAAGATGTAGCCCTAAATCATGTACATGGGAAAAAACTTCATTTCTGACATTTCTACGCTCTCGTTATTTTTGAACAAGAATTCATAAAAAGAAGTGAGAGAAATATTGTGAAAAGACGGAAGAGACTTCCCCGATGTTTACGCCGCCATCTTGCTTCCTATTGTTCTTCGCCAACGTTACCCGACACACGTGTCTATGAGAAGGAAGACCTGGCTTCGTATAAGAGTAACCTTACGTTAGTAAATGATTTTTACACTCTAGAAGCCGCCTGGCTACTCTCACCAACGTTACGCGATGCAAGCGTCCGTATCGTGGGTGAAGAACAATAGAAAACAATATGGCAGTGTAAACATCGGGCAAGTCTCTTCTTTTCATGATATTTTTTTCATTTTTTAATGAATTCTTGTCTAAAAATAAAATCCATAGCATAGAAATGTCGGAAATGAAGTTGTATCCCAGGTACATTATTTAGGGCTAGATCTTTTAGAGAGAAAGTAGAAATCTCGGGGGCAAAAGTTTCAGGTTTTGGCTGCCTACACGCACATGTATACAATAGAAGCCCTGGCTTCGTATGAGAGTAAGTTACGTTAGTAAATGATTTACATCGGCTAATTAACAAATTTGGGGGCAAATTTAATGATGTGAAAGCTTCTTACTAGTTTTTAAATAATAATTTTCTTTATTAGATCTACTGAAAAATATGTCTACAACTCAAAATAGTTTGTGTGTACAGAATTCAGATAAAATTATTTACGTCTATAACTTAAAAACTGGTTTCTGCATTCTGATTTGATAACTTGTCTGTACTCTGTAGTAATAATTCTAATAATGCTAAAACCCCATTTTTACAATGCATTTCATAAATGGCTCTTTGAAATTACTCTGATTATTTATGTCTGTCCTTAATGTGCTTGTCCCTTACAGAAAAAAGCTGATGTACTAAAGAAAGAGAAGGAGTTCCTAAACACCGCAACCAGAGTAGATGAGGCTATGGATGAGTCTGATGCCACAGATGAGGACATGGATGATGAGGCTTCAACCTCAAAAAAGATGTGAGAAAGAGGGTACGTTGAAACTTTACATTCAACTTAAATTTTTGAGACGTGCATGGATCAGGAAATTTTGAAGCATACTAGCCAGGAAATTTAGTCCAAAGTGATAAGTGTTTACCTGAAGCAGGCCAGACTTTATTCTGTGATTTGCAAAGAAAATACTTCTACATAACTTCGATATCGCTGCCAGTGGTGATTCAAAAAATTGCTCTTAAATTTCTACTTGAAAAAAAATTGATGGAATTGGAAAGTATTGGTGGTACTACTTCAATAAAAGAAAATTCATTAGAAAAAGTAAAAATAATGATTTTGTCTGGATTCCTAGTCTAGATACAGAATTGCCTTGGATTTGCACATGACCGCGTACCCAGGGGTGGTATTCTGTAACTCTGTCATAACTTTTGTCATAAATTTTGTCATTTCTCCCCGAGATATGACGCCGCTATGATTGTCACAAATCGGTATTCTGAACATTGTCTTTTCCCTATCATTTCTCTCAAAGTTCCCACCCATCTTTTTTTAATCGAGCCAATCAAAATCATCGTTAGTTCCAAGTTGGAGCCCTTCTGGCCAATAGGAAAGCCCCGTGGCAGGTAGGGCGTATCCCCAAAACAGTTGCTGGCATCGCGCAACTACGCGTATATTGATGCTCTTAATTACAAAGAGAGACAAGGAACTGTGAAGAATTTTAGAGAAGTATAAAAGTAAGGAAAACTGAGAAAAAAGGAGGAATAAATACGTAGGGCCTAACTAATTGTAGCATGAAAAATAATTTTGAAAATTGACATGGAAGATGAGTGAAACTAATAACACAATCTAATCTAAATAATATAATTGTTTGCTTGACATTCAGTCGGCAGGATATCGGGATATTTGGTACTATTAAGATATGACAAAATTTATGACTTCTACCCCCCTGTCATAACTTTTGTCATATTTTTTTTGACAATGACAATGACATTTATTCCCATGTCACCCATAGAGTGGGTATTGGAGAAACAATCATATAAATGTACAAAATTTTAAATAGTATTTCATCAAGTAATTTAAAACTCATTTAGAGTACATTTAGAAAAAAACAAAAATTAAAAATAATACAAATTTTAGCATTAAAATTAATTTTATGATTACATTTAAAATATTAAATGTAATTTGCTTGTATAAAAGGATTACGCGCATTTAAAGCCGCGTATTTTTGCTGCGCGCTAAAGAGATGAGACAAAATTTATGACAATTTTGTGACAAAAGTTATGACATCCACCAGAATACCGATTTTGTCATATCTCTGAGATAAGTTAAAATATGGAGAAAAGACAATGTTCAGAATACCGCCCCTGTGTCGCAAATTTGAACTCAGGAGATATGCGAGACTTAAATGTGAGTGGTGCGGCGCGGTCACCCCAAAAAATCGCAGCTGAATGGTCTTGAAAAATGTCGAGCAGGGGGGGGGGGGCTATTTTAATTTTTAGAATTCTAAACATATTCCATATGTGTTCATATTTCATTTACATTTTTGGTTGCAGGTTGGGAAAGCTGACAGATCTGCTATGGCAGAGCTTCTAAAGAAGAAAAAGACTGAAGACCAGCGAAACCATGAAGGTCAGTTTAAAAGTTTATTATTTACGGCAAGATTCTGTGGCCAATTAAATGAAAAATCATGACCAGAAAACAAAATTCTCATATGTCCAGAAAGAGTATCTTCTCCAGAGCATTGCATTCATGCTTTTGGTGCAAATAGAATTTTACATCACAACAAAGAATACCTCTTAATTATCCAAGGTTAAACATACACCACATAAAAATGGTATCTGATATTATGATGGAGTAGATGCTCTTCCGAACATGCTTTTTCATTAAATTGGTGATTTTTTTTTAAATGTTTAAGTTTTTTTCTGACTTTCTTGGTATATCATTGTAGGATATTGGCACTCTAAACGGATGAATTCCATTGCTAGCCCTGGCATATCAACATTCACTAATAACACTGTCTCACACACATATTTGCGTTATGGTAAATTCTAGTAGAAGGGGCTATGAAATGATGTGTATGATATATCCACCGCAAAAATAAAAAAAATCACTTTCAATTTTTGAGAAAATGGCATTTTGGGCAATTCATATCGTCTGTGATATCATAAAATCATATTTAAAAAAAATCATAACTGTTCTTTAATGATATTTATCAAACCTTCACTGATATATTTCTCTTTTTTTTTGCTTTTTATTACAACCAATTATTCGTCAGGGTGAACTTCCCCTTTGATAGCTTTTACATTTTCTTGTGTATTTTGCCAAGAATGATTGTCTCTGCGTGAAACTACAAATGAATTCAGAATATCACAATTACTGTAAATAGGAAGATGCTCTGTAATTTCTCATATTACCAAGCTTGTCAATAATTTCAAGGCGGAGGGTTAGGGTGAATCTCCCTGAAAGAGAAACTACATGTACTAGAATAGCACAGTCTCTTCAAATGGTAATCTACCGTGAAAATAAGTTTTTGATGTGGAAACAAAAACAAACGAACAGAAAACGGAGGAAAAGGACACCGACTTTGATTTGAATCTACGTAACCATAGAAAACATTTTAATGTTTTAAGTAAGTGATTGATCTTCACAAATGTCTTGTCATTTTACATTTTACAACGATGCTGTCTGTCACCGGTACAATTTCTTCCAGAGCGGCGGACCAATGAAATTATAAATTCACAGAGTCAAAGGCTTAGACAATCAAACAGTTTAAGAATTTAATTTCCTTTAGGTCATTTCCTTGTCATTTCATAAGATATTTTCAATCAAGTAGGACTATAGAAATAAGATTACCGAGCCTGAATTCTTGATTTTCTTGCTTTAACTTATCTGCCCCTAATATTATAATCCTGTTTCATTAGCATGCATGGTTTTTGTCTCACCTGCGAAGCAGAGTGAGACTATAGGCGCCGCTTTTCCGACGGCGGCGTCAACATCAAATCTTAACCTGAGGTTAAGTTTTTGAAATGACGTCATAACTTAGAAAGTATATGGACCTAGTTAATAAAACTTGGCCATAAAGTTAATCAAGTATCACTGAACATCCTGCATGAGTTTCACGTCACATGACCAAGGTCAAAGGTCATTTAGGGTCAATGAACTTTGGCCGAATTGGGGATATCTGTTGAATTCCCATCATAACTTTGAAAGTTTATGGATCTGATTCATGAAACTTGGACATAATAGTAATCAAGCATCACTGAACATTTTGTTCAAGTTTCAGGTCTAATGATTAAGGTCAAAGGTCATTTAGGGTCAATGAACTTTGGCCGAATCGGGGATGTCTGTTGAATTACCATAACTTTGAAAGTTTATTGGTCTAGTTCATTAAACTTGGACATTAGAGTAATCAAGTGTCACTGAACATCCTGTGCGCGTTTCAGGTCACATGACCAAGGTCAAAGGTCAATGAACTTTCTCCGAATTGGATGTATCTGTTGAATTACCATCATAACTGAAAGTTTATGGATCTGATTCATGAAACTTGTACATAAGAGTAATCAAGTATCACTGAACATCCTGTGCGAGTTTCAGGTCACATGATCAAGGTCAAAGGTCATGTAAGGTCAGTGAACTTTGGCCATGTTGGGGTTTTTTGTTGAATAACCATCATATCTCTGTAAGTTTATCGGTCTAGTTCATAAAAAGTGGACATAAGAGTAACCATGTATCACTGAACATCTTGTGCGAGTTAGAGTAGTATTCAAAGTCAGCACTGCTGCTATATTGAACCGCGTGATGCAGGTGAGACGGCCAGAGGCATTCCACTTGTTTGTTATGTTTGTGACTCTTAGATACTCCACTGCAGCTGAGTAACCAACAGTCACAAACAGACGGAACTTGACTTTGCTTTAATTAATATTTATAAATGATGTAGAGTCTTTGATAAAAGTTTGAGACTTTGATCCAGTTTTTGTGTCCTTTCAGTTTAGCCCCTTTCACAATTGGCGCCTCACTCGTGCGATAGTTTTTTTTTTCGAAAATATTTTTTCCGTCCTGTTGTAGAAGTGTTGTCTTTGAGTCGCAAGCAATATATAAAATCGTACGAGAGGTGAACGACCACTGCACCAGGATACAACAGTCGTGAGACGTAATCGTGCGATTATTTTCATGTTTCCGGGTGCAACAGTCGTACAACGGCTGCAACGGTTGAACGATGATGCGACCAAGTCGCACGACATATGCGTTTTGTAGCGCCATATGTCGCGCGACCTAGCGACCCGTTGTACGACTACTACAACCGATCGTACAAGGCTACGACCCATTGTGCGACACACCGCACCACCTGTCGCGCGAGGTGTTGGCCTATAAATACCGCATACATTCGTAATTCCGAAGCTTCGTAATTCCGAAGGTTCGGTTATTCCGAAGGTTCGTATTTCCGAGGGTTCGTATTTCCGAAGGTTCGTAATTCCGAAGGTTCGTCAATCCGAAAACGAAATAAGGTTCGTAATTCCGAAGGTTCGTTAATCCGAAAACGAAATAAGGTTCGTAATTCCGAAGGTTCGTTAATCCGAAAACGAAATAAGGTTCGTAATTCCGAAGGTTCGTTAATCCGAAAAAAGAAATAAGGTTCGTAATTCCGAAGGTTCGTTAATCCGAAAACGAAATAAGGTTCGTAATTCCGAAGGTTCGTTAATCCGAAAACGAAATAAGGTTCGTAATTCCGAAGGTTCGTTAATCCGAAAACGAAATAAGGTTCGTTAATCCGAAAATTAAATAAGGTTCGTATTTCCGAAAATGAAAATAATTCATTTTGGTAACAAAAACGATGTTGTCATTACAATATTACACGATATTATGCAATGATAGTAATAACGATCGATGATACATGCGTGTGTTGTGGCCAAAAGCATGTATTTCATTAAGAATATAGGCGCCCTGATCAAGCATAGGCTGATTTCGATTTTATCTGAGCAATTGCTGCCTAAGCAAATGGTTTAAAGATGCAGGGGATCAAGTGTGTTGGTCGCGTGCGAGTAACCTCTAGATAATAGGATTTGTATTGGAGGGGATGTCATTTTTAATAACAGCTTCTGCTGGTAATAAAAATAAAAATAATACTAATAATGATCCTTGTGAGATGTTGAAAGCGCGAATCGCAAGCTCAAACTAGTAAACATTTCATGTAACAAGACGTGAAGTGAGCATTCGGAGCATTTTTTGTAATCGTGAGAAAGATGTGTATCTTTCTAAAGAATTAATGCGAGGGCGAGCTGTATACTGACCTGGGGCCCGTTGCATAAAACTTTTTACCTGAGAAAACTCAAATTGTTTTTACAGGAGTTTTTGCCCTGTGCTAAAGTCAATGGCGGAAATCAGACTAACCTTAGTTTTCAGTTTTTACCAGAGTTTTCTCAGGTAAAAAGTTTTATGCAACAGGCTTCAGAAAGTAATCTTTTAAGGACTGCATTTATTGACTCATGAATAGAATATATATCTCACGAACTAAATAATGAGAGCGCGAACCGCAAGCTTAAGATTTGTGATATTCCAACCTGAAAACTGGACATTTTATACTTTTTTTTATTTGTAACCAGGAATAGAATGAGTTCTCCAATAAACAATACTTGATGCGAGCGAGAAACGTGAGCCAAATTTTTCCGATTTTCCAACCTGAAAACTGGACATTCTAAGCATTCTTGTAAAAAAAAATAATAATAATAGCTGGGAGAACAGTTTTCAGAACTGAAGTGGCTTCCCTGGGTAAATAATATCTATATCAATATTATCATTATTATCATTCTAGGCCTACATGAAATTTCCAAAAGTTTGAGCACGTGATTCGCTCGCAACATCTCACAAGGATGCCCTTTTAACAGTAATTGACCAAAAAGGCGAATTTTACATCTTCAGATTTGATTTTCCCCCAAACCGCTTGCTCGCTACGCTCGCAGAAATGAAACGTAAATATATAACTCTAGTGATCACTTAAAAAAAATTGCTCAATTTAATTACTACAAAACACACAACCTCTTTACACAGATGATAATCTCATGGTGAAAATATCCGTTTGCACCAAATTGCCCCTATTGGCCCTTTTTTTGCTTTGCTGCCCCCCCCCCCCCGAAAAAAGGAAAATACGTTCCGCCGCCATTGCTTGAAACACGCATCGTCTTCATGGCTAACTGCAAAAAGTTCTTAAAATGTCCCCTTTAGATCAGGTCAGAGCTTATATATTTAAAATTTCTGTTCGCGCTTCTTGCTCGCAGTTATTATCTAAATTTAGTTACATAGGCATCTCGTTTTGAAGATCACAAACTTATTGCCCATCATATTAAAAAAATATATAGCTCGCGCTCGCATTAATTAAAAAGGGTTTATCATGTTATTACATATTTACTTTATTTTATAAGTATAAAGCTAATTATTGACTGTTAGGACTACCCTTTCAAAGAAACTTTAAGCTGCCGATCGAGAAAAATATGACTGAAAAAAAATCCCCCCCCCCCTATTTGACGAAAGTTGGATCCGCCGGGAGGGAGTCAGGGGCACTTGCACCCCAAAAATGAAATAAAAAACAGGGAAATTAATATTTTCCAAAATGGGAAAGTTCCTTTTTCAAAAATAAATATGCCGTTTTTCATGTTTTTTCGAAATGAAATACTCTTTTTAAAGTATACAAGTTAAGTTTTCAGGCTGGAATATTGCAAATTTTCAGCTTGCGCTTCGCACTCTCATTCGATTGGTGAAATATGCATCCTAAAGAGGTCATTAAATACTTTCTTCAACAGGTTCCTTTTCTGGTCAGTATGTTTAAGCTCGCGTTTTGCGCTCGTGTTAATTCTTTAGTTAGATGCACATTTTTTAATGACAGCAGAAATCTGCTCGGATTTTTAAAAACTTATTTTCATTTTTTATTGAAATACCCTAAAGTTTTAGCTTGTGATTCACGCTCGCAACACCTCGCAATAATGCCATTTTATGAATAATTGACCCCAAAAACGTTTTACAACTTCACCTTTGAATTTGTTTTACCAAGCCGCTCGCTCATTATACTCTCTCCCGAAAAAATAAATCCTAAATATACATTTTGCCATAATAAGAAGTCACTTTAAAAAAGTTTTTCTCTACTTAATCACTATCAAACACACAATGACTTCAAGCAGATGATAATCTTAAGGTGAAAATATCACCAAAGTGCCCATTTTGACGTATGAGTTTATTTTTGGCTTTACCCCCCAACGAAAATTCGTTCGGCCGCCCTTGCCTTCCCATCCTCATAATAATTGAACGGCAACAGTGTCCCCCGCCCCCCTCCCCTTGCCTCTGCCTCTGCTTTCCCGGTTTTCATTTTTCGGATTAACGAACCTTATTTTGTTTTCGGATTAACGAACCTTATTTCGTTTTCGGATTAACGAACCTTATTTCGTTTTCGGATTAACGAACCTTCGGAAAAACGAACCTTATTTCGTTTTCGGATCAACGAACCTTCGGAACAACGAACCTTATTTCGTTTTCGGATTAACGAACCTTCGGAACAACGAACCTTATTTCGTTTTCGGATTAACGAACCTTCGGAACAACGAACCTTATTCCGTTTTCGGATTATCGAACCTTCGGAATAACGAACCGTCGGAATTACGCCACAAATGTTCGGATTAACGAACCTTTTTTCGTTTTCGGATTAACGAACATCGAGGTATAGGCAATTTACGTGTTTCGGAATTACGAACCTTCGGAATAAAGAACCTTCGGAATTACGAAGCTTCGGAATTACGAAGTGTAACCAAAATATTAACTCTATCTCCTTGTTCTGACCAAGGAATTCCCTGATCTGACCAGGGAAATCTCCATGATCTAACCAAGCTCGTCAAATCACAACCTGGAGCATGTTCAGAAGGGCGAAAACAGTATTTGACAGTACATTTCATGTTTGATAAACGGGAGATGCACAATGATTGAGACAACAGGTCATGTCTGTTTCATGCATAATTCCAACAATACTGCATCTTTGTTTTAATTTTTTTGGGGGGTTAATAAGCTACTGAGGTCAAGTTTAATAATTCAATGTAACTTTTTAAAAGAAAAAATCAAAATTTTCTATGGTAAAAATCCTGAACGCAAAGGGTGATTAACTGTGGATTCCCCCTTTTTTCAGCTTATTTTACCCATCCATCATTCACATTTTCTTTAAAATTGGTGCACTGATTCCCTTTATCAATCATCAAACAAACTTAATTTTCATGTTTCTTGTCCTTCTGAACATGCTCAAGTTTATGATTTAATGAGCCTGGATATGATTAGGGAAATATCCCTGCTAAGATCCTGGATGTAAGAATGGGGGCTAACATGCCATAGACAAATGAAGAAATGCATCAATACTGCAAACTTGGAATGGGCTAAAATGCACCACTGTTACGTAACAGAGTGTATATTCAAAACCGCTGAAGCGCGACCAATGAAATTTTCATAGAAGTTAGATCATGAAATGAGCTTTCTACTCATGAACATTTATTTGAGAATCCTTCCACATTTTAGAATTAATCCAGTCCTATGACAGAGGGACATTTTTGTGGGACGCGCTGTATAAAATAAAGTAAATATGTAATAATTATGATAAACCCTTTTTAAATAATGCGAGCGCGAGCTATATTTTTTTTCAATATGATGGGTAATATGTTTGTGATCTTCAAAACGAGATGCCTATGTAACTAGATAATAACTGCGAGCAAGAAGCGCGAACAGAAATGTTAAATATAAGCTCTGACCTGATCTAAAGGGGACATTTTAAGAACTTTTTGCAATTAGCTGTTAGCCATGAAGACGATGCGTGTTTCAACCAGTGGCGGCGGAACGTATTTTCCTGGGGGCGGGCCAAAAAAAGGGGCCAATAGGGGCATTTTGGTGCAAACGGATATTTTCGCCATAAGATTATCATCTGTGTAAAGAGGTTGTGTGTTTTGTAGTAATTAAGTTGATCAAAAAAAGCAAGTGATCTCTGATTGGTAAGTTATACATTACGTTTCATTTCTGCGAGCGTAGCGAGCAAGCGGTTTTGGGGAAAATGTAAAATTCGCCTATTTGGTCAATTACTGTTAAAAGGGCATCCTTGTGAGATGTTGCCAGCGAATCACGTGCTCAAACTTTTGGAAATTTCATGTAGGCCTAAAATGATAAAAATTATATTATTTACCCAGGGAAGCCACTTCAGTTCTGAAAACTGTTCTCCCAGCTATTATTATTACTTTCCGTGTTTGTTACCAAAATGAATAATTTTCGTTTTCGGAAATACGAACATTATTCAATTTTCGGATTAACGAACCTTATTTCGTTTTCGGATTAACGAACCTTCGGAATTACGAACCTTATTTCGTTTTCGGATTGACGAACCTTCGGAATTACGAACCTTATTTCGTTTTCGGATTGACGAACCTTCGGAATTACGAACCTTCGGAAATACGAACCTTCGGAAATACGAACCTTCGGAATAACCGAACCTTCGGAATTACGAAGCTTCGGAATTACGAATGTATGCGTGATTATGCGCCCCATCAAGAATTTACATCAAGAAATTTAACAAGCAAATAAACAAAAAGGATTGCACTAGCACACGCAGCACCCCCCCCCCCTTGCTTTCAAGTACCAGGGCCTCCTCTATATAATGTAGATACTGCCTTTAATAAGTGCCCTTTTCCAGATGAGGGCTTCATTTAGACGAAATTCTAAATATATATTGTCAAAACAAAATAAAGGGTTGGGCAACTTCGACAGGCCTCCGACATGTATATCGATTATGCTGTATTAATGTATTATATTAATCAATGAGTTTTAACCTGGGGTTGCCATTTTTTCAAGCAATCTGCTTATGATGACAATCCTTCTTCTGCAAATTGTAAATGTTAGCTAATTTGGTATAAGATCAGTTTTGTTTGTGTTGATAATTTTAGTACACTTAGTTATGAATTATGCCAAAAAAGTTCTCAATATACTATGTTTGTTATGTTATGGAAAATGTATTATATACGAATGATGTGATTGCAGAAGTAAACAATAAAGCCCCAGTCACATATAGACACGGATCCTCACGGATCAACACGGCAATGCCGGCATGATCCGGGGAGGTCCGGGATAGTTTTTGCCCCGGATGACTGTAAACACGGCATCAACACGGCAGCTTCACACGGATCAACACGGACCATGCCGGCAGATCACGTCGTCAACACGGACCAACACGTCAGTAACACGGTCCTACACGTCAGCAACACGGACCAACACGTCAGCTACACGGACCAACACGTCAGCAACACAGACCAACACGAACCAACACGTCAGCAACACGGACCTACACGTCAGCAATACGGACCAACACGTCAGCTACACGGATCAACATGTCAGCTACACGGATCAACACGTCAGCTACACGGACCAACACGTCAGCTACACGGACCAACACGTCAGCTCAAGGATCAACACGGCAGCTTTATTGACCAACACGGCAAATTAAAATCTGTTCATGATAATGAGCTGATATTTATTTATTTATTCATTTTTTCTCATCCTTGTCGCAACATTATATTATGATGTTTTTAAAAAAGATATCAAATCTCAAAACTTTCTTAACCAGTAAAAACGCTGTTTTTTATACAACACAGTTTATGGTTTTAACAGTAGTGTTAAGTACTTCAAATCTTGAACGACAAATTTAATTTCGATTCGATTCACTAGCATACCTATGGGGGGCAGAGGGGGCAGTTCCCCCCCCCATCCCCCTGACGAGCCACCACCCATATTTGTGATTGAAAACGGGTTTTTTTTTGGCTTGTCAAATTTTTTGGCGAACGATTTTGCCCCCCCCCCGTGGAAAATCCTAGGTACGCCACTGATTTGATATTTTATTTGATATCACTTTATTGAAATCACAATAAAGGAAAGAAATTTACAAAGTCAATAGAAAACATAATAAAAATTAAGATAGGCCCAGGTCCTGACACATAACTATCGATGAAGGGCAGTAGTATAAAACTTAATGTAAAATTTCGATGTAACAGGTACATAACATATACATATAACATATTAAAAAAAATGAAATGTGAAATAATAATAACAGAAAAACTGAAAAGTTCATAAAGTAAATAGCATTGTAATGATTTTGATGGGAAAAAAGAACACGGACTGCCAAGGATACTCCAGGCAGCCACACGGACCTACACGGACCTACACGGCAGCTACACGGACCTACACGGCAGCCACACGGACCTACACGGACCATCCCGGATGGCTTTGCCAACCCGGCAGTCCACGGATGACGCCGGATGTTTTTGACAGTCAAAAACTGCCGTGTTGGCCTCCCGGACGTTCAAGGACCAACACGGACCACCCCGGACCTCCAAGGATGCCCAAGGCGCCAACACGGATCTCTCCCCGGACCACCCCGGATCAGATCCGGGATGGTCCGGGGTGGTCCGGGCTCTATATGTGACTGGGGCTTTAGAGCTTACATGTGGCTTTTCTTCAATATACCACAGCTCTTCTACATGTTAATTGTAGAGTATTTTCTCTACAATCTATTCCAAGATATCAATACAAAAAGTAATCTTTCAAGAGTTCTAAAGACAAACTATTTTTAATATATTAAACCAAAAGGGGAAAGGGTATCCTAGGCATGCTCCTGTTGGGTTATAGCCTTTACTGTGCTAGAGTATTATTACAAACTGCAGAACAATAATAATGATAATAATAATACCAATAATAATAATAATGATAATAATAATATTAATATGGATAAATATGAAATATAGATATAACAGTTGCTTTATTATACCAAAAACGCAATTTGCCTTGCCGGTGGCTTTAAAATACGATATATTTTGTTTTATTTAGTGTCGAAATACAGAGAGGGGATGGGGAAATTAGGAGGGATCCCGTGGACGCACATGTAGGCTTAAATAAAAAAAAACTTATCTTCAGGAAACATGTTATAGTAGGCGGCAAGTAGTAAGAATTCCAAAAATTTTCTGTAGAATCTGATTTTTTGTGCTATTTCTCCTATTTTTAGGGTGCTGAATACGAATCTGCTTGTTGCCAAATTTATAAATGCCGTCTTCGACCGTTGCTATGGCAACCGATTAATTTCTCAAAAATAACATGTATTCCCATGTAAATGGTAGATAAACATGATATAAATTAGCCAAGAGATTGAATTCAAGGTTCCGATTAAATACAAATAAAATTCAGAAATATTTAAGATCATCAAAATAGTTCCAATTAGCCCGTTGCCATGGTAACGGCTCATTTTTCCTCCAGAAAAGTAAAAAAAAATATTTAAAGTTGTATAATCTGTTTTTTGTTTCATTTTCCCTGCGATTAGGGTGTTAAACATAGGGAGTGATTTTGCTAAATGTATTTTTATAAATACACTCTCATTCCGTTGCCATGGCAACCAAATAATACCTAATTTGGTAAAAAAAGATAATAACATGGAAAAAAAAGATAATGGCAGGAAAGACAATAAAAGCTACTTAATCTACATGTGTTTGGGGTTTTTCCCACTCATTTAGAACAAAAACTACATAAGTATTATGCATGAGATTATTGGAATGATAGAAATTGATGTTGCCTTGACAATGCTTGAATTCAAAAATTTATATCGATGTTGCAAATG
Source organism: Lytechinus variegatus (assembly GCF_018143015.1). Taxonomy (NCBI): domain Eukaryota; kingdom Metazoa; phylum Echinodermata; class Echinoidea; order Temnopleuroida; family Toxopneustidae; genus Lytechinus; species Lytechinus variegatus. The sequence continues at coordinate 9,512,531 of NC_054745.1, read as the reverse complement.
GCCCGTTGCCATGGTAACATCTTATTTTTCTCAGAAAAGTACAAATTTTGATAAAATCATGTAGAATCACGTTTTTATCCTTTCATTTCCACTAAGTTTAGGTTGCTAAAAATTAATATGCTTGTTGGTAATTGTGTAAGTACCATCTTAGACCATTGCCATGGCAACCAAATACCAACTTATTTGGTAAAAAATAACTTGTTGAAAAAGGTAATGGTGGATGTACAGTAAAAACGAACTAATCTACATGCGAAAGGCTTGACCCATTAATTTAATTTTTAAAGCAAAATTCCGGTAAGTATTCTGCATTAATTAATTAGAATGATAAAATGGATATTTCCTTGGCAACGCTTGATTTTATTAATAAATATCAATGATGCAAATGGCCTATTGTCATGGTGACGGCTCCATTTACACCAGAAAATAACAAATTTTAATAAACATATGTCCGATTATTCTTTCATTTCCGCCAAAGTATACATGTAGGTTGCTAGACATTGATATGCTTGTTGCTGTTGCTTTGATAGTGGTTAGTCAATTTAATTTCATGTGATAAATATCATAAATGTTGCAAATTGCCTGATGTCGTGGTAAACATCAATCCTCGCAAAGTTCCCTCCTGCAGACTTTTCAACCTGAAGAAAGTAAACTGTGAGCAGTTTTCCATAGATCTGGATACATATCTTCAGAACCTCCCTGCACTCCCTACTCATTACGACACATTTTTAGAGCTGCTGAAGAAATCATCAAGGAAGAATATTCCACAGGGATGCCATTAAGCTATACTCAGGGCCAGCAGAAACACCAGATTCGGATCCTTGGGAATGACTCTACAAAGTCCCAATCTACATGTAGGTCCCAAGTTACCGCCGGCCAAGTGGCCAGCCAGCTTCTAGTGAACAGCCAAGGTAACCCGCGAAGTTCCAACCTCAAAGTTTGGGAATAGCCTGCCAAGAGTCATCTGAATTCACAAGAACTTTCAGCCTGAACGACTTGTGCAATGCTATCAAAGCAATGAAGATCAGCAAGGCAGCTGGATTGGACGATGTCCTCGATCTGTGAACAGATGAAACATCTTGGACCTGTTGCACTCCAACGGCGGCTTGACATGCTAAACTACTGTCTTGAGTGAAAGCACAATGTCAAACTTATGGAGGAAATCAAGGGTAGTTTGCCTTACTCAAGCCAAGCAAAACACCAGCCAGCCCAAAGAGCTACAGGCCAATATCTCTGCTTTGTCATACAAAGATCTTTGAAAGGCTCCTACTCCATCACATTGCTCCCTTGGTGGATGAGCTCCTCATTCCAGAACAAGCAGGATTTAGGCCTGGAAAGTCTTGTACTAGTTATATGCTGAATCTGACACAGTACATTGAAGATTGCTTCGAGGAAGGGTTGATAAAAAGAGCAGCCTTTGTTGACCTCATTGAAGCTTATGACACAATCATTGAATACTCACAAGGAAAGTCTTTGAGATGACAAAGGACCTTAGCCTGACACAGACGACTCTTTATCATCTACACAAATGACCAACCAATCCACCAAATAATGAGAGCTACCTGTCCGCTGATGACATTTGCATTGCTTCACACAAACAGTCCTTTGAAGAGATGAAAAAGCACTCAGCGATGCTCTGGTAGGCCTGACTCCTTACTACGCTGCAAATCATCTCTGGGAAAATCCAGAGAAATCCCAACTCAGTGCTTTCCACCTAAAAAACAGAGATACAGACCAGTAACTAAGGGTCAGATGGTATAGAAAATGGTTGGAACACACCAGTAAGCCAATCTACCTTGTCACCGTAGACAGTTCCCTTACCTACAAAGAACATGTTGCCAAGACAAAGGCTAAAGTTGGAGCAAGGAACAGCATCCTGAAGAAGCTTTCCAACACAAAATGGGAACAGGTGCAAAACCATCCGTGCGACAGCTCCTGTTCTTTGCTACTTGACTGCTGAGTATGCAGTCCTCATCCGTTTTAGGTCATCACATGCTGCCACGATTGATACAGCCCTGAAAGCTGCTTGCAGAGCAATTACTGGCTGCGACAAAAACAAGAGCAGATGATCTCTAGCTACAGTGCGGTATTGCCCATCCACACATCAGAAGAGAGGTATCAGCACAGGTGGAAAAAACAAGCAAGAAGATAACCATCTTCATCCACTCTTTTAAGTATGAACCTGCCAAAAACAGACTCAAATGAAGATGTAGCTTCCTTCACTTGACTGAATCCCTTGATGGCTCTGCTCATAACCAAAGGGTCACCCTATTGTCCAACCACCTACAGTCTGTGGCCAACGCTCAATCTCTCCAATGGACCTAGCGAATCGCTTCCCAGGTTCAAGTGAGGAATGTGTAGTGTAAAGATTTTTTTTACCATTTGTGCTCTAATAAATTTTATAACGAAAAAAGCCAGTATGCCAATTTTTCTAAGGGTTTGTGAAATTTGGGAGAATTCAGCTAGAGACAATTTTGAGAATATTTTGGGCAATTTGGCCTAGAAATCTGACAGAAATAATGATTTAGGGGTAAAGTTTTTAAGAACTTGACATGCGACATCTATTTGCTGAATTGAATTACCCCCAACTTCTAACTCCAAGGTTGCTGCCAATTTAAGTGTCACAAATGATTCCATTTTGATAGAGAGTTGTTCAAAATATTTATTTGGGGCCCTGTTGTACAAAGATCAATCGCAACTATGGAAATCCCACAAAATCAGCATTTGAAATGCACGTTTGTTTAAAAAGATTTCTAGATATGAATGTATATCTGTAAAGTCATTAATTTCTTAACAATTTTGTGTGATTTCCTTTGTTTACAAAGGACATTGTGCAAATTTTTCATAGAAAAAATTATGACACTGATGAATTTCCATAGAGTTACGATTGATCGGATCAATCGTAACTCTTTGTACAACAGGGCCCATTTACATTTGACACACTGACCTTGCCTTTAAACGAATGGCGGTCGGTAGTAATTAAAAATGGGTGATGGGTTTGAATATGGCGTTCCTCAGGGTTTTGTACTGGGACCTATACTTTTTTATCTGTATTTATTACCACTTGGGGACACTTTGAGGCAGAATAATGTTGCATTTGATTTCTTTAGTTCCCAAATCTCCAACTAGTTTTCACAATGCTATTGTATTCAGGAAATTAATGTATCAATGATAAGAAATAAAGTTAAGCCTACTCTTGAATGAACAAAAATTCCTAGACATAGACACTATTTACCTGCCCATGTTCATTTGTTAATTGGTAATTCTGAACCTGCTGAATCTGTTAGAATTCTAGGTGTTGAACTTAATTCGTCATTAACAAGTAAGCAAGTAAATTCGCTTTGTAAAACCCAAAACTCCCATTTATACAAACATGGAGCTACCATGATAGAATATAATGGCCGGAAAGATATTAACGGATGATGATTGCCATCATGCTGTTCAATCACTGGGGTTCAGGCGCCTAGATATAGTCAAAACAGCACATTCAGAATCGAGCAGTCGGTACCATTACAACAGCCAGAAAGTATGATCATGTTTCCTTTGTTCAAAGAACTTCACTTGCTACTGGTCAAAAACAGAATCATAGAAAAATTGCTTTGTTTACTTGTCGATTAATAACTTGACACCACAATACATTTCATGCTGGGTTTTTTCCATACCCTTTTCTATCCCCAACTTGGGTAAACGGTGCACAAGTTTCACTGGTCCCAGTATTCAAAATCAGTTCATGTCCTTCTGTACAATTATTTTTTGAATTTTATGTATAACACCAACTTTATATATTGTAAGCACTTGAAGAGTAGAATTATTCATTTTTATAATAATAAATGAAATAATATAGCCTAGGATTTGTATAGTGCTCCTATATTACCCTGGCTAAGCTAGTCTACCGCATCCGGTGCTTACAACTTCAAGTATCCATTTACCTCACCTGGGTTGCAGTACACAATATGGATAATTTTCTTGCTTTTAAAGGAAAACACACCCCGGCTGGGAATCAAACCAATGTCCCTCAGATTGAAAGAAAGAGGCTCAACCACTAGACCACGACGCCCCCACAATGTTAAGCTATATTGGAAAGTGCTTTGAGCATGTTAACATGAAGAACTTGCTATAAATGTTAAAATGTATGTATTTATTTTAAAGGACAAGTCCACCCCAACACAAAATTAAGTTTAATAAAGAGGAAAATCCAACAAACACAACACTGAAAATTTCATCAAAATCGGATGTAAAACATGAAAGTTATATATTATATTTTCGCTTAATTTCACAGATACTGGCATTTTCTGGTCGGTATGCAAATTAGAAGACTGATGATGAGATCTACTCACTATGTCTTTTGCATTTTATTATGTGAAATATAAATTTTTCCTATTTTCCCCTCATTCTCATGTCTAATAAAAAGTTTTGTTTCTCCATAAACACATGTACATGTAATTAGCATTGTTTAATACTATATGGTTCAGTCAAGTTGGCCCTTATTGTCAAATCTGTATAAAATGAAATATTGTATAATTCAAACAATAAAAAACAAAAGAAATAGTGAGGGACACCATCGACTGTCTCATTTGCGTATTACTGAGTTGTGCATATCACTGTTATGTGAAAAATAAGCAAAATTTAAAATGCCACAACTTTCTTCTTTTACACATGAAATTTTCAGCGTTATGCTAGTATGATTTTTCTTTATTTATTCAAATCAACATTTATCGGGGTTGGACTTGACCTTTAATAGAGAGCTGTTAAAGATAATAATTATAACTCTAAAGTTTATTTGGCAAATTGACATAATCCTGACCTTCTATTAGATACAACTGACCTTTTGAGGATACAAGGTAAAATTCTTCCATGTTTTAATGTAGACTCAATGTGGGACTTTCATGAAAAACCCATTCATCTAATAATAGAATCCTGAGGAGTTTTTTTAACCTCAATAGACCCTTAACCTTCTCCTTGTGACATGATATATAATTAACTTGAAAATTAATAAACCTATTAGGTTTATTAATTACTTACTTAGTAAGTAAAGTTTTTGATGTTGATACCACAGTACAGTCAAAGTTCATTGACTAGAACTTTAACCTGAAACTCCTGCACAATGATCAGTGATAGTTGAATACCTATATGCACTCTCAAAGTTTTGCCTTTTCAGAAACTTGATGAGATTCAATGATGATAATACATTAGGGGAAATGAAAGGAAAATCAGAAGTTTTTATCAACTGTAATTTTTTGAGAAAAATCAGCTGTTACCATGGCAATGGGGGGGGGGGGGGGTTGCAACATTCATATCTATATCAAAAGCAAGTTTTTCCAAGGCAACAGTAATTATTTTCTTTCAAATGAACTCATGCAGACCACTTACCGTATGTTTTGTTCAATATTAAACAAATGGTTCAAAATTTACGCAAGTAGATTGTGATTTTTATGGTATTTTCCATCATTATCTCCCCCATGTTATTCGGTTGCCATGACAATGGCTTAAGATGGTATTTATACATTTAGCACCAAGCATATATAGATATAGCATCTTGTAATTATAGGAAATGAAAGAAAATTCATATTCTGTAATATTTTCTATCAAATGGATAATTTTATGAGAAAAATAAGCTGTTACCATGGCAACGGCCAATTTGCAATATTCCTATTTATCTTTAAATTCAAACATTGTCAAGGCAACATCAATTCCTATCATTCCAATAAACTCCTGCAGAATACTTACTGTAGTTTTTGTTCTAAATGATTGGGAAAAAACCCAACGCATGTAGATTAGGTCGCTTTTATTGTATTTCTCGCCATTATCTTTTTTTACCATGTTATTCCTTTTTTTACCAAATAAGGTATTATTTGGTTGCCATGGCAATGTAATGAGAGTGTATTTATACATTTAGCAAAAATCACTCCTATGTTTAACACCGTAAACGCATGGAAAATGAAACAAAAAAAAAACAGATTCTACAACTATAAATCAATTTTTTTTACTTTTTTGGAAGAAAAATGAGCCGTAACCATGGCAACGGGCCAGTTGAAACTATTTTGATGATCTTAAATATTTCTGAATTTCATTTGTATTTAATCGGAACCTTGATTTTAATCTATTTGCTACTTTTTATCATGTTTATCTACCATTTACAGGGGTACACATGTTATTTTTCAGAAATTAATCCGTTGCCATGGCAACGGTCAAAGACGGCATTTATAAATTTGGCAACAAGCAGATTCGTATTCAGCACCCTCAAAATAGGGGAAATAGCACAAAAAATCAGATTCTACAGAAAATTTTTGGTAACCTTTAATATTATGACGAGGAGCTGTGTACTATTAACTGATGTGTCATACATCTCTTTTTTCCAAGTCGATAATACAAGTCAAACAGGTTTTGTAAAGAAGCGGGAATGCTGCGGGGAAAGCAGTTTTGCCACCTCGGGGTCTCCAAAAGATATATATTCGTTTAAGAAAGTTAAAATATGGATTGAGGTGGGGTACATTCGTCGTGATTCATGTGTCAGAACTTCATTAAAGCAGTACTCTGCAAAGCAATGTCTCCTGTAAATTTTCCAAGAGAAACAAATAAAACAAAATTAATAGTGTTTTACCGATACCGAAATACATTTTGCCCGTATATCCCATAGATTACGGTGTGGCAGATACACCAAAAAAAGCCGATGGAAGCTATTGTGTTGCGATTGTGTATCTCGAATGACATACCATTGATCGCTTTATTGTCTGATTCGTGAGTGTGACTGTGACATAGAGGTTGTTTTGGTCTCGTTTTCGCGCAATATCACATCATATATTTTGACATATTTGCCCTCTTTCTAAGCAAATTAAGACACTAATACTGTCATGAAGCATACGATGTTTTCACTAATATAATTATTCTCTTTCATGTAGAATGTTGACATTGTGTATTGATTGCTGTTATTTATAAAACAGTTAAGGAACCATGAAAAAATACTCTTAGCCCGGGAGCCAGGTGCATTTTGATCAAACGAACGAGGTACCAACATCTGACCATTGGAACATATAGAAATGAATGTAGTATTTGCAAATATGGGCGTCTGCCGTGGCCTATCTGCTGCATGTGGCCACTGGGGCCAGTTAAAAATGGCCCAAAATTGGTTTTGATCAAACATGCTAGGTACCACTTCATATTCCTATCAAAGATACAAGTGTACCCCGCAGTTTAATAAATAGCCCATGACAGACATATTTTCTGCTGTTTAGGGCCCGACAGACGCCCCCAAAGGCCCATAATTTGGGGTCTTATTCAAAGATAGGAGGTACCACTTGAAACAAGTTTTAAATGAAAGATGGGATACAAAAATGCACAGAATGACCCATGACAGACAAATTTTCTGCTGCATTGGGCCCAACAGACACCGTTAAAATGTGGCCCAGAGGCCCATTACTGTATAATTGACCAAGATCAAATGTTCGAGGTACCAATTCAAACCCATTTGAGGTTGTCAGACCAATCTTACAAACTATAGTAATCACCCTGACAGACAAATTTTCTGCTGCCCAGTGCCCAACAGATGGCCCTAAAGGCCCCTATAAATTTGGGTGTCAATCAAACATCAGAAATACCACTTGAAACCAGTTTTAAATAAAAACATGAATGATTCAGCGGACAGAATGGCCCATGACAGACAAAATTTCTGCTGCATTGGCCCTGACAGACGCCCTTGAAATGTGACCAAAAGGCCATTTTGGCCCATTGACCTAGATGAAATATTTAAGGTACCAATTCAAACCCATTTGAAATTGTTAGACTAAGTTTGCAAACTATAGTAATCACCCTGACAGACAAATTTCCTGCTGCCCTGGGTCTGACAGACGTCCCCAAAGGTCCCAAACTTTTGGTCTTTATCACGCATTGGAGATAAAAACTTAAAGCTAATATTTATCAAATCTATAAATACCCCATAGCACAGAATGTCCCAAGACAGACAACATTTCTGCTGCATTGTGCCTGACAGATGTCCTTCAAATTTGGCCAAAAGTCCTAGTTTAGCCCATTGACCTCAATGAAACATTCAAGAAACTTATTTGAACAAACACAAACTAATCAAGCGTATTTTGTATAGTACTAATGTATTTATGGCAGAATTTTCTGCTGCATTTTGCCATTCAGGGTGACTTTGGACACCAGTAAAGTTACATTATCATTGTTGTTTGCTTTTTTGAAAATATTGTTATGATTTTTTGAATATATCCCTATCAAAATACACAAAATACCTTAAAATGCCTTAAAGGTCAAAGCCACCCCAGAAAGTTTTATCTTGAATTAATAGGGATAAATAAAACAAGCATAACACTGACAATTTTATCAAAGTCAGATGTAAAATAAGTTATGACACTTTAAGGTTTCTATTATTTTTCACAAAACAGATATGCACAACTCCGTGATATGCAAATGAGAGAGTTGAGCATTTCCTCAACTCACTATTTCAACATGTATAGTTTTTAAGGTGTTTGAATTATAGAATGTTTTATTTTTACAAATTTGACCTTAAGGACCAACTTGCCTGAACCTTATTGTCAAACAATGATAGTTCCACATGTTCAGGGAAGTATGAATCTTTGTTTCACATGACAATGAGGTGAAATGAAATTATAATTTGCATAATTTATGTAAATTAGGTAATAATAAACAAGGATATCTCAATCATTTTATGTCACTTTCCTTCCCTTCTTACCCTACGGTGCCGGTCGCGGGAAACGTCACAGTGCCCCCTAGGGCGGACGCGGTAGCCCATAGCGGGCATTTGAGGGGAGCGGACGCGGGAAGACGCCCGCATCCGCTCCCCTAAAAAATGAGTGCCCTAGGGAACCGCCCGCGTCTATCCTAGGCTGTTTTCCCTAGGATGTTCGGCCGTGCATTCTTGGTCGAAAGAAGAGGTCTGATTTGACACATTCGTTCAAGACTGCATGTGATATTTATCTCATATCAACCATAAGTTTTCGATCATTTATCGTGGATAAAATCTGTTATGAAAATTACAAAGTCTTGGGTTGATAACGGGGATTTTAGGCTTTTCACCGAATGACTTATTATGTTGGATTACACACTGACACCAGCGTAAATGGTCATTTCCTAATAATATTCTTCCCGTGGTGTCCGTTATTTCATTCACTGACATAATGAGTTTCTGACAAAGGAGCTGGTATTTGTCGATGTTGACCCTACATTCCGGAGGTCGTCCTAGAACTATTTACTCTATTCTTCCCCAGCATGGTCATCCTTTTTTATATACCCTGATATGCCTTTCAGGCGCGGATCTACGAGATCAGTGCAGATAAAAGGGAGAAGAAGAAAGCAAAAAATAAAGAAAAACGCTAAAAAGAAGGGATGGATTGAAGGAAAGAGATAAAAGAAATAGAAAACTGGGAGCCCGGACTGAGAGAATGGGAAAGGGGAGAAAGAGAATAGGGGGGGGGGGGGGGGGGTGAAGAAGAGAAAGGGGGAAAAGGTAAAATGGAGAAGGGATAAGGAAGGGGGAAATTAAAAAAAAAAAAAGAAGCTAGAGAGAGAGAAAACAGAAGGGATAAAAAACGAAGGTGAGATAGAAAAGGGGGAAGGTGGAAGGGAAATAAAAGAAAGTTGGGATAAGACAAAGAATAAGGGGTGAGAAATCAAAAAGGAAGGGAAAATTGAGAAAGATGAAATAGAGTGGATAAAAGTTAATGAAGGGGAGAAAGAGAGAGAGAAAAGGCCTAGGAAAAGAAACAAGTAAAAGGATAGAAAATGATATAGTTATGAAACTTGTTTTATTCGGTAATGCTCACGCGTGATGATTAAAGGGATTTTCGACTATATTATATAGAGGTGAACCGGGACGGGCTTTTATTCTTCAACTTGGCTTAACTAAATCCTTTGTTCCCCGAAAAGAATAGTTAGGTTTGATAGTTAGCGTTTGCGTGAGCACCCGCTAAAATTCTTAACAAAATAAAAGAATGGTTTGTATAGCTCCATTCTTGCTTTGTCGGCAAGTGATAATTACCTCGTTAAGTACCCATTCCATACAATACGTCATAGTAGCTTTCGAAAACATACTTTTGCTTGGGTACGTGTTTAAACATTGAAGCTAAATGCCTTAGGAAAGTTTTTAATAGATACATATAAGCAAATACCTTTTGTTGTTGTTCTGCTCTGAACCGCATTGAGCATATAATCAAGATGGAAAGTGCGCTTTAAAAATCTCATGTACTATTATTTTGATCTGCCACGTAAAACTTAATTTTGTATTACAGGATGTTGTGACTTGGTTTTATCATTTTAAAATTAATTGAATTTGTTACGATTCCGCAAAAAATAATAATGAAAAATTAGTTTTAAATTTCGTTTCCATGTTTTATTACAGGAAATATATCAATCAGCAAAATAAAACATCTTGCATGTCTTTCTCTCTCAATCCCTCTCTCAAGAAATCAGATGTTTTAGCTAAAAGACAAACCTAAAAGTGATGTTATATTAAAGTAAATTTATACTTTTTATAGGGTGAGGGCTTGGGAGACCCGATTTGAACCGAAATGAAAAGAATATCCTTATTCATTGTTGTTGACGCATCAACAAATTAATGCCCCCCCCCCATTTCTAAGAACATCCTGTCATAAATTGGGAAGCGGATGTGATCAAAGGAGAGGGGTCGGCGTGGACGGGGAGCAAGACTCTCCCAGACTGTTGACAATAACAAAAGAACCAAATAAAAAAAATCGATGAGCACAACCAGTTTTGCTGGTGTTCGCTTTTTGCGCGTCTACTTTTTATGATGTGAGAAAGAACAATTTTCCCCGATATGAGAGGGATTTTTTGCTCTCCCCCCCGGCCCCCTACCCCGTTTATTATGATTAAAGGTTTATAAATTATCAATACCGAAATAAGATGAAATGAGAATAAGTGGGGCTCTTGCCTTCCGTGCATGATGTGATGTCGAAAGAACACACCAACGTCGGATCGTAATCGACAACCCCCTTTAAAGAAATCAAAGAAAGATCGTGGCACAAAAAGGAGGCGGTGAAATATCATGAGTCGACCTCGCGCATGACCGATGTCATAAACACGTCGTAACGTTGTATCGTAATCAACGATCATTGTGACTATTCCAGCGAAAGGAAAAGATAAATGAGCACTGAAAAAATGTAAAGACTCGGGGAAGGCCTTCGTCCGAGAGTACATGCATGTATCTATATGTCGAAAAGTTTAGATTCATTGCGATAATAGCTTCGACGTTCCAGCCGGGGTGACCAGATTTCACAAAATTAAATACGGGACAATCGGCAAAGCACTACATAGGATCGACCGAGCCAGGCCAAAAAAAAATCAACAAAAAAAAGGCCACACAATGTTAGACTTGTTAACAAAATATATCAAGAAAGGGAAGGGAGGGTTAGTGGAAGAAAGAAGGAAGCAAGAAATGAATTGAGAGGAAAGAAAGAAATGAAGTAAAATTTAAAGGAAAAAGTATGATTAAAAGGTTGAAAGAAAGAATAAAAGACAGATAACGGTTTCTGTCATTACTTGAAATGAATAAAGGAAGAAAGAATTAAAATAAAGGAAGGGAAGATGAATGAATGTGTGAAAGAAAAAATATATTGAGAGAAAAGAGAAAAGTAAGAAAAAAGAGAAAGAAAGAAGGGAAGAACGAAAGAAAAATAATTCCTTCATTATTTGAAAGAAACAAAGACAGAAGAAAAACGGAAAGGAAACAGGGAAGGAAAGAAGGGAAAGAAATAATAAGGGAAAAGAATTAAAAGGGAAACAGAAATTAAAGAATGAAAGAAAGGATGAAAGAAAAGAAAACAAATAACATCTTAAATAAAAAACTTCAACCTACATGTACAATAGATCCCGATCACGCTAGTCTAAAAACATAATGGTCTATCACAAGATAATCGAAGTACATGTACATGTTAACATAGTGCAATGTACGTACCCTAGACTGAACGCCCTAGACTGCTCCCCTTGAATACCCTCGGTTAGACGCGAAAGCCCCCTAGGCTGTTTGCGTGCTCGGGCGTGGCGTTTCCCGCGGCCGGCACTGTAAGTCTTTATTTCCAATTTTAGGGCAGTTCTGGTTAAACATATATTCTTAAATACTTGTTTTACTATATCGACGTTGAATCTTTTTCTTTTGACTCAAGGAACATTTGTGCCAAGTGACACATTTGTACTAAAAAAATGCAGCGTTCACCCCTTTTTTGCAGTTAACAAGTCTACTAACCCATTAACTCTTCTTTATTCTTTAACCCAAAAAATGTTCAGGAATTAATTGAAATAACAAAAAATCTCAAATCAAGTAAATCAAAGGGAATTGATAGAATTAGTACTTCCCTTCTTAAGCAGATCATACACTATATTGCCTCTCCTTTTTGTCATATTTTTAATCTGTCACTTTGCACTGGAATATGTCCTGATTCCCTAAAAATTGCAAAGGTAAATCCTGTTTTTAAAAAAGACAATCCGCATGAAATAACAAATTACAGGCCTATTTCTATTCTTCCCAGCATTTTCAAACTATTAGAGAAGATTATTTACAATAGACTTCATAAGTTTCTAGATACTTTTAATTTTCTAAATTCTAACCAATATGGATTCAGGAAAGGACATTCGACTGATCAGGCGTTAATACAAATATACGATAAAATTACAAATGCAATGGCAAATAAAGAACATATAATAGGCGTATTCATGTACTTAAGCAAAGCGTTTGACACTCTTGACCACCAGATATTACTTAAAAAACTTGAAAATTATGGAATTCGCGGAATTACACTATCTTGGTTTAAGAGTTATTTGTCCAATAGAAAACAATATGTAATTCACAATAATATTCCTTCTGATTTTCAGTTAATACAATGCGGAGTTCCACAAGGATCAATCCTAGGCCCCTTGCTGTTTTTAATATATATTAATTATTTGACTTCTGTAACACCTTTATTATCATTTGCATTATTTGCAGATGACACCAACATTTTTGTTCACATAATAGCTTAGAAACTTTAGTAGATATAATTAACCGTGAATTACCAAAACTATCTTTGTTGTTTAATTGTAATAGGCTTTCACTCAATATAGATAAAACAAATTTTATATATTTCAAGCATACACACTTACCTGGTAACGAATTTCCTTATGATATAAACATAGACAATATTGCTCTCAAAAGGAAAAGAGAAACAAAGTTTTTAGGTGTCACAATAGATGAAAATTTAAATTGGAATGAACACGTACGTTGTATAACCACTAGTATTTCTAAAAACGTTTGTATACTTTACAAAATGAAGAACATAATTCCACATACAACTCTTGTCATACTATACAATTCATTAATATTGCCTTATATATCGTATTGCAACACAGTTTGGGCAACATGTGCAAAAACTAAAATTAATACAATATACTTATTACAGAGAAAAGCAATTCGAATCTGTACTGATTCCCAATATTTATCACACACAAATCCATTATTCCATAAACTAAAGACTCTAACAGTATTTGATATAAATACTCTTCAAAGCTTACTACTTATGTTTAAGTACGTAAATAACATGCTCCCACCTTCATTCCACAATTTTTATACTCTGAATACATCTATTCATTCATACCCTACCCGTAACTCTACAAATTTCCATTTAATCAACCCCAAATTGCTTATTGCGCAGAGATCCATAAGACACCATGGTCCAGATTTGTGGAACTCTCTACCAGAGCCTTATAACCTCTACGTCAGCAAATAAAATAAATCGAGAAAATTCAACTCACTTTTGAATTATAGTTCTCTGAACACCAGCAAAGCTAAAGACTCTCTGATTCTGTTTCAATAGAGTGCCGGCACTGACTGGGTAACATGATTATATATTTTGAAAATGGCGAATCTTATCGTATTTGCATTCGTGATAACTGATTATAAATATCACTTAATCCATTTTATGACGATGTCGATTGACCCTATGGACTCATTAACAAAGATTTCAACGGAAAGTAAGCTGTGCTTGATAGGTTGTATATGATCTTTATATTAGTGTAGAAATGGGTGGAGAAAGATAATATACAGTAGCGAATTGAATACTGAAGAGAGGGAAAATATAATTTTCACTGAGAAACTATTTGATTGTGCAATAACTAGGGGATTGATTACAGCTTTAATTTAAACATGACGATTGAATATCAAGGAGAATAAAAGTTGTTTTTCAGAAAAATGTTGAGTAAAATACGTAGTTTTATTTCTGAATAAAGAATTGAATTGAATAAAGCATCCCCTCCCCTTTTACATGACAGCCGTAGGCCTACTTTGTAATGCTGTAGTTGTTCCCAGTAGATCTTAAACGAAGAGAAAAAAGAAATAGCTAATAATAATCCAGAGATGACACCCCCCACCCATTACCCTTATTACATTACCATATTACATCAACCGAAAAAGTAAACTCACTTTTGAATTCTTGTTTTCCGAAGACTAGCGAAGCAACGCTCTATAATTAGAAATAGTGAGTATTACGTTATTTGCATTCGTAATAACTGACTATGCAATATCAATATTGTCTTATTCAAATTAGAATGAATTCGAATAGAGGGGGGCCTTTGGACTCAAGAAACGACGATTTCATCCACATGTATGATAAGCTGTATTGGAAGGTCGTTTTGAAGGTTAAATATAATTTTGTAAGAAAATGATGCACATGGGAGTGGAGAAAGGTAATGTATAGTAAAAAAAAAATAAAATAAAAGATGACAGGGCGGGAGGGAGAGAGAGAAACGATTTCACGGAGATGTGATTTGATTGTAAGAATAGAGAAACACATATTGATAGGGAATATAGCGAGAGAGTGTAAGAAAAGGAAAGAGACAAATAGAACAGGGGAAAGAAAGATGGATGAAATGACATATTGTGGTGGTAATGATCACTTACCCATAATTTACTTAGCAGCGCTTTGTTCATGTCACTATTTTACCCGGGGAGGGGGGTGTTGCACCCACAAATGTAATAACACTTTACCCACAAATGTAATAATTTTTCAATCGCCCACAAATGTAATAATGACTTTACCCACAAATTTGAATTTGAAGGGATTTTTGGCGAATCCGTTCTAAACTAAAATCCTTTAGTAATGCGTTCATATAGCACAAAAGTGCAAAGTCTTTTTTTCAGACCGGGTTAATAAAACATCAAAATACAAGTCCAAAGTCTTTTTTCCAGACCCGGTTGTTTAAAAAATTACAATATAAATCCAAAGTCTTTTTTTCCAGACCCGGTTGTTTCAAAAATTGTGATAAAAGTCCAGTCTTTTTTCCAGACCCGGTTGTTTCAAGAATTTTAATAAGTCCAAAGTCTTTTTCCAGACCCAGTTATTTTAAAATTTATAATATAGTTCCAAACTAACATACGATAATGATATTCCTGTGGAAAAAATGGGAATCGAGCTTAGTCTTTTCTCCAGACCCAGTTAATAAAACATCAAAATACAAGTCCAAAGTCTTTTTTCCAGACCCGGTTGTTTCAAGAATTTTAATAAGTCTAAAGTCATTTTCCAGACCCAGTTATTTCAAAATTTATAATATAAGTCCAAACTAACATACGATAATGATATTCCTGTGGAAAAAATGGGAATCGAGCTTAGTTTTTTCTCCAGACCCAGTTAATAAAACATCAAAATACAAGTACAAAGTCTTTTTTCCAGACCCGGTTGTTTCAAGAATTTTAATAAGTCCAAAGTCTTTTCCAGACCCAGTTATTTCAAAATTTATAATATAAGTCCAAACTAAGATACAGTCAGTCGGCAAGCCCCTGTGTTAATGAGCAAATGGGCAAGATTTATCCAAGTCCTCTCGTGGCTGAATTCATGTCCCTGCAAAATCTCGTGAATTGTGAGACTTTTTTCTCAAAGAATTTAACCACTTTTTCCTGGAGTAAAATCAATTATTTTTGTACCATTGGGAAGAATAAATGTTACTCTTTCATATTGGTTATTTCTTTTGAATAAAATATTTTGATAAATAAGTGAATTTTTTACCAGAAAAGATGCATCAAACAGAATTTTCTTCCTCTGTTTTCACTTGCAAATTGTGCAACATTTTGTGTTTTAGGTACCAACATTATTTATATCATCAGAAAGCTCAAACTCTATACTTTCTTACAATGGCACTCTTGATATGTGACATCTTTTAGATGGGTCAGCAGCCAGCTTTTTCCATAAAGATGCAAGACGAGATTTCTAAAATTTCTGAGTAACATAAAATCCAGAGTTCTGATTGGCTGAATAATGTTTTCACAACAACAGGCGCAGGTTATTTGAAGAGATTACCACATGGTGAGTGTGACCTTGCAGAGGCCCAGTGTGGGGAACATTGGAATTTGCGTGGGTGTGTGGTCTCTGTGACCAATCAGAGTGCAGTATTCTTGTTTTTGAGCTGCTAAATGTACTTGGCCTATGAAAAGCTGGCTGCTGACCCATCTAAGATACATCTTCTTATACAAATGATATCATATTAAGCGTAGATCTTCAGTTTTATTATGATCTAAAAATCATTTGTGCTCTAGCAGAAATCAAGTGTGAAAACAACAACATTTCTTGCATGAAAAAATAATTTTGTTTCATGTTTTATATCAAAAGTTTTCCCTATATTACAACATTTTTTTAAAATTCCAAACACATGACCTGAAAGAATGATTCTTCTTCTTTACAAAGATACCAAAAACATGAAATTTGGTTAATATTTAGAGCAGCAATGGCAGAATGAAAAGAGGTGTTTTGGTTCGCACCAAGCTCATTAATTATGCATAAACCCTATAGTCATGAATATCACTTGGATAAAAGAAGCTACTTTTTCAGGGCTTGCCGACTAACTGGATACGATAATGATATTCCTGTGGAAAAAATGGGAATCAAGCTTAGTCTTTTCTCCAGACCCAGTTAATAAAACATCAAAATACAAGTCCAAAGTCTTTTTTTTCCAGACCCGGTTGTTTAAAAAATTATAATATGAATCCAAAGTCTTTTTTCCAGACCCGGTTGTTTCAAAAATTGTGATATAAGTCCAAAGTCTTTTCCAGACCCGGTTGTTTCAAGAATTTTAATAAGTCCGAAGTCTTTTTCCAGACCCAGTTATTTCAAAATTTATAATATAAGTCCAAATGATACGATAATGATATTCCTGTGGAAAAAATGGGAATCGAGCTTAGTCTTTTCTCCAGACCCAGTTAATTAAAACTGGTGGAATTAATGTCTTTATTGTTGTTTCAACTTATACGGTGTATATTGTGAATATATGCACTAAGAGTAAATTGAGAATCAAGCGTAGTCTTTTCTCCAGACCCGGTTACCTGTTATTTAAGCATTATGAATAACAGTTTAAAAACATTATAAAGACCCAATAATCTTATGAATGCTGGATATAGCGTAGTCTTTCAGCCCGACCATTTTTTTCTTTAAAAAAAACGCTAATAGTAAGAATTTAAAAAAAACAAAGTCTAAGACCAAACAAACCTTCAACCTAAGAACCTGTTTTAAAAGAGGTTTAGAGTGTTGTCTTTATTCCAGACCTAAAATAGTTACGAAAAAAAATCTTCTAACATAAGAC
Source organism: Lytechinus variegatus (assembly GCF_018143015.1). Classification (NCBI taxonomy): domain Eukaryota; kingdom Metazoa; phylum Echinodermata; class Echinoidea; order Temnopleuroida; family Toxopneustidae; genus Lytechinus; species Lytechinus variegatus. The sequence continues at coordinate 9,494,948 of NC_054745.1, read as the reverse complement.
CTTATATTCTTATTCTCGTGGAATAACACGAGTTTTAAAACGTACTCTTTCCTCCAGACCCGGCTATTAAAAAAAGTAACTGAAAAACTTCAAATCTAAGACCAAATTTCCAAAGTTTCACCCAGTAAAAATATGTCTTTTAAAAAAATAATACTACTACCCCTACAAAACATTGTAATAACGCGTGGGTAAAGCAGACATCCTTTCTCCAGACTTTGAAAAATAAAATAGTTTTTACAGATATTCTAAAACGAATATCCAATAATCTAATTACTGTGAAACAACATGAAGACCGATTGTCGAAGATCGACTTTCCTCCAGACACAATTATTTCAGGAATAAAAAATCAATAAAACTCAACCCCCAACAACGAATCTAAGAACCAACAATCCTCAAAATTAAGACCATGCATGTAGAAGAGCACATGTTTAGAGCGTTGTCTTTATTCCAGACCCGGTGATTTAAACATGTTTAAGCAATCCTAAAAACAAAATACTCATATTCTTATTCTTGTGGAATAACACGAGTATTATGCTTAGTCTTTCGTCTGGACCCGGTTATTTAAAACATAAAGAAATATTGAAAAAATGACAGCTGAGACCAATCTTCAAAATTAAACCCACTTAAAATGCTTGGGCTTAGAATGTTGTCTTTACCCCTCACCGACGTATATTATAATTTTTGAAACGACCGGGTCTGAAAAAAGACTTTGGACTTGCATTATAATTTTCGAATTAACCGGGTCTGGAAAAAAATACTTTGGACGTATATTATAATTTTGAAACAACCGGGTCTGGTGAAAAGACTTTGGACGTATATTATAATTTTGATAAACCGGGTCTGGAAAACGACTTGGACTTGTACTGTAATATTTCATTAACTGGGTCTGGAAAAAATACTTTGAACTTTTGTGCTAGAGTGCTGGCCGCAGGAAACGTCACGCCCGAGCACGCAAACACCCTAGGGGGCTTTCGCGTCTAACCGAGGGTATTCAAGGGGAGCAGACTAGGGCGTTTAGACGGGCTTGCGGTTTCCTGCGTGCTATGTAAAATTGGCCGTGCCCGCACTTACCCTAGGAAATCCTAGGGTACGTACATTGCATTATGTTTACATGTGCATGTACTTCGATTATCTTGTGATAGACCATTATGTTTTTAAACTAGCGTTATCGGGATCTATTGTAGGTTGAATCTTTGATTTAAGATGTCATTTGTTTTCTTTTCTTTCATCCTTTATTTCATTCTTTAATTTATGTTTTCCCTTTTAGTTTAGTGTTATCTTGTCCCTTAATTTCTTTATTTTCCAATTAAGAGTTTGGCTCATTCCTTTTTACCTTCATTTTCTTTGCCTTTAATCATCGTAATTCATTTCTCTAATCATGCTAATGCATTTGTATATCGGGGAAAATTGTTCTTTCTCACATCATATAAAGTAGACGCGCAAAAAGCGAACACTAGCAAAACAGGTTGTGCTCATCGATTTTTTTTATTTGGTTCTTTTGTTATTGTCAATAGTCTGTGGGAGTCTTGCTCCCCGTCCACACCGACCCCTCTCCATTGATCACTTCCGCTTACCAATTTATGACAGGATGTTCTTAGAAATGGGGGGGGGGTTGTTACACCCACAAATGTAATAATCGCCCACAAATGTAATAACGCCCACAAATGTAATAACACTTTACCCACAAATGTAATAATTTTTGATCGCCCACAAATGTAATAACACTTTACCCACAAATGTAATAATGCACTTTACCCACAAATGTAATAATGACTTTACCTACAAATGTAATAAATTTGAAGTGATTTTTGGCGAATTCGTTCTAAACTAATATCCTATAGTAATGCGTTCATATAGCACAAAAGTTCAAAGTCTTTTTTTCCAGACCCGGTTAATGAAATATTACAGTACAAGTCCAAGTCTTTTTCCAGACCCGGTTTTTCAAAATTATGATATACGTCCAAAGTCTTTTTACCAGACCCGGTTGTTTCAAAATTATAATATACGTCCAAAGTCTTTTTTCCAGACCCGGTTAATTCAAAAATTATAATGCAAGTCCAAAGTCTTTTTTTCAGACCCAGTCGTTTCAAAAGTTATAATATACGTCGGTGAGGGGTAAAGACAACACTCTAAGCCCAAGCATTTTAAGTGGGTTTAATTTTGAAGATTGGTCTCAGCTGTCATTTTTTTCAATATTTCTTTATCTTTTAAATAACCGGGTCCACACGAAAGACTAAGCATAATACTCGTGTTATTCCACAAGAATAAGAATATGAGTCTTTTGTTTTTAGGATTGTTTAAATCATTTTTAAATCACCGGGTCTGGAATAAAGACAACGCTCTAAACGTGTGCTTTTCTACATGCATGGTCTTAATTTGGAGGATTGTTGGTTCTTAGATTCGTTGTTGGGGGTTGAGTTTTATTGATTTTTTATTCCTGAAATAATTGTGTCTGGAGGAAAGTCGATCTTCGACAATCGGTCTTCATGTTGTTCCACAGTAATTAGATTATTGGGTATTCGTTTTAGAATATTTGTAAAAACTATTTTATTTTTCAAATAGTAACCAAGTCTGGAGAAAGGATGTTTGCTTTACCCACACGTTATTACAATGTTTTGTAGGGGTAGTAGTATTATTTTAAAAAAGACATATTTTTACTGGGTGAAACTTTGGAAATTTGGTCTTAGATTCGAAGTTTTTCAGTTACTTTTTTTAATAGCCGGGTCTGGAGGAAAGAGTACGTTTTAAAACTCGTGTTATTGAACGAGAAAAAGAATATAAGGTCTTATGTCAGAAGATTTTTTTGTAACTGTTTTAGGTCTGGAATAAAGACAACATTCGAAATCTCTTTTAAAACATGTTCTTAGGTTGAAGGTTTGTTTGGTCTGTGTCACGAGCGAAACTGCTCTAATTAACTTATTAATCTACAGGCTACTTAACCACCCTGAATAAAAGACCAAAGGATATTCAAGATATAAATGAAGTGATCAATTTAATGTCACAAAATATAATAAGTCGTTTACATTGAATCGTTGAGAACATAAGTATAATTGCAAACAGATATTCAATAAATCATTTCATATAGAGAAGGAGTATAATCATCATTGACTGTCCCAAGTTTATGGGAAGAGATTGATCTGGAAATAGGCCTTTAAATTATGTTACCGAAAATCTTGGAAGGTTTATCGATTGCTTGATCAAACCTTCAATCGGGTAAATGCGGAGTTCGAAAACAGAAGAGATCGACAAACCACGACGACTACGAAGATTGGACGATTATGACGAGGAACAAGTATGCCGATGATCGACGACGACGACGAAGAACACGACTGACGTCATCAGCGAAGAAGACACGTGTCCTTGAAGAACGAAGAACAAGAGTTGAGTTGAAGCTCTAACTTGGAAGAATTACGGTCGAGTCCGACGAACAATAGCTTCGGCTGACTGAAGTGAGTCATTCCCCTCGAATGACATTTTGACTCATGACCTGGACATAGAGGGTAGGTGCTACCCTGACCTACATTGACTCCACATTGACTCTGGGCTGACCCTAGGTTGACAGCCGTCTAAAATAGGAATAGACCAAATACTTAACAGCAAAGGCCCTAACAATATTCTATTCACAAAGATATCAGCTTATCAAAATTAGCTTTCATATTTATTATCAAAGTAAATGAATAACAAGCTTCTATTAGCATGAGCTTTCTGATAGTCAAGAAAATACATAACAGTTGAGAAATCTAATATAATTATTTCTCTCTGAATCGTAGATCAATTATATAATTGACTTTAACAGACTTCAAAAATACAACTTTGTTCATTTTTAGTAAGGATAATTATATTCACATTGAAGACTGGAGTAAGATGTCATTTGGTGACAAAATGAGCAGAATATAAATATATGTAAATCTGTCTTTCTTTCTGAAAACAGACATGCCATATTAAGCATAAGAATTGTATTAATATTAAAACGTATGAACCAAACATTACTTACAATTCGGCATCGAGTAGAAAGGAACCTCCCCGCACTGGGTAGGGTGGCACACGCCCTTTTCCTTGGTTAGGAAACACCCCAAATTGGACCTTCTTCTCCAAAATCAAAAGTGAGAGTGAGCTGGCTTGGCTTTTCTTGCCAGCACACCAAACAGAAATATGAAACACAAAGAGTCTGTAATCCTATACGCCTGTTAAACTATAGTCTACTTATTATGACAACCCAGACTGTTAAAATACCAGACAACCTATCATGCCTACAGTTTAGTTACTAAGGTATGCAGTCCACATCTGTACATGGAGTTTAACAAAAGAGTTTAACAAAACATGGACTTTAACAAAAGGGTTATCTAATTTTGAATAAGATCCTACAGTCTGAAACTTTGATTTTTTTTATTCTTACTATTGGCGTTTTTTAAAGAAAAAAAATGGTCGGGCTGAAAGACTACGCTATATATCCAGCATTAATAAGATTTTGGGGTCTTTATACTGTTTTTAAACTGTTATTCATAATGTTTAAATAACAGGTAACCGGGTCTGGAGAAAAGACTACGCTTGATTCTCAATTTACTCTTAGTGCATATATTCACAATATACACCGTATAAGTTGAAACAACAACAAAGACATTAATTCCACCAGTTTTAATTAACTGGGTCTGGAGAAAAGACTAAGCTCGATTCCCATTTTTTCCACAGGAATATCATTATCGTATCTTAGTTTGGACTTATATCATAAATTTTGAAATAACTGGGTCAGGAAAAAGACTTTGGACTTATTAAAATTTTTGAAACAACCGGGTCTGGAAAAAAAGACTTTGGATTTATATTATAATTTTTGAAACAACCGGGTCTGGAAAAAAAGACTTTGGACTTATATCACAATTTTTTAAACAACCGGGTCTGGAAAAAAAAAGACTTTGGACTTTTATATATTTTTTTAAACAACGGGTCTGGAAAAAAGACTTTGATTTATATCATAATTTTTGAAACAACCGGGGGAGCGTTTCATGAAAGGACTTGTCGGACGTTTTATCCGACAACTCCCATTTTATCCGACAGTTACCATAGTAACAGTGCCTCACAGCCAATCAGAGTCAGAGAAAGATGTCAGATCTGACAACTTGTCGGACAAAAATGTTGATGAAACACTCCCCGGGTCTTGAAGAAAGACTTTGGACTTGTACTTTGATGTTTTATTAACCCGGTCTGAAAAAAAGACTTTGCACTTTTGTGCTATATGAACGCATTACTATAGGATTTTAGTTTAGAACGGATTCGCCAAAAAATTCCTTCAAATTTATTACATTTGTGGGTAAAGTCATTATTACATTTGTGGGCGATCAAAAATTATTACATTTGTGGGTAAAGTGTTATTACATTTGTGGGCGTTATTACATTTGTGGGTGCAACCACTGATCTCTCCCTTATCTGGATGGGAACAATAACGCTGATTGGCCTATTCCGTGTTGAAGCACCGGAAGTTGGTACCTCCGCACGCCGAGTTCCCCCAAAAGAGCCAAAATCGAACGCATACATTCGTAATTCCGAAGCTTCGTAATTCCGAAGGTTCGGTTATTCCGAAGGTAAGTTTTTCCGAAGGTTCGTTAATCCGAAAACGAAATAAGGTTCGTAATTCCGAAGGTTCGTTTATTCGAAAACGAAATAAGGTTCGTAATTCCAAAGGTTCGTTAATCCGAAAACAAAATAAGGTTCGTAATTCCGAAGGTTCGTTAATCCGAAAACGAAATAAGGTTCGTTAATCCGAACACGAAATAAGATTCGTTAATCCGAAAATTAAATAAGGTTCGTATTTCCGAAAATGAAAATAATTCATTTTGGTAACAAAAACGATGTTGTCATTACAAGATTACACGATATTATGCAATGATATAGTAATAACGATCGATGATGTGTGTTGGGGCCAAAGCATGTATTTCATTAAGAATGGCGCCCTGATCAAGCATAGGCCAATTTCGATTTTATCTGAGCAATTGCTGCCTATAAGCAAATTGTTTAATATTAAAGATGCAGGGGATCAAGCGTGTTGGAAGCGTGCGAGCAACCTCTAGATAATAGGATTTGTATTGGAGGGGATATCATTTTTAATAACGGCTTCTGCTGGTAATAAAAATAAAAATAATACTAATAATGATCCTTGTGAGATGTTGAAAGCGCGAATCGCAAGCTGAAACTAGTAGACATTTCATGTAACAAGACGTGAAGTGAGCATTCGGAGCATTTTTTGTAATCGTGAGAAATCGTAAATCGTGAAAAAATACGTTCCGCCGCCATTGGCTAAAACACGCATCATCTTCATGGCTAACTGCAAAAAGTTCTTAAAATGTCCCCTTTAGATCAGGTCAGAGCTTATATATTTAAAAATTCTGTTCGCGCTTCTTGCTAGCAGTTATTATCTAAATTTAGTTACATAGGCATCTCGCTTTGAAGATCGCAAACATATTGCCCATCATATTAACAAAAATATATAGCTCGCGCTCGCATTATTTAAAAAGGGTTTATCATGTTATTACATATTTACTTTATTTTATAAGGATAAAGCTAATTATTGACTGTTAGGACTACCCTTTCAAAGAAACAAACAAAAATCAACTTTAAACTGCCGATCAAGGAAAATATGGCTAAAAAAATCCCCCCCCCCTCTATTTGACGAAAGTTGGATCCGCCGGGAGGGAGGCAGGGGGCATCAAAAATGGAATAAAAAACAGGGGAATTAATATTTTCCAAAATGGGAAAGTTCCTTTTTCAAAAATAAATATGCCGTTTTTCATGTTTTTTCGAAATAAAATACTCTTTTTAAAGTATACAAGTTAAGTTAAGTTTTCAGGCTGGAATATTGAAAAATTTCAGCTTGCGCTTCGCACTCTCATTCGATTGGTGAAATATGCATCCTAAAGAGGTCACTAAATGCTTTCTTTAACAGGTTCCTTTTCTGGTCAGTATGTTCAAGCTCGCGTTTTGCGCTCGTGTTAATTCTTTATTTAGATGCACATCTTTTTAATGACAGCAGAAATCTGCTCGGATTTTTAAAAACTAATTTTCATTTTTATTGAAATAACCTAAAGTTTAGCTTGTGATTCACGCTCGCAACACCTCGCAATAATGCCATTTTAAGAATAACTGACCACAAAAAAACGTTATACAACTTCACATTTGAATTTGTTTTACCAAGCCGCTCGCTCATTATACTCTCTCCCGAAAAATAAAGCCTAAATATACATTTTGCCATAATAAGAAGTCACTTCAAAAAAGTTATTCTCTACTTAATCACTATCAAACAGACAATGACTTCAAGCAGATGATAATCTTCAGGTGAAAATATCACCACAGTCCCAATTTTGACGAATGAGTTTCATCTTGTACTTCGTTTGGTTATTTTTTATTCATGTATTATTATTGTCTAGAGTACTTCAAGCAGATGATAATCTTCAGGTGAAAATATCACCACAGTCCCAATTTTGACGAATGAGTTTCATTTTTTGGCTTTACCCCAACGAAAATTCGTTCGGCCGCCCTTGCCTTCCCATCCTCATATGATAACTGAACGGCAACAATGTCCCCCGCCCCCTCCCCTTGCCTCTGCCTCTGCTTTCCCGGTTTTCATTTTTCGGATTAACGAACCTTATTTTTTTTTCGGATTAACGAACCTTATTTCGTTTTCGGATTAACGAACCTTCGGAAAAAACGAACCTTATTTCGTTTTCGGATTAACGAACCTTCGGAAAAACGAACCTTATTTCGTTTTCGGATCAACGAACCTTCGGAATAACGAACCTTATTTCGTTTTCGGATCAACGAACCTTCGGAATAACGAACCTTTTTTTCGTTTTCGGATTAACGAACCTTCGGAACAACGAACCTTATTTCGTTTTCGGATTAACGAACCTTCGGAACAACGAACCTTATTTCGTTTTCGGATTATCGAACCTTCGGAATAACGAATCGTCGGAATTACGCCACAAATGTTCGGATTAACGAACCCTTTTTCGTTTTCGGATTAACGAACATCGAGGTATAGGCAATTTACGTGTTTCGGAATTACGAACCTTCGGAATAAAGAACCTTCGGAATTACGAAGCTTCGGAATTACGAAGTGTAACCAAAATCGAAGCATAGTCTGGTTCACGACAATAGTATCAATCTTAATTATACTTACCAGATCAACTCTTATAACAGCACTTTCAATGTGAATTTATACCTAATACATAGTTTAAGATGTCGTCCTGTTCCACGTATAATTGCACTTATCGTGACGACCGTGGAAACAGAGAAAAGGGGATTACTTTTCACAGATAAGACAAGCTGGTGAACTGCATAGTTGTAGACTTTATGTAGTCCCATGTGCTGAAATACATGTGTGGTAATTCTAAATTACCAGAGCATGTTTCCAAAACTTTAAAACTCCAGGGGGGGGGGGGGTAATCGATTGTTGTGATTTCTCTGGAAGCGTGATGAATTGAAACCATGATTCAAATAAATATTCAGTTTATTGATATACACAAATGTCACCAAGTTTTATGAGTTTATCAGTCATGTTTGGACAGAAGAATATCACGAGACACGAAAATACTGACCGTGTAGCCTGTATTCTGAAATTTGACTTAAGTAAAAACTGAAAATCTGCCGTTTCGGAGGAGTTAAAAAAAATTCCGAACCGTAGATCCTGACCGAAATAGACTGATTTTTTTGGACAAGGACGGGATCTACAGGTATTCTGAAAATTATTTTGTCTTTTATTTGTGAAAGGACAATAAAATCTACAAGCTAGAGGTACATGTACGGTAGGACTAGGACTTTAGGGGGTTATGTAACTTGTGGCATGTGAATTTGTGATATTTCTCTGTCAACAATAGATCGAATTATTTTTTTCCGAGAACTCATTTTTTAAACAAAAGTATGTAAAAAAAGACATTAAGCTACAGAGACGGATTTACAGACTTCAGAAATTTCACAGAACTTATTTTGAGATGCTGAATGTCTTCAAAGAAAAAAATGTCTCGGTGGAACAAAAAAAGGGGGGTTATCAACCAGAAATTTAGGGGGTGACGCAAGAAAAATAATCTGACAAGCAAAAAAAAAGGTTATCAACCCAAAATTTAGGGAGCGGGATGCAAAACAAAAGAAATAATCTGACAAGCATCGAAAAAAGAATATTAACCAGAATTTTAGGGCGGACCACAATGATTTTAGGGGGGTCCACCTTAAAGGGGATGCAGGAAAAAAACTGACAAGCAAAAAGAACCAAAAAAGTAAATTTTGGGGGTCTATCCCCCACCTAAAATATAGGGGACAGGACCCCCCCCCCGCTTCCGCTGCCTATATGAACAAACTGGGTAGAGGATAATTGAAGAGGGTCGATCGATGTGACAGAAGGAGAGAGAGAAGGTCAAGTCCAACTCAGAGAAATATTGATTTGAATCAATAGAGAAAAATCAGACAAGCACAATGCTGAAAATTTCATTAAAATCGGATTTAAAATAAGAAAGTTATGACATTTCACAGTTTCGCTTATTCAAAAAAAAATTGTGATATGAACAAGCCAGTTACATTCAAATTGAAAGAGTCGATGATATTACTCACTATTTCTTTTGTTTTTAATAGTTTGAACTATACAATATTTCAATTTTACGAATTTGACGATTATAGGACCTCCTTGCCTGAAGCACAAAATGTTAATAATGGAATGCCCACCGAGATGTGCATATAACTGAAATGAAGCGAAACTTTAAAATGCCATAACTTTCATATTACATCCGATTTTGATGAAATTTTCAGTGTTATGCTTGTTGAATTTTTCTCTTTTATTCAAATCAAGTTTTTGTTGGGGTGGACTTGTCCTTTAAAGGGCGAGTCCACCTCACGGAAACGATTATTTGAATAGAGAGAAAAACCACACAATAATGCTCAAAATTTAATCAAAATCAGAAGTAAAATATGAAAGTTATATTTTAAAAGTTTTATTTAAGCGATGAGATTTTCGGTGTTACACTTGTTTGATTTTTTTTTGGGGGGGTGGACTTAAATTAAAGGGGGTTTCAAGCCCAGTGTTATAAGCCTGCATAACCTAGAAAATCGCCAAAATCGTCGCCCTATCGATCCTAAGAGGTTATTTGGCAAACCTCCAAAATACCCCTAGCTAGACAAGTCAAAGATTTCATCCATTCTTCCTTAGGTGAGAAAAACACCAACCCTTCAAAATTATGTTTCCGAAATGTACTGGGAAAGTACCATGGTTTCAAGAAAATTGCGAATTCTGGCACCTTAAATATATATGAAATTTTGTTTAAAAAGCAAGAGCTTCAGTGTGCAAACAGCTAGCGTATCGCTCACAATGCACATGCTAATGGAGCGATCGCGTTCTTTTTGGGGGAACTGGTATGGCGGACAATAGAACTCGCTGGCTTCAAACAAAGGACCCTCCCCGCATATCCAGTTAGGGGAGAGATCAGTGGGTGCAACAGGGGGTAGTAATTATCTGATGAGTCAACAACAACGAATAAGGATATTCTTTTCAATTCGGTTCAAATCGGGTCTCTAAAACCCCTGTAAAAAGTTTAAATTTACCCCAATGCTGCAGATTTAACAAGTTTGTCTTTTTGCTATTCTGATTACATTATCTGCTCTAGATTGCAGTGTTAGTTACATCGGTAGATATTCGGATTGGGAAGATAATAATAATTAACATAATCAAAGTAAAGATTACTTGTCCAACGCATTTGTTACGCGCAATTTTATACAAAATTATAGATGGGTTTAAAAAACGAATATTAATATCATTGATACACTTATATGATGATCGTCGAAGTAAAGATTAACCTATCATTTTTATGAACTGCGGTTTTATATTGATAGATTAGTTGGATATCATTGAGGGTCTAGACATTTTTCAATTACTTCATTTCAGTAAAACAAGATTTTCCTTCGAATATATTTTGTTATATGAATTGGAAATGATAAAACCAAATCACAAAACCAAACCACAGCTTGGTACAATACATAATTCAGTGTTATATGGAAGATAAAAATAATAATACATGAGATTTGTAAAGCGCACTTTCCATCTTGATTAGATGCTCAATGCGCTTCACAGCAGAACAACAAAACCTATTTGCATATATGTAACTATTAAAAACTTTCCTAACGCGTTTAGCTTAAATGCTGAAACCCAAGCAAAAGTATGTTTTCAAAAGCTACTATGACGTGTCGTATGGAATGGGTACTTAACGAGTTAATTATCACTTGAAGACAAAGCAAAAATGGAGCTATACAAACCATTCTTTTCTTTTATTAAGAATTTTAGCGGGTGCTCACGCAAACGCTAACTATCAAACCTAACTATTCTTTTCGGGGAACAAAGGAGTTAGTCGAGCCAAGTTGAAGAATAAAAACCCGTCCCGGTTCACCTCTATATTATATAGTCGAAAATCCCTTTAATCATCACGCTCGATATCCCCCGCTTTATTTTCTCTTTCTCTCCCTTTCCCCTCCTTTTTACCCCCCCCCCCCCATTTATTCACTCTTTTCCTTCTATCTCCACTTCACCTTTTCTCTCTTTCCCTCCTTCTGCTGTCCCTCTATATATTTTTTTTCCCTTCTCTTCTTTTTTCCCTTTCCTTTATCCCTTCTCTTACCTTTTCCCCTCTTTCTTTTCTGTGCCCCTTTCACTCCTTGATTTGTTTCTCCCCTTTATTTTCTCTTGCTTTCCCTTCCCCTTCTTTTGTAATACCCTCTCCGTTATATTGTGAAACAACAGTTTCTTGTATTCTATAGAAATGTACAAGTAGCTTAATTTAACGGGTTAAAGGGGTGGGTTTTTTCACTTTTGGACGTGGGCTGTGTGTACTCGTTTAGGGAATTAAACGCACCGAATTCAGAAAAAAAGGTTTTGAAAGACTGGTCAATGGCTAATCGCGGGGTAAAAAGTATTTAAGGTTCCGCCCCCCCCCCCCCAGCGTTTCCCCGAGGCTTTTTCTGGCGACAATGTGTTTAGGGGCGTGTACATGAAGCCCGCGAAAACCTTTTTAGGGGGTTATTTTGCGTACAGAGAAAAACTCATTTGGGGGGGGGGGGGGGGTTGGAAATAATGTGGTCACGCATGTACAGCCATACATTTGACCCCCCCCCCCCACTTTCTTTGGAGGAATGACAGAGCGCGCGCAATGGGGTTTACTGAGAGTATATCATGTTATCATTATCCTCCAATCATCTGCTAACCCTTGAAACTTGTTTAAATGTGATTCCCGATTCGTTTCCCTTTTTTCATTATTTTAATGTATCCATCATATGTTATCAGACCGTAAAGAGATTCATTTGATTAGTAGTGGGCATAACCCTTAATTAATAAGTTTTTTTTTTCAGCTTTTCACATTCAATTGTTTTAACACTTAGCTTTATTCCAATAGAATTTTAATACAAATACAAAGTATGTTTTTTTTTTTACATTATTTGAAATTAAGTTTTAGGTAAACGATTCCTTTTAGGTAAAAAAAGACTGCCCATGGCTTCTGACTTTAACTAAAAATCCGAAACCACATCTTCATCAAGTGCTTCAATGTGCGTGTATAAATGGAGGATTGAAAGACTGCCATCTGTGACTGACCGTAAATGGTTTTTCCCAATGTTTACCATATCCTTTTAGTATACAGTGTGTCCCACAAAAAACGAAACCGAGATTTAGAGATGATTTATCATAACTTACTCACAAATACAAGAGACAAATGACCTATCATTTTAAAGCTTAGAATCTCCTCTTTCATCTCAAATTACTTAGGTTATTTTATATTCACGCATGAGTGAGCAAAACAATTTTAAAGGGGATACCAAAAAGTCACTTGGCGGGCCGTATCTCGGTGTTAAAAAGAAAACCACATTTATAAAAAGTTTGATATCTGCTCTTTACTTTGATACCTCAATTACAGAAAATGGTCAAGAAATAGCAAAGTTCTGGTTATTTGAAAGATAATTGGGGGCGTCTGCCGGGGGTGCCCCACCACTTAAAGTGTCAGTTAAGTGTCATACATGTACAAGTGAACTATGCCGAATATTTTCCTGTTGGTTTCAGGTGGTTACCTTTCCAGCTGAGCTAGCTCAGTTTTTGGCCCTTTTTAAGGGCCCCCACGGCCACACCCACCACTTAGGACACGGCAGACGCCCAATTCATTGCATTGTGTGATATGGGAAATAGCTTCATTAACATGAAAATTGTCTACCTTTTCAGCTATGCTGACCCCTCCAGGCTCCCGTACTAATAATATGAAGGTAAGAAAAGCTCAAGTCCTGGCTTGGGCAAGGTCCCCCCCCCCTCTTTATTTATGGCAATTTTTTAGATGATTTCAGATTTATCTTTTATACACACGAAGAGTCATTGTATAATGAGCAATGTCCCATATCTAACTCAATTGGACTTGACCGTTTTTATATTCAGATACTCAATTTTCTATAGCGGGTCTCATCCACGGAGGTTAGAATATTATTTCCGCTATTCATACTAACAATCATTCTGTCATACCTTAAAACCGTACATACACGAACTATAAGCATAATAAACCAAGATGCTTTCAATAAAGGAGGTCAAATGTTTTGGTAATCTTTCGTTATCAGTCAATATTCAATGTGAAAATCTGTCTATTGTGTGTATCACAACGCTGTTCGTGAGTTATGACTAATGCCTTTACGCAGACTGGTGAACATTTATTTGGTTAACAGATCCTTATGACTTGTAGCTGACTTTATCACCTGAGAACATATTCAAGTCTTGAGTACAGCCCCGGTCGAATCATACTAAAGCCCCTTTTACACCTTCACGGAAGCAACACGGATCATCCCGGATTGTCAATCGGGGGTCATCCGTGTACAGTCCGGGACCACCGTGTACACTCCGGCTACTCGTCCGGCGCCATCCTTGATGTACCGGCATGTCCGCGAGAAAAAAATTGAACATGTTCAATTTTTCATCCCGGAGTACACGGACTGATAATCATCCGTGTTCATCCTTGTAGCCTCCTTGTACATCCGTGTAGTTACTGAATGCATCCGGGAGGCTCCTTGTGAGAACCGGGTGATCCTTGTTGATACCGGCTTTATCCGGGGTCAAATGTTTGTATTGTGTGCGTACATGAACAATAGTCCGTATTCATAACCAAGCACGAGCATGCTCCAGATGCTGCAAAACGGGACGAAACTTCATTCTAGCAAGATATATCCCAGTACAGAATGTGAGCAACCGTGAAGGTCCGTGTAAAGACCCAGTAATATCCGTGACCATCCGGGTATTCCGTGTTGGCGCCGGCGAGTTTCCGTTTTATACCCTTGCGAAGGCATTTTCCGCAAAAATAGCTAAAAAGCGACTAGTGAAGAGTCTACGTTTGTTTACATTATCAGCTGGCCGCGCGATGCAAAAGTCCGGCAGCACCCACCGAAGATAACAGCAGCTGTATTCAGGTTCAACACCAATTTGCCTTGATCATTTGCCGCTGTCGAATTGCAGGTAATTTGCACCCCCGGGTTTGCACCATGGACCTATTACAACGTAGTGATATAGTTCAGTGGTAATTTGCCCCCTCACTATCATGGAAGAAGATGATATTCGCCGTTGTATGACACTGCATTCTATGAGTATAAAATTAGACCTATTAAAGTTTATTTTTGATGAAAGAAAAACAATCATTATATCCTATAGGGTATACGTAAGACAATGTTTGTTGATCACTGCATTATTAATGTAAGATTAAGATTCATACAAGCTTGATGAATACAGTATGTGTTCAAACAATTTATCTATTCACTTGTTGGCAAGAAATTTTTATGTTATTTTTTTAAAACTTTGTTTGATGTAAAGTACTGTATACTTTGTACCTTAATTTGACGATGGTATTTGGGGCCGTGTATTAGTGATAAAAGACATATAAAAACTCAATATTTTTAGAGTAAAATTCGAAAAGCAAAATGCTGGAAAATTGATCAAGATCGGATAACAAATAACGAAGTTATTGTATTCTAAAGATTTGCATCATTCCGGTGAAACAATTCTTAATGGATATTCATTACAAGGGTGATGTCATATTTTGTATTTCATTTCATGAACTTGGGTTTATTCAATTGTTTTTTTTTTACCAAGAACTTAAACAATTGGATTGACAACTAAGTGCATTATTTATTTAGTGCTGCAACTTATTTCATCATAAGGGAGACAAATCATTCAAAGATTTACGAAAAAATAAAAAATATATAATTCCATGTATAATAACATAAGAAAAGGGAAAAGTGGGGATGTGACATCATCAGCCCACCTTGATGATGTGCATATAACTTTTTTCCCCAAATATTAATAAACTTTTAAAACTTGTCCGATTCTGATAAAATTTATTGTCAGCATTTTGCTCTGTGAATTTTACTCTATAAAAAAATACGCCAGTCGCGGACTGTACCAGACCATGCAGACTGGAAGAAGATTTATTAAGAAATATTTTCAGCCTGGACGATCCCTTAAAGGGGAAACTAACTAGACAAATTATACTTTGTTGATTATAAATTGCTACAAGTAGTTTTACTTTGTTTTCAATGTGTAACTATAATTAGTTGTAGTAGTAATATTAGTAGTCGCCGCATCGTCGTCGTAGTAGTAAGTAGTTAATGTAGTTATACATTTATTGTTATATTATTAGCATATTTTTATCATGCTTAGTAGTAGTAGTAGAACTAGTATACTTTATTTTCATTAGCATCATTTTGAAACTGTTATTATAAATTGCATAGTTTGTTGCCAATATTATCATCATTATTATCACTATTATTATTATTATCATTATTATTGTTATTATTGTTAGCGTCATTGTTATGAACAGTACTAGTAGTTATACTGTTATTAATTATTTAAGTATTACCGTTCGTCTTGTTCTTGATCTAGCTTCTTCTCCTCCGCTCTTCTTCTCAGACTTCATCTTCTTCTCATTATTCTTTTTTTCTTCTTCTTCTCATTCTTCTTCTCAGTCTTCTTCCTCTTCTCATTCTTCTGGCTCTTCTCATTCTTTTTTCATTCTTCTTAGTTCTTCTCAGTCTTCGTCTCATTCTTCTGTCTTCTTCTTCTTCTTCTCATTCTTCGTCTCATTCTTCTCATTCTTCCTCTTCTTCTCATTATTCTTCTTCTCAATCTTCTTCTTCTAATTTTTGTCATTCTTCTGTTCTTCTTCTCATTATTATTATTATTATTCTCTTCTTTTCAGTCTTCTTCTTCTTCTTCTTGTTTTCCTTTTTTCCTTTTTTTCCGAATTTGACGATTAGTACCTCCTTGCCTGAAACACAAAATGTTAAACTAATGGAATTCCACGTGTTCAGGGCAAAATAAAACTTTGTTTCACTGGACAATGAGGAAAAATTTAGAATATTTCATATTTCATATAATAAAATACAAAAGAAATAGTGAGTGATGTCATCAACTCTCTCATTTGGATGTAACTGGCCCGTTCATATAACTATTTTGTTGAAAATAAGCGAAACTTTAAAATGCCATAACTTTTTTATTTTACATCCGACTTTGATGACATTTTCAGTGTTAGGCTATGCTTATTGATTTTTTTCTTTTTATTCAAATTAAGTTTATGTTGGGGTGGACTTGTCCTTTAAGTAAATTACAACTAGTTAATACATAATCAAGAGGCTTCAGGTTTAAAAAAAACACTAAAGAAGCTATTAACACTATACCGAGTAAAAAACGGGTTACATGTAAGTTTTAATAGTAGGTAATCAAAGGTAAAGAAAACTCAGATGAAATACAATTTAATCAGAGGAACAATTAAAAAGTGTGGTAAATGGGAGGGATAATTTAAAAGCGAAGCTCAGACAACAACTTCTTGATTGTTCTTGATTGACATTGATGAGTACAGGGGGGGGGGGTGATTGAAAGACAAGTTTCGATGCCTTAAAGAAAAAAAAATTAAACTCAGATAAATTCTACAAAAAGAAGACAGTGTTTGGATAGCTTGACATAACAGTTCGTTTGCTGTCATTGTGCAATAAAGATGTTCATCCAATATGTGAATTAATGTGCACTCAATACGTAATTGATGTGCATTAAGGATGTTAATTGATGCACATTGAATATGTAAATTAATGTACAATAAATATATGAATTGAAGTACATTGAAGATGTGAATTAATGTGCATTAAACATGGAACATGCTGGAAATCAAACAATGTAAATTGACGAACATTCAAAATGTAAATGGATGTAAATTGAATATAAATTAGAGGTTAATTGAAGCAATGCAGAGTATCCCAAGACAACATTCGATTAATATATACTGCATTAAACTTTCTAAAAAAAAAGATTTCACACCATTGCAAAATATATGACGGCCATGTACAGTGGATTTATTGTTAGGAGGTAAATATTGTTGAGAAATGTGCATTTAATCGATATTTACATGAAATACTTTCGTTTTTAAAATTCCCAAGCAGAGATAATGCTCACTTTTTTCTTATGTCCGTAGAATTAATTTGTCATTATACACTATACCCTCAAAGAAGCAAAAAATGTTCATGAAAATTATCTTTGGTCCTTTTTTTACAATAACAAACTATTTTAGTATTCTTGGTGTCAAAATTCCTCTTTGATGAATTACGTGGGTTGATAGATGTAAGTCTGCTATGCAGACTCTGAATGGCTCGTATGGTGGGTTCTCAGTGAAGCAAACCAGCTTGAAAGGGCGAGCGAATCGATCCATTTCACATATGCAGCTAATAGACCTAGTCTTCTATGCAGACACGTTGAATCAGCTGTGGTATATACACTGCAGATGTGGGTTTATATTTGTAGACTAGATGGATGTGGTGTTTCAAACTTAGCAAGACCTACAGTTTGCGTCATATCTGAGGGACGGGGTAATGATAATAAAGTGCCTTACACAGGGATATAACCGCCATGATGATGCCTCCAAAAGATGAAATTAATTTTGGAAATATTTCATTTGATCTTCTTTTACAATGTTTTGACACATTATGCACGTTTAGTTGGTTAGTAATTCAATTCAATTCAAAGTCTTCTTTATTCGCATAAAAATGCACATATACATAAAAACGTGTTTTCCAATTTACAAAACAAACATATTCAGTATATTAAAAAATGCACTTTAAAACATCCATTCAACAACAAACAAAACAAAACCGAGGTGGGACCATGAATCAATATGCCTGTAGGCACAGAAAGTCAATAAGTTCCTTCAATTCACTTTCAGTTAAATAGGATACATCCTTTTCATCCCTCATTGTAATGAGTTCCCTAATTTGCTCAACCATGCGATCCACATTAGCTAAGTTGCACTGAACCTTATTCCACTGCCTATTCACCTGTCTAGGGTCCATCATATATTTAATATTCAAGTATTTGATATTCCCCCCAAGCACAGAGAATGAACCAAACTGACTCATTTTTGTTATATATGATACGGTAAAGTTATTAGCCTTAAGAGATGACAAGACAAAATTTAAACATCTTCTATGAAACCACAATTTTATGCACATCGTTTTGGCCAAAAAAGGTAAGAACACATTGTGATAATAATAATAATAACAATAATAACTCTTATTTACCCAGGGCAGCCAGTCTCAGCTGTAAGCTGTTCTTCCAGCAAGCCCTGCATTGCATATTATGTTATTAATACCCTTCTCCATTCTAAATGCCGAGCGCCAAGCAAGAAGGCAGAAGGTCCCATTTTTATAAGTCTTTGGTATGACTCTGCCGGGGATCGAACCCACGACCTCCCGTCCATGAGGCGGGCACTCTACCACTGAGCCACCATGTCCGGTAGCATGCAAATGGAAGATTTTTTAATGTTTGAAAGAGGAATCCTCCGAATCCATGTTTGTTTTATTAAAGCAACCATGCTTACTTTCAATATCATACTAATTTTGAATCCGAATATAATGCGATTTTAGAGCTTCGTTCAAAGGTAGTCTGTATTTAGCTTACTAAAGTTATCAAATGAAGGTAATGTAGACTTCCCATGGCTTCTGATTTTAAATAATTTAATGTCTGAAACCACATCTTCATCAATTGCTTCAATGTGAGTGTAATACAGGCTTGAGAGAGCGCCATCTTTCGACGTGGAATGGATAAGAATAATAACGAGGTTTCCTCAATATTGGCCCATGGTCTTGCATGATAGACCGTCGTAGACAAATGACATCATTTCATGCCGCCCAACCAGCTTTTAATCGTGTTGATATGCACAAAGCTCATGGGCAATGTGATCTATCGCCCCCCCCCCCTTCTCTCCTCTCTCTCTCTCTTTCTGATTCTTTGCTTGCTATCTCTCTCCTCTCTTTCTCTCTTATCCCCATTTTTCTATCTCCTAAACCATGTCCTAACTTATCCTTCCCTGGCAAGCCTCCTAGTTATGTTTTATTTTACTTCATGTTCACGAAACCATATCAATCTACGGAGATCAGGTTTATCTTTTCTTCAATTTTGTTATGAATTCCTATGATTGATATGCCTTGTGATATATTTCACTTTACAATGATTAGATTTTCTTATATGAGAACAGAAAACAATGCTATACCCTTGTATAATTATCATTCTTCATCACCCTTTTCTCTTGGTATCTCGTTAATACCCCACCCCCCTCTCTCTCACACATACACACACACACACTCCCTTTTCCTTTCTTTCCGTCTCATTTCAATCTATTTTCTTCTATATTTTATTTTATATCTCTCTTTTTCTGTTCTATTTTCTCTCTTCCCATCTTTCTCTCGCATTCCTCTCACCCCCCTCTTCTCCTATAATTCTCTTTATCCTAATAAATGAACTAATCTCCCTATTAAATCCTTGTCTCTTCATTTCTCTCTCTCCCTACTTATCTTCCTATTCCTCTTTCTCTCTCCTTATTTTCTCTTCCTCATACGTCTCTCAACATTTTTTTTTATCTCTAAACCTGTCTTATATGCTCATTTCTACATTGAAATATGAGCTGTATATTAAGTAGTGGTTTCACATTTAATTCACGTATGTTGATAAAATAATATTACATGAATATTTGTGTATACAAAAAGCATTCTCGCCGTCACCAGTATGACCTCGCACCATGCAAATATTCTGATTAATTTGAAATATCAAACATTTATTCAGATTTGTTGATAATTAGCGTTAAGTTCAGTAATTCGTATACAACTGATATTGGATTGACAAACCTTTCCCTATAAATGCTATATTCCATCTTGATCAAAGTCTATACATCAACAAACATTGGCATTTTTTCTATTCAACAGTGTTAGTAGTTCAAAACAAAGCATAATGGAAATATATTGTACTAAAATCGAAACGTATACTTACTACTCATCTCGCACTATACACTTCAAAACGGTAGATCTTGACATCATAATAAATCATCATATTTTTATATCATAATAGAACAGTTCATTATGTACGTTTTTCAAATTGTATAAAGCAAATTGTATAAGATCAAACAGCATGCTGGCATTGTCGAGCGTTTCATTCGACAGTTCCCATAGTAATAGCGCTCAGGCAATCAAAATCAAGAAAAGTCGTTAGATCTGATATACCGCTTGAAGAAAATGTTGAAATAATTATAGCGCCCTCTCCCATTCCATTTCAGGAACGAACTTTTAATAACCTATTCTATATTGACAATAACGAGCAATTGAATTGATAGTTGAAATGAAGCATAACCCTAGCTAAACTCAACCTGTACAAAGTTTATTATTGTAAGAATAAATTCGATACTGATATAGTCCTATATTATACATTAAAACAAATAACGATGTATATACACCTTATTGTAGCAACATTGTCGTATTATGTCGTATCATACAGTACAGCGCTAATTTAGGGGTTAAAAGAGAGATAGACGGGGGAGGGGGGGTAGATGTATAAGGATAACTACGATGTGAATCAATAATGATCAGAAGAATACAACCATTTTCATCTCAAGAATATCACTTTAGCTAATGCCTCTGGAATAGACTTCCAGTTTACACACTGAACACAATTTGAAATGGAAACGAAATAATCAAATGGATTGAATCGAGTTCAATATTATATAAACATGAAACCACGAACAAAAGCTACATTATGGGCAGATATTTGACAAATTATCTAATTCTGTCTGTTAAACATTTTTTTTTATTTACAGCATGGTACGCTAGCCTATCATGTGGTTTTTCTATTGACATATGATATTTATATTGAAATTAATTTGACATAATTTCATGATGTTGATAAACATAACTGAACGTAGTAGGTGCGAACACATCATTAAAGAACGTCGACACAAATAACTATTTAAAAAAAATGTTTCACTTCCATATGATTGTTACTATAGATTTCCTAGTCAGGTAGCCAATGTTTAAGATATCATTCGTGTGGGGAATAAAATATATCAGTAACCTATGTTGAAAATAATAAGCGATATGAGGATAAGTAATAGTTGTACAAGCGAAGAAAAATGAACTGATTAAAATAAGTAATATGATGCAATACTTTCAGGAATCTGATGAATATACCGTGTGCTAAATATTTTTGAGAAAAATCTCACATATTTTGTTATACATGACTAGAGAATATTTAATTGACGAAAAAACAATTATACGAGGAAACATTATCCATTTCCCTTTATATTGTCATATTAATGCAGACTAAGCAATGACCTTATTGAACACCAATATTTACGATATTTTATCTTATTTTAATCTAACTTCATGAGGGGGGATTGTGTACAATACGAAACTTCAGTTTCATACCATTTTGACCCCTTCCCGCTTTTTTTTTACCATAGAATAAAAAAAGGAAATCAACCAGGGTACAATTTCTTAAAACCTGGCCATGATAACAACTCCAGTTTGAATATCAAATTTCATAGGATAAGCCAATCAGAAAGCAGAATCGTTATTGTCGTCATGGTAGTTGACTTTCTAGCAAAAGGTGCTATCATAGTCAACGTTTTTATAAAATGGGGTCCTGATTGATTAATTCGAATCAAATACCTTAAAAGCTGAGAGCAATTTTAATCGAGGAATAACCCGATCACTATTAGGAGAATAAAATCGAATGTAATTGAACGACATGTCGTTTGGTAAATGATCGGGTTCAGTTCACAGAAATCAGTTATTAACACGTTCAATACTGAATTCAGCCATTCTAAAAGACTTTCTAAAATAACCATCTGGTCCAAGTAGGCAATTCGCTAACACATTTTGCATTTATTTTGTTAAGGTTACGAGTAAACCATTCATTTTGGATCTGAGGGCATTCATTACAGACCTAAATCTAGACGAAATGGATATTGGCGACAGCTTTCTATTCGATATGGAATGATATAATATTACACACTGTGACCATGCGTATATGAATGTAGTCGTGTACATATAGAGCTTGAAGGATGAATATTGAAATGGAAGTAAAAGTGAAAACAAAACTCTGGTCTATATTTCTCTCAAAAATCCGATTTCATTCCTTTGATAGTCTAGATGATTTGCAAAGTGAATGTTTTCTTGTAGAGAAGAAGTTTGTCTCCATCACATCCTAAAAGGTTACCAGAAGGAGTAACGAGACAAGGGCTGAAAGAGCGAGAGCGATCTGATTTCACGTATTCCACGATCCTCCTTGCCTGGATGATACCATCACGTGACACCTGATCAACTGCGTAGGTCTTACGCGCTCTATCCCAATACGCGATGTAGAGTGTGTCTGTCAGTTTGTCAACGCGACAATCTGAACAGTCCCACTCATCACAGTGTATGACAGCCTTTTCTTCTCCTGATCGTGAGATGACAGTGTATTTAATACCTGTCTTCACAACGATATCACCTGATGACAAGGCTTGTATATCACCACACACCGTCTTACCCTGAATCGTTATAGTGTTTACTATCTTACCATCAGCAGGATTGATGACGTAGATATTAGACTGATACGACTCCGCAGCGATTATCATCCCATTCCTGTCAACATCAACATACACAGTATTACCGTCTCCATTCCTTGGTATGTTGATGTCTCTAATCACCTTCCATTGTCTGTCATAGAGAGTGATGAATCTATCCAACCTGTCACCCGTGCGATCCCTCCTCCTGTTACCACATACTATTACGTTACTGTCTATGGCCGCACATGATGTAATCAGCACACCTTCATCAATGACTTTCTCTGTGTGTTGAGTGTTGATGTTTGTAACATACATGTCTTTGTTACTGCCGTCTTTCACACATATCTCATCATCACTGACAAAACCACGCACATATGGTTTATTAGCAGCCGATGAAATGTGGATTGACTTGACAAGTTCCCATTTACCGACATACCCATCAATTCTACCATAGTATTCTCCACCTACTTCCCCCTCTACAAACTTCACTCTCTCAACTTCACCCTGTATTCGGTCAAGACAGTCGCTAACATCTTGATGAACATTCAAACTTAAGTTTTCATCAATAGATGCAAGTACTTGAGGAGCTTCATTCACCAATGTTTCATCATGTTGGTTTGTACGTGTGATGGTTAATTCAATATCCTTTATTGCATGCTGAATCTTACTAGTAAGATTGCTTATATTCTCTGAAACTATTTTGCTGATTTCATCTGTTTCCGATAAGCACGATGACAGTTTGGCTTTTTTGTCTTTGCTTATTTTCTGTTCCCGTTCTATCTCGACTTCATGATATCCAATATCTTTTTGTCGCCTTTCATTTATGACTTGTATTTTCTTATCGGCCTCCTTGTTTATCTCACTAATCAATTTCATATGTTCAAATTTTTTAACACCTAACTTTAAACGTGTATCTTCCAATGTCAATTTTATACTATCGTTGATCGTTTGAAGATGCTTACTTGATGAATTTGAAACATCATTTAGTTTCGATCCAACTGTCTTGTGTCTTTGTTTTGTTTCCTCTAACATGGCCCGTTTCTCCTTCAGCTTCTTCCTCATCTCACCTAGATCACGTTGTTTCTCTTCGTAGCCTTTGGTCGTGAAAATAGAACAGAATAGAAATGGTTTATTCGAACAAAAGAAATGTTCGGGCGACTAGAAGACATTTTGACATTGCGTTGCTCTCCTATTACATCTCTTTCAGGTTGAGACAAGGAGCAACCTATATCGTAGATAATAATTAAAAAACACTTCAATTCTGACTGCTTTAATCTCGTAAGACTGTTTTTTTTGTAATAATATGTATTAATCATTCATGTCAAAATCAAAGTGTGTACGATACTTTGTAAAATATAACAATTCAATATTAACAAAACACTGTTCTTAAAAGTCAAATAATTATCAATTTTTTAAATACAAATAATCTTAAAAAATGTCATGTTTAACATATTCAGTAACCAAAAATAACCATTTATAACTGATATATAAATTCACAAAATCATGCAATAATCATGCAGAAAATTTATTGTTCAACATTGATTAAACTGAATGAAATTAATAAAAAAGCGGAAAGGGTTCGAGAGCTCACCCCCCCCCCAACCCCACTGGCGGCGGAAGCCAATAAATTTAGGGGGTGTCCACCTGAAATTTTGGGATGGACACATGTAAAAAATAGGACAAGCGGCCAAAAAATTTTTGACGAGCAAAAAAAAAAAAAGGTCATCAACATAAATTTTAGGGGGGACAACACACGTTTCAGGTGGGGCCACGTGAATATAGGGGGGGACGCAGGAAAAAAAATTGACAAGCAAAAAAAAAAAAAAAAAAAGGTTATCCAAAAAAGAATTTTTGGGGGACCGTCCCCCCCACCTAAAATTTAGGGGGGGACACGTCCCCCCCGCTTCCGCCGCCTATGCCCACCCCCCCCCCCCCCCACACACAGACAAGACACAAACCATTAAACAGGACGAAAAAAAAATAACAACAGCAGAACAAAGGAAAGAAAGAGAGAGAGAGAAAAAAAGAATAAAGAGAAAGAAAGAAATGAAAGAAGTATCATGCAAAGTAAGAATAACATGCAAGTTTACGGTGACAGTGATCGATCGATTCCATGCACGGGCAGACGAGGGCACCCTTCCCTAACCTTCCCCATCCTTTTTATTTTCTTTAATGTTAAAAACCTTTAAATATTCCCTTTCTTATCGTGTCGCGTTATTACAATTTTCTTTTCTTCTTCTTCTTTGCTAATAAGTAATTTTTCCTTTATCTTTTCAGGAGTCGGTGGTTTACCTTCCCTCTCCCTTGATATATTAAATATTTGATTAGTAAAATGATATGATTAATTACATGTAATTGTAAAGTAAATGTTTTTGGTTATTTCCTCGAGACCAATATGGATTTCAATCCAGTTTTTTGAGAATTGGAAAGCTAAACAAAATACTACTCCGTTCCCAGAAATCTACTTTTTCACATTAAAAAAATAGATGCTTATATGTTTCTTCGTATTTTATATACAGAAAGAACATTTATCACTTGCTATAAAATGAAACCTGTATAACTGATGATTCAGAAAGATGACATTGTATAACATTTTAAATTGAAATTTTCTCAATTTGTTATCCAACGTACTAAAAAATCTAGGGGCGGTAAAACGTTTTCTCAATTTCTTTATTTGACAGATTATATAATAATGCTAAGTAATGAAAACTAATTATTTGTTCAGCAATTTGTTTTATACACCCTTTATATAGATATTTGGAAGTTACCGAGTCGAATTGAATTTTTTTCTCATAAAGGACAAATTCAATATTCAAGCCGTCCACTGAAGTATTCCTTCTTAAACTGTCTTTCCATTCTCTGGGGGCATGTGCAAAGATTTCTTGAATAACTGATAACTGATACTTCCTCCTCTTCCAATCCCATACATCTGAAATAATTATCCGGCTTATGAGCCCCCTTATCATCTGTTATGTGATGAAATTAAAAAAATATTTTGAGAAACAGATTTTCATGAAAAAAGTTTTTCCTTTCTTCAAAATACACTAATCATTAAAGAAAATTTCATTTATTTTACTATTTGTATTTTTTGATAAAAAATATTGTATCAGACCAAATACGTAACATTTCTCGGTAATATTTTGGTAATTTAACATCGACCATATCAGGGGAAAAATTACAGTAAAAGACCAACATACCACCGAATGTTCTCATGAGAAATTTAAAATATCTTTTCCATTTTGCTCTCTGGTCACCAGTAACTAACCTTTTAATTTACATCACTCTTTGCGCATACATTCGTAATTCCGAAGCTTTGTATTTTCGGAAGGTTCGTAATTCCGAAGGTTCGTTAATTCGAAAACGAAATGAGGTTCGTTAATTCGAAAACGAAATGAGGTTCGTAATTCCGAAGGTTCGTTGATCCGAAAAGAAAATGAGGTTCGTAATTCCGAAGGTTCGTTAATTCGAAAACGAAATAAGGTTCGTTAATCCGAAAACGAAATAAGGTTCATTAATCCGAAAACGAAATAAGGTTCGTAATTCTAAAGGTTCGTTAATCCGAAAACGAAATAAGGTTCGTATTTCCGAAAATGAAAATTATTCATTTTGGTAACAAAAACGGTGTTGTCATGACAAGATTACACGATATTATGCAATGATAGTAGTAACGATCGATGATACATGCGTGTGTAGTGGCCAAAAGCATGTATTTCATTAAGAATAGGCGCCCTGATCAAGCATAGGCTAATTTCGATTTTGAGCAATCTGAGCAATTGCTGCCTAAGCAAATGGTTTAAAGCTGCGGGGATCATGTGTTGGTCGCGTGCGAGTAACCTCTAGATAATAGGATTTGTATTGGAGGGGATGTCATTTTAAATAACAGTTTCTGCTGGTATAATAAAAATAAAAATAGTACTAATAATGATCCTTGTGAGATGTTGAAAACGCGAATCGCAAGCTCAAACTATAGTAGACATTTCATGTAACAAGACGTAAAATTAAACATTCTGAGCATTTTTTTGTAAACGTGAGAAAAACGTGTATCTTTCTAAAGAATTAACACGAGGGCGAGCTGTAATTTGTTTATATACTGACCTGGGCCCCGTTGCATAAAACTTTTTACCTAAGAAAACTTATGTTGTTTTCACTGGAGTTTTTGCCCTCTGCTGAAGGCATAATGGCGAAAATCAGAATAACCTTGGTTTTCAGTTTTTACCAGAGTTTTCTCAGGTAAAATGTTTTATGCAACAGGCTTCTAAGTAATCTTTTTAAGGACTGCATTAAGTGACTCATGAATAGAATATATATCTCACGAACTAAATAATGAGAGCGCGAACCGCAATCTTAAAATTTGTGATATTCCACCTGAAAACTACATTTTATATTTTTTTGTAACCAGGAATAGAATGAGTTCCTCAATGAACAATACTTGATGCGAGCGAGAAACGTCAGCCAAATTATTCCGATTTTCCAACCTGAAAACTGGACATTCTTAAGCATTCTTGTAAAAAGAAATAATAGCTGGGAGAACAGTTTTCAGAACTGAAGTGGCTTCCCAGGGTAAATAATATCTATATCATTATTATCATTATCATTCTAGGCCTACATGAAATTTCCAAAAGTTTGAGCACGTGATTCGCTCGCAACATCTCACAAAGATGCCCTTTTAACAGTAGTTGACCAAAAAAGCGAATTATACATCTTCAGATTTGATTTCTTCCCCCCCCCAAAAAAAAAACGCTTGCTCGCCACGCTCGCAGAAATGAAACGTAAATATAGTATTTATCAATCAGTGATCACTTATTTTTTTTGCTCAATTCAATTACTACAAAACACACAACCTCTTTACACAGATGATACACTGTGAAAAAATTGGGCAATATTTTACCCAATATTTTGCCCAACGTTGGGCCGATAGTCAACCCTACCAACTACTGGGCAATATTTTACCCAACGTTGTTGGGGCATTAATGTGCCCAACTGTTGGGTAATATTTTGAACTACATTTTGGGGGACATTAATTTGCCCAACTTTTTAATAAAGTTATTAACCCAACATATGGGCAAGGCCCACACTCACTTCGTGTACCTGGTCCGTGTCGATCCGGAGACCTTATCCGAAAGTGCTTTGCATGCACAATAACGCTGCATACAAGTGCAAGTGCATATCTCAAGTGAGTGAAGCAAAAACAAAACAGCGTCAGATATATGTCATGTATGTAGGCCTATTCTGACAAATTCCTTACAAATTATGCTTAACGTAAAGTCCAAAATAAAAAAAATAAAAAAACGTTTAAGCAACTCATCTATGAAAGATTCAGCGAGGCTCCCCAGCCCCCAGTCATCTAGAAGCTCCTCCATATCTTATCGACCGTGTGTAGCATCAAGAAGCTCCTTGGTAGCATGCTGCAAGCGCAACTCGTGATCGTAAAGTTTCGCAACATTTACCACTCAGCAGGGCAATTACTAGCCCAACAATTGGACATCTGTATTTTGGCAGCGGCAGAGTAAAATTTTGCCTAAGTATTGGGCACATAATGCCCAACAAAACAATAACCAACGTATATATTACCCAACAAAAAAATGCCCAACGTAAATTTACTTTTTTTTTCACAGTGTAATCTCATGCTGAAAATATACGTTTGCACCAAATTGTCCCTATTGGCCCCTTTTTTGGCTTTGCCCCCCCCCCCCCGAAAATATGTTCCGCCGCCACTGCTTGAAACACGCATCGTCTTCATGGCTAACTGCCAAAGTTCTTAAAATGTCCCCTTTAGATCAGGTCAGAGCTTATATATTTAACATTTCTGTTCGCAGTTATTATCTAAATTTAGTTACATAGGCATC
The DNA here is from genome assembly GCF_018143015.1 of Lytechinus variegatus. Taxonomy (NCBI): domain Eukaryota; kingdom Metazoa; phylum Echinodermata; class Echinoidea; order Temnopleuroida; family Toxopneustidae; genus Lytechinus; species Lytechinus variegatus. The sequence goes on along the minus strand of NC_054745.1, from coordinate 9,466,210 downwards.
TCGTTTTGAAGATCACAAACATATTGCCCATCATATTAAAAAAATATGTATAGCTCGCGCTCGCATTATTCAAAAAAGGGTTTATCATGTTATTACATATTTACTTTTTTACAAGTACAAAGCTAATTATTGACTGTTAGGACCCTTTCAAAGAAACAAACAAAAATCAACTTTAAGCTGTCGATCGAGGAAAACATGGCTGAAAAAATTGCTCCCCCCCCCCTATTTTACGAAAGTTGGATCCGCCAGGAGGGAGGCACGGGGCACTTGCACCCCAAAATGGAATTAAAAAAACAGGGAAATTGATATTTTCCAAAATGGGAAAGTTCCTTTTTCAAAAACAAATATGCCGTTTTTCGTGTTTTTCGAAATAAAATACTCTTTTTAAAGTCTACAAGTTAAGTTCAGTTTTCAGGCTGGAATATTGCGAATTTTCAGCTTGCGCTTCGCACTCTCATTGGTGAAATATGCATCCTAAAGAGGTCACTAAATGCTTTCTTTAACAGGTTCCTTTTCTGGTCGATCAGTATGTTTAAGCTCGCGTTTTGCGCTCGTGTTAATTTTTTTTTAGTTAGATGCACATCTTTTTAATGACAACAGAAATCTGCTTGGATTTTTAAAAACTTATTTTCATTTTTTATTAGTACCCTAAAGGTTTTGCTTGTGATTCACGCTCGCAACACCTCACAATAATGCCATTTAAAGGGGAATCCAACCCAAATAAGGACTTGTTTTTATAAGAAAAAGAAAAATCAGACAAGTTAATAGGTGAAAGTTTGAACAATATTGGACAAACAACAAGAAAGTTATGAATTTTTAAAAGTTGTAAATATTGGTAATCACTGTACCCATGGAGACTTCAAATGGCCGCATATGGGATGTCATAGTGACGTAAGGCAAGGACTACTCTTCCATGTACTCCAATACATATTATGGATAAAAATGTCATTTTCCCAAAAGTTTTATTTCAAATTATATTGTTCTTTCATAAGGACATAAAACAATATACTACCAGGATTATATTTAGATTACTGCCCCAGGGGAATAGGTACTTAGGAGAAAACCACAAATTCCTGATAATAAAGTACATGGCCTATGGGAAAGTTGTCCTTGCCCCTTGTCGTAATTTACTTACCCAGTTGCCAATTTGAAATCTACATACTATTAGTGATCTCAATTTTAAAGCAGCTATAACTTCCTTATCGCTTGTCAGATTTCTTTCAAACTTTCGCCATTCTGTTTAATTTATTTTTCTTCTTCCCAACACAACATTTTATGGCCAAGGCTGGATTCCCCTTTAAGAATAATTGACCCCCCAAAAAACGTTTACAACTTCACCTTTGAATTTGTTTTACCAAGCCGCTCGCTCATTATACTCTCCCCCAAAAATAAAGCCTAAATATACGTTTTGCCATAATAAGAAATCACTTCAAAGAAAGGTTTTCTCTACTTAATCACTATCAAACACACAATGACTTCAAGCAGATGATAATCTTAAGATGAAAATATCACCAAAGTGTCCATTTTGACGTATGAGTTTCATTTCGTGGCTTTACCCCCCAAACGAAAATTCGTTCGGCCGCCCTTGCCTTCCCATCCTCATAAAATTGAACGGCAACAGTTTCCCTCTCCCCCTTGCCTCTGCCTCTGCTTTCCCGGTTTTCATTTTTTCGGATTAACAAACCTTATTTTGTTTTCGGATTAACGAACCTTCGAAAAACGAACCTTATTTCGTTTTCGGATTAACGAACCTTCGGAAAAAACGAACCTTATTTCGTTTTCGGATTGACGAACCTTCGTAACAACGAACCTTATTTCGTTTTCGGATTAACCAACCTTCGGAACAACCAACCTTATTTCGTTTTCGGATTAACCAACCTTCGGAACAACCAACCTTATTTCGTTTTCGGATTATCGAATCTTCGGAATAACGAACCGTCGGAATAACGCCACAAATGTTCGGATTAACGACCCCTTTTTCGTTTTCGGATTATCGAACATCGAGGTATAGGCAATTTACGTATTTCGGAATTACGAACCTTCGGAATAAAGAACCTTCGGAATTACGAAGTGTAACCCGTTGTTTCCACCAAATCTAATAACTTTTTTTTATTTTACTCAAAATTTCTTTGAAATTCATTTCTTCAGCCACATCAGGATTTAGTGAAAAGTAAATACCCAGTATTTTCACAATATCAACTCTTTTACCGAATGGAAGCTGTCCCCCGATGGAACAGGAGGCCCTAGTATAGAGGCAAAATGAAAGTTTTATTTTTATTAATTTTCAGTCCGGATATTTTCTTGAACTTCTCAAGGATTATGTCTAATCTATCTATAGAGTCTAAATCTTGCACAAATATTGTCATGTCATCAGCATAAAGAACCTGCTTAAGTTCTGTATCGCCAAAGAAAATCCCCCTTACTGAATTATCGTTTCGAATAGCATGAGTTAGACATTCTATACAAAATATAAAAAGATATGGTGACAGGGGGTCCCCCTGCCGTAGCCCCCTCTCAACATCGAAATGGCCAGTTGATCTCCCTCCATTGAAAACGCAGCATAATGTGTTAGTGTAAATTATCCCTAAACATCGTTCAAAAACCTAATGAACAAAGTGCCTTTTGAAGAAAAGCGTGTGAAATTGATTGCTAATAACTAACCCGATTTATTAAAATGTGAGGTATGAAATATCATGTCATTAGTTAATCTTACTGCTTCACCAATACTTCTATCATTTAAATACCCTACCTGGTCCACTGAAATAAAGTTGCTCAGAATCGCTTTTATTCTTTTAGAAAGTATCTCAGTGAGAATTTTATAATCTACAATGAGAAGTGAAATGGGTCTGTAATTGCTGATGACTGTAGGGTCTTTATTCCCCTTGTGTATTAGTGTAATTACTGCTTGCCTCTGAGAGGGCGACAATTTGGTATATATCAAAACTATCATTAAGCCCGTTAATAACCGAATCACCTGCAACATGCCAAAATGTAATATAAAACTCGACGCTCAGTCCATCAATCCCCGGAGATTTATTAAGTTGCATTTCTTTTAAGATTTCAATACAATCACCATGGTTTATTTTTCCCTTCACAGTGATTACTCTGATTTTTGTTAGTTTTGGTAGGTTATTGGGAAAAAAAACGTATTATCGTCGCATAATCCTGCCTCAGATTTAGCGTATAATGATGAATAAACCTATCGAATTTCATTCAAAATATTAATTTCATCACTAATTATATTTTCATTCACCTTAAGTTTTTTATTACACATTTTTTCCCATTAGAATCTGTCAACTGTTTAAAATATGCGGTTTCTCTTTCCCCACTTTCAAACCACGGCACTCGAGATCTGATTTTTATACCTTCATTAACATAAGTGTACATTGCTTTTAATTCATTTCTTTTCCTGGTTAAAATGTCAACTGAATCCTTATTTTTATTACTGGCCTTTGTTACAGTTCTTCTTCTAATTTGACAATTTCCTTTTCCAACTTTGTAATCTTTTCTCTTCTTTCTTTTGCCTTTTTCTTTGAGTACTTCCTAGTAAAACTTCGGATTTCCATTTTAACATAATCCCATAAAATTCTGCTGTATATAATTTATGTTGATAACATCTGTTTCAAACGAATAATTTCCTCCTTCATACTTTTAACATATTCTTTGTCATTGCATAAACTGTTATTGAATATCAAATAACCAGTCTTAATCGTTGGTTTATTGCTGAGTGATCAAGTAATAATGAAGGTATTATTCAACACTTTTTCTTCTAAAATGTCTGAAACCACCCAGTAATCCAATCGACTTTGCATATACGGATTTCCTTGATGATAGGTATATTGTTTCTTGGCATCATTTTTAACACGCCATATATCTAAGGCCTTATAATCAATAAGAACATTTTCGAACATTAAACTAAGTTTAGAATGTTTCTTGTTGACATTTTTTCCATCATAATCTAAATAGATATCCCTAACCATATTGAAGTCTCTTCATATAATAAAAGGTTTATTTTGGAACTCCTTTCTTCCTAAAATCTTAATAATGGAATCCAAAAACTCAAGTTGCTCGTGTTCTTTACTACTAACAGGAAAATAAAACATTCCCCGTATTACTTCTTGGTTTGGCAAAGATCCAATAATACAAATGTAATTACCTCCTGTATCTATGATTGTATGTTTTATTGAGATATCAAACCCTTTATCTATTAAAATCATAACGCCTTTACCGTGGATTTTACCGTGACTAAAAATACAAAAGCCACCCCACATGGAACTCCAATTACTAACAATATCTTGAGTGCTAAAAGTTGGTTTATTCGATAATAATGACGATGCAGATGATTTTGAGGATTGCAACCTGTTTTTTTTTTCTTAAGTTGTTGATTATTATGATGCGGATGACGGCGTGAAGTCTATGGATGTAAAATATTTAGAGTACTGACATTGATGTTACACACAATTATAGGGAAAATAAGTCTATTAAATTACCTGAGATATTCTGAACCTTTTCTTCTCTCTCCATCCGACTGTTCGTATTAATGCTTTTCCGTAGTCTTTCTTCAAGGTCGCGATCTTCAATACTCGCTCCTGTCAAGGCTCTCAGTTGAGGAGGAAGAGAAGATTCTGGAACGTCACATCGAATAGGAATAACCCGCTCTTCTAAGCCTTTTTCTGTCGTACTTGGAAGCGACTGAATCGCCATCTCTATCGTCATAAGCTGTTCAATGTTGTTTGTTTTACAGTCATCTTTCGTGATCAAACATATCATGTGGGAGCATTTCAAGAGAGCATTTTCGATGCCTTTTGATACGAATTCCCCAAGTTTATGATCAAAACAAGATGTCATTTTCCATCCATTTGAATCAATACAATGTTTCATTTTACGAAAATTGTCTGTGTCTTTAGAAGATGCCCAGAGATAAATGTCGTAAAATTGTGAGCTCGTTGAATGGTCAGCACCGCTCGTTTTTCCGCACTTTCCGTGGGGCTCTCCAGAATGATCCATGGTGCCTTAAATTTAAAAATATATATATAAAAATACATCATAATATAGAGTTTTATGTACACACATCTAGATCTATGATTACGTATGGTAATATATTAAGGAGTGCCCTCATTTTGATGTTGGTCCACTGATCTAAATTGATGTTGGCTCGGAGGACATTTTAACATTACCCCCACGTCAATAAATGTTGTTGGGCCAATGCACCGTTCGACATTGCTCATAGTCGACATTCTTGAAACGTTTGCCTAATGTAGCTTTGCTAGCTGGGAGATCATTAAGAGGCGAGCGTGAGCTATAACACTTTAATTGTCATATAATGACCTAAATAATTTGTAAGTGACTACTACTGTCCGGAGCTAAAAAAGTGGATGAAATATTTTCAAAATCTCTTCCTTTCCCCACTTCCTTTATCACGCTTATTATTTTTATTTTCCTTCTTTACTCATCTTCTCTCTTTTTTATTATTTTTTTAGCTGGGGCAAGGCCCCCTTTGTCCCCCAAACCAAGCCTGTTCTCACATACACTCCTGCTCTCTTTCTTACTTCTCGACCACCTCCTCCCCATCTCTCACAACACACACACACACACACACACCCTCACAAATTCATATATACCCCGTTCATCATGACCCCTTCCTAGTTACTCTCTGAAGTTCTGGAACCATTAATCTATAATGGTTTTCCCAAAAGCTGAATCGATTCATTACGCACTCTTCATTGGCAATGCGATAGATGAAAATTGGCAACATTTCATTGCATTTAATTAGCAAGTTCCAATTAATTAGTATCTTTATGCATCATTAGTAAGTATCTGTTTAATTACAGATTTCTTGTTTATGTTATATTCATAATTTACTTGGTAAACAAAGTGATAAAAAATGATATGCATAGCGCGGTATAGAACTTTTTCTTCGATATTATCCAAAGCTTTAAAACTTCGTTATTCCTTATCCGATTTCGATGAGATTCTCAGTGTTTTTGTAGGGCTGATTTTGCTTTGTAATGTTTATCTGTTTAATTAAAACACCTAACATTGACATTATGCTTTTCATCTTTCCATACAGATTTATACGATATAGTATACATCTATGATCAATTCAGACTTCATTGTGTACTTACATGTACGGCAAAAAAACAAATGTACAGAAGAACATGCTGAGATCAAGTGTTTATTGTTCCCATCGCAAGGCGTCGAGAATTTATTTGAACGTTACATGAACTCTCGTAATTTCTTTTCTCTAACGTGAATTAGATTATTTTTAAATACATTAGCCCAATTTACATTAATATCAAGTTTGTTCTCCCAATGTAAACAGCATTTATTGGTGAGAGTATTTTTTGAGGGAAACAGGTTATATATAGTATTACTACTCAGATCACTGATGCATTTCCAACTTTTTTCCAATCATTACCTGGGGATCTAGATCCTCGATGATATACTGACAATTAAGCATTGTTTTACAGACTTTCTCATGAAATCAGTGTTCACTGCAACAACTGGAATTTCTCTTTAAAGTTAGGGTTAGACAAAAACACATCTTTCAATGTGGTAACAGTTCTAAAAATTTCCCAGGCCTCCAATATTTCTTTGTAAAAAGTTGGTATTTTCCTTTCGTTTATAATTTTCAGTGTTTTAATACTGAAATTACAATTTAAAAGGAACGAGATACCTCCTAGGAGGTCAAACCAATATGAACACATTTTTTTCCATATTGCTTTTTTGTCATTCCAAGACCTTCCTAACCATTTTAACCGAAAGCTTAACATTTGATGGTGAACATCAGTCATTTTTATTCCACCATTAATATAATTTTCTGTTAAAGTACATCTTTTAATTTTTTCTACTTTTCTGTTCCAAATGAATCTATACACTATAGTATTTAAAATTTTCAGGAATTTCATCGGAATGGAATCAACAATGCTTAAATGTATTATTTGACTAAGTGCTATACATTTAAGAATAATTACCCGACAAAGAAATAGTTAAGTTTCGTTTTGACCAGCTGCCAAGAGTCTTTTTCAATTTAGTTAATTTTTCTTCCCACTCTAAGTTTAGCGATTTGTCATTATCAGAATGAATATAATGACCTATGTATTTTACAGGTTTACAGTCCAAGATAAATTGTATTTTTTAATATATTTATTGCTTGTATCTCCTAACCATATCAATGCTGTTTTTTGTATTAATCTTTGGTCCTGCTATGCTACCAAAGGTTTTTAATTAATTTAATATTTTTCTTAACCATTTTTCATCTTGAACAAAAAATAGAGTATCGTCAGCATATTGTAAGAGTTTAAGTTGAACGTCATGTTCTGTAATTTCAATAGGTTTAATCTTTTTGTTTTCTCTTATACTAATTGCTAAAAATTCGGCAGCGATGATAAACAAAAGAGCTGATAATGGACATCCCTGTCTTATACCTCTTCCAATATTAAAACTTGTTGAGATCCAACCGTTTACCAAAACAGAGCTTGAAATGTCTTTATAAAGAACTGAAATCCATTTACGCAATGATTCACCAAAATTGAATTTTTCCAAACACACGTTTAAAGACCCAGACCGGACCCAAAAATGAAATTGACAAATTATATACCAATCGAAAGCTTATAAGCTACTAAATACAGCATTGTGAGCTTTATTCATTTTCACCATTCCCAGCTGAGTATTTTGCTTAAGAATATTCCAATTATCGGGCTTCGAACCCGGCTTAGAAAATAGGCTTTATTGTGCTTTTCAAATGCCTCGAGACCGTGACGTCACGTTGTGTAAGAAGCATCGCGATTCCATAGGTTTGTACACAGAAAAACTGGGTTATTTTTTTGCTTTCCAGATTACGCATTTCATTTTCTTCACTTCCATCACAGAGTGATATCACATATATTTTTTCCTACATACTTAAATTACGAAATCTACATTTTTGAACTAGTTTTTGCCATATTTTATTTCCTGCTTATTTGGCGTAGATTTCAAATCTATCTGCATTCAGATTATGTATCACAACTTTTCCTGACATAGCAATTTAGGCCCAATAAGAGCCAAACAAAGAAGTCACAAAAAAGGCAGTGAATAGTTGTAGGTTTCCATCAATTTCAACAGTGAATAATTGTGAGTGCCATTTTCATCTGAAAACGAAAAAAAAAAATTGGATTCATAATATAGAAATGGAAGAAAATACCCAATGCTTTTGTACACAAACCTATGGAATCGCAACCCTCCAGACACAACATGACGTCATCCTTTCCAGGCGACGTGGGGTGCTCAATCGAAGCGTACTTTGGAGGAGCAGTTTCTTTGATTTTTATCTAATATTTCTAAAAAAAATGGAAGGAGATGTATATAATATTTTTGGTATATTTGTATTGTATGAATCATTGCCTTTCTTTTAATATATGATTGTTTTTACACCGGTCAGGGTCTTTAAGAATTCTATCTTCAAAGCATCGAAAGCTTTAATTCGTGAAGTCTGCTAACATAATAGCACCTGTTTTACAATGCTTATTGAAAAAACCGATAACATCTTTTGTTAACCTTACATTACAAGCTGAGAGACGTCCCTTTATATACCCAGTTTGGTTTTCATGAATAATTTCGTCAACAATCTTATGGACTCTGGCAGCTAGGACAGCTGCTATTATTTTGTAATCACAGTTCAGCAATGCAATAGGTCTCAAATTCTTAAGTTCTTTGCAGTCACTTTTTTTTATAATAAAGTGATAAGACCTTTTCGCTGAGTATCTGTCATAATTCCTGACATGTAACATTCATTCAGACTTTCTGCGAGGAGGTCTTTCAACAAAGGCCCCGAAATTTGATAAAATTCAATCGAAAGTCCGTCTGATCCAGGGGCCTTATTTTTTGCATTGCAAATATAGCACGCTTACATTTTTAATGTGTTAACAATCCTTCACACATCTGTATAATTTCAGTTGTTAAATGATGGACAGTTTTAGATGATACGTAATTTTTCATAAAAATAATGTCATTTTCTTCATACGTTTCTTTTCTATATAATTCTGAATAAAAGTTTACAACCTCTTCTAAAATATCTTCATTTTTTTAACTTTCTGGTCCTTTTCACGTTTCATTTGTGAAATTTCTTTTTTCTTAGCATTATTTCTTTCTAACCCAAGAAAGTATTTGTTACTTCTTTCTCCTTCTTCCATCCATCTTACTCGAGCCCTAATACCAGCTCCTTTACAATCATGTTTATACATTTTATCTAATTTATCTTTTACATCAATATAGTTTTTATGCACGTTTTCATCATCAAAATTAACATCCATTTGTTTACTTAACGCACACAGGTCATTTTTTAATGATAGCTTCATATTTTTTCTCTGAAATGATTTTTCTCGACAATATTTTTGTGTGAATTCCTTTACTCTAATTTTAAAAGTTCCCATTTTACAGCTGCTGGTAAACTCTTTTGAGAGAACGACTGAAAATATCAATTATTTGTTTTAATAATCATGATCTTTTAAGACAACAGTGTTAATTTTCCAATATCCTGGACCTCTCTTATTTTTAGCGGTACATATTTTAATTGAAATTGCGTCATGATCCGCTCGTATTGCAGGACGAATATCAGAATATAAAGTTTTGTTTTCAATATTTTTGTAACGAGCCAAAAATCTAACCTTTAAGCTCTTTTTAGATGTCTGTTTCTCCAAGTAAACTGTATGGTATTTGGATGCATTACTCTCCACATAACAAAGAGAGAGTGTTTCTTAATGATTTTTTTTAAGGTTCGTAGATTTCTTATAATATAGAGTTTTCATACCTTGTACATTTTTATTCATGTCTAATACACAATTCCAGTCACCTCCTCGAATTAAATCACATTCTTTAAGTGTCGAATACTTTTTATTCAATTGACAATCTAATTTACCAGAAACCACTTCTCTCTGCTGTCTTTGAGTTGGAGCATATGCATTTACTAACATTACATCAATATCATTTACTTTTGCGTGCAATATTAACAATTGCCCATTCATTCGAGTTTTAGTAACAATATTTTGTACATTTAGTCTGTCATTAAAGAAAAAAGAAACACCTCGAGAGTGATTGCATGCATGATCGAAAAAACATGGCCCACGCCATTCGCTTCTTATGATATTTTCAATGTCTGATGACCAATATGTTTCTTGTAAAAATAAAACATCCACTTTTTGGTTCTTGACCCACTGAAAGATTTGATTTTTTTCTTATTTGGTAATCCTCTCACATTTAAACTTAGAATGTGACAATTTGACATGAAGTTGAATTGATTGGGGAAAAAAGTAGTTTAATAACAACAAAAAAGAAAAAAAGTGTTTATTGTTCTTCGCCTTATTTCTTCTTTGGAAGTTTCTGTAAAGATTTTTGTTTTCTCTTCTGCTTCACGATTGCTCTCTTTGTCTTCGTTGTATTCTTCGGTAATTCGGGAGATTCGGCAGATAACTCTGACAACTCATGAACAGTGACGTCATCCTCGCTCAGCGTAACATCACTGGAACTATCGTCCGTTGCTATGGTAGAATAGAGAGATTTCGATTGTCTGCGACTGGAACGTATTCCTAGTTCACCGGAAGTGGTGACACCACTCGTTCAGTATCACGTTCGTACATTGATGAAAACAGTTTTAGGAGCAGTGAACGTGAACGACGTAGCAGTCCTCTTCCCCTTGCCTTTCCCTCCTTTCACCCCTTTTATTATTTCCCCCAGTTTCGACTTAATCGACGTACCGTACCAGACCACAGCATATACCAGCGTGATAGCGAGCGGGCCGTGGGCCGATGCTCGGCCGGAGAGTCAGGCGCAGCATCACCCTACGAACCAGTGGAGCGACAGAGGGTAAAACACTTGCACTAGCTCTTGCGCAAAAAGCAAAAACACAGTTGTTTGGAAATAGAACATCAATTACCTATCGGATATGTAGTGTCTGAAAACAGGACACACTAAATGTAATGGAAAAGCCGGTAACAAGCGGTAATTTGCAGTTTACCAGCCCTGCTGAATCAACGAAACTCAAGTGTTCATGCGGCTTCATTCATTTTTGCTAAGCTTGGATGACGTCATCATGCACGAACAAGCGCTCGTTCGAGCACTATGACAACGAACGTCAAAACCTTCAAATACGAGTCACAGATTTGGGCAGTGAACGTGAAGGCTCGTTGCAGAATACTTCGCGCATGCGCAGTGCTCCCAAAATCCCTTATTCTCGTACTTCCACGTGGCTCGTCTCAGAAAACGAAAGGTCTCAAATGTGAACGGAAGACTCCACGTGTCTCGTGATCAGGTGCATCAGAAACATCGGCTGAAAGAACTGTGGCATTCGATCCGTGTGTAGTCAGCGTCACTGTAGTGGCTGGGTCTCTCACTGCTGTACTGCGATCGCGATCTCCTGTGAGGTATTGTGTGATCTTCGCTTGGGATGGCGTCTGGTTGTCATGGTGCAGCGAACTCGCTTGACGTTTCGAAGCTAGAAGCCGGTCTATGGCTTGTTCCGCTGGGCTGGCTGTGGCTGCTGTACGATCTTCGGCGTGGCTATCAAAGGAACTGCTCTGCGAGGTGGGCGTGGCATCAAACGGGCACTGCATTTGAAGATGGCCTTGTTGTTTACATCGACGACAAACGACATGATTGCTACACAATGATCGGTGATGACCTTCGCTCAGACATCTTGAATACACCACAGTAGATCTATGGGTAGATGGGATCTGGCCAAAGTGAAATATCTTCCCTTTGAAGGGGCCAAACGTCATGAATCCTGGCAAGGGTTTGGGGGTGGCTGTATATACACAACCCTGTCACCAGTGAAGCAGTCCGTCAATTGACCACCCACCCTTAGCCTTTGGTAAATTATAGGTCCAAGTATCTTACAGTTCAATTTATCAAGTTCATCAGCTATATCAAAGTGTCATGTGCAGATAGAGGGACATCTCTAATCACTAGACGTAGGCTATTTTCTTTCCGAGTGGAAAGAAAAGGGTTTGTGTCATACACTGTTACGTTTGCGTTTCTCATATTTATTCCATTACTTCCCAGTAAATCGGGGGAGTTTTTAAATATCTTTCTTTTTTCTTTCTTATCCTCACAAATAAAGTATTAAGCTACATACTCACCGATAAGTTCAAGTATACACGCTCTTTCACCAGTCAATTTCTGCACACTGTGTGAATGAATGCGAATTCAATTTACAACTAAGTAGACGTGCATTGTGGGATTTTCCACATCCTGGATCAGTGCACAAATAAAATAATATACCCAATGTTAGATATCATTACGATCCCATTTAATACAAGTTTAATGCAGCTTTCAGTGTAGCATGGCATACAGTAATAGTTGGTGTAATAATTACTGAAACAGAAGAAATACTAGAGGTTGTCAGAATTCATTTGTTACACTTTTACAATAAATAAGATATGGCCAATGGGTATATCAGAAATATGTTCTGATAAACATAGCATTCTAAGATCAAATTAAATATTTACTCTACATGTTATAGGGTACACTAGAGTGTAACAAACGTTTGGGAACCTGACTTACATGTACTAGCAGAGGCTGTAGAAAATTACTGTAGACTTTCAAATACATGTAAAGTAATAGTTCTTGATTCCTAACAATGAGTATAAAATTGTTGAAATCTTTATTAGTCGCTCCATGATGGTGTTTATTGTGTCAAAGGTTCGATTCCTAATAAAATATAGCAGGTAGATTTTTTTGTTGCCTTTCACAGTACACAATAAATATAAATAAAAATTGTCAAATAAAAGAAGTTGACTTAAGTATAAAACACTTTAGAAGTTTGGTCAAGAATCCTATATTCCTATCACTTTCTCTACAATTGCTGTTTAAAGTGAAGTGCCTTTTCTTCAAAAATGACTACTAGGCCTACGACCATGCAAGCGAAAAATTGAAATATCTATAATAACACCAATTTAAAAAAATGGTTTGCTTGAAAATGATCAATAATACCTAACGGACTCGGCTAATTAAGATTTGAAGAAAGCCCGGTCTTAGTCGTGTAGTTTTGTAATAAATAAATTACCATTATCATTCACATACAAACCCTCTCTGCTCTAGTTTACTTTAATTATACAATTAAGAATAATTTGAAAATTAATATTTTCTCAACGTATATCATACTAAATAGATGATGATAATATTAATAAAATCAATGTTTTAAAAAACACCAAATCCACCTCTGGAGTGCTCAAAACGCATGATCAGTGTCACTTATTTATATCTACTATCGTCTATAATTGCCGTGATATAATTTTCTATAGCGGCTCTCATTAACGGAAGTTAAAATATTATCTCCTTCTTTTCGCGTAAATAATCATTTCTTCATACCTTCAAACCATACATGTAAACGTATAGAGCTGCTTTCAATAATGGAAGTCAAATGTTTTGGCAATGCTTTGTTAGCAGACAATGTGGAAATCTCTGCTGGGTTTTTCATAAAGCTGCCCATGAGTTATGACGAATGACGTAACACGACTGGTGAACATTTATTTGGTTAACGAATCCCTCTGTAGTTGACTTTATCACCTGAGAACATGAACCAGTCTTGCGTGAAGTCATTCGTACCTCACGAACAGCTTTATAAAACACCCAACAAATCAAATTGTCCTATTTTATTATTGTTTCGTGTTTTGGTTACCGTTCCAGTGAATGCCAGTACATTATTATCGACATAATGGTACCGTCTCTCTTGACACGCAGTAAATATTATCAACGTAATAAGATAGTGTTTGTTGACACGCAATGGAATATCATTAACATGATATACCGGCGGATTGTGTTTAGATTTCATTTTTCATTCGGTGTGAACTCCCCCCAAAAATATCCAATAATAATAAAGAAGATAATTTATGATGTTTCGCTAATGATAATCTGATGTTTTTGTCTAGTGCAGAAAACGTACATGCAGTTAAACATTCTTGCACATCAAAATTTGAGAAAACTGAGGGGTGGAACTTTTCCCTCCAACCCCTCTCCTCATTTTATAGCTTCTTAGGATATTTATTGAACTCTTTCGGTTCTTTCGGTAATCATTTGTTTGATTTATATATGTAACTCTCGCTCATAATTAAACAATTAATATCCCAGATCTAACTAATATTTCTTGTTCAAGAAAAGCATTAGATAGCCATAATAAATTGCTGTTTAGTTTTTAGACAACGATATTTACTGTACTCTATTTATCTGTCTTTACAGTACATTTTAAACAACCATTTTTAATTTATTGAATAATAATTAAAATGATAACAACTATAGTAATGACAATAATATTAATAGCAATGGTGATAATAATAATAACGAAAAATTAATAATATTAATAACAACAATAATAATAATAATAACAATAATGATAATAATACTACTAATAATAAGATAGACATTCCATTATATAGCGCCATCTATCTAGAAACAATCTATTTCGAGGCGCATTGTTATTATTGTTACTCTCGCTTTAGCTCGAGGAACGTTCAGGGTTCAGTGCATTAAAGGAATCAATCCTGCCGGTTACCCATTTACCTCTCTGAAAGAAAACACGCCATGGCTAGGGGTTCGAACCCCTAGAGTCAGAACCACTAGACCACAATGCGCCTATATTGCATATCAAATTTATTTTAGATTTATAAACTTGTTTTATCTGTTAAACAACTTTCCAGAATCCGTTAAAGTTCATATAGCAAACAATGTTGTAAAAATGAAAAAAAAAAAGTCAAGGCCAGCCTCAGTGGCTTGATTTTCTTTAAACATCTTAGTATTCATTTTGTCAAAACTGAAAACAATATACACGACACTATTATTATAAGCCTTGTTGGCATGGAATGGGAAAGATAAAAATTGTATTGTAGCTCGTCTTACATGTATCTTAATCATAATTTCCAGGACTGATTTGCATACAAAATGATGTCACCTATTACGATATCATCGGGTTTTCACTTTAATTATGAACGTCATAATTTCTAAATGCAAACTTATGTCATTAATTTTGACTGAATAAAATCAGATTCCTGTGTAATTTACACTTGTATTCACTTACAATGATCAATGAATATCCTATTCGATCAGTAATTTTACAATTTAAAAGAAATACATCGCAACCTCTCACCCTCTCTGTCTCTAGCTTTGAAATTAATCGTTTCATGTCAATTTAAATGTAGACTGCATATAGCTTCTAATTTTAACTGATTTAGTGTCCAAAACCACAACTTCATCAAGTGCTTCAATGTGAGTGTAATGTAGGCTTAAAAGAGCGACATCTTTTGACGTAGAATGGAAGGAGCATACAAAGGGAATTTCCCCTACAGGTATCACAGGCCTAATTCATTCCCCATAGACTCATGTGTTAAATTGGCACTTTAAAAAAATTAATAAAAAATAAGGATGAAATTCGGGGGTCGAATGTTTACTACCAGAGGATAGGATATATATATCTGGCAATCCATATCTGATCAGAAAAGGGTCCCTCGACCGGCTCATTTTAAAAACAAATTGGCGTGTTTGAAGACACCTTCGGAGGAGCAGATTCATCACCTCAAACAGCAAAATAGCCCTAATCCTTCCGGCAGTGAAAATATAGTCCAAAATTGGTGATATTTCTTCCCAATGTTGGAAAAGGAAGTTCAGTACTTACCAAAAATAGAATCAGTGTTAGATGGACAATCCTATGCATACACTTTGTCAATCAGCCATATCAAAATAAAAAAATAGCAATGGGTTGGCTCGAATGAATATCTATGGCCTGCCACTAGTGATTAGGCCCTTGTAACCAATAGATGACAATAGATCACTGCCACTTTATGGAGGCCAAAATAATGGGGCTTCTAATGAAGAAGAAAATCACTTTCAATGGGATTTTAATACGCCAGGTGAGTTGCTCAGTATGTCTATGCATATATTATATTTTGTTAGACATACTTGAAGCCCCCTTCCCCCGTGAGAAAGTACCATAAAAACAGAGACAGTATCCATACATTACAAACTTAGCTTTTTATGCAGGTTATTTTATGTATTTCACTTTCATTAATTATCAATGTCATAATCTTCTGTATACTGCATGTTCTGTATATAATCAAATGTATTTTTTGTATTGCGATATTATGAATCAAAATTATATTTTGTTGAAGCATTGAACATAAATTCAATATGACAGTGGCGTTTTTATTTCAATACATTGAAGTAGCATGATGGTCACATTTACTATAATGTATTATTGTGTAATCGTACCACATTTCCTACTTATACAAAAGTAAAAAGCATTTGGATCATTCTTTTCCTTTTCCTCTCTTTTTTCCTCTTCCTTTCCTTTTTTATATCTTTAAAATTCAATCTTTCTTGGCAAGTCCCTCCATTATGTTTCCTTTCACTTAATTTCGATGAAGCCAGTTTTATCTACCTAGTTCAAATTCACACTCTCTTCAATTGTGTTATGAATTAACATGAATGACATGCTTTGTGATATATTTAACTTTGTAATGTAATGTTACTTTGTTTCCCGAGAAAGGAAAATACAAACTCAATTTACAAATTCACCCCGTCCCCCCCCCCCATCTCTCTCTCTCTCTATCATTCTCGGTAATTCTTTAAATATTCTCTCTCTCTCTTTCTCTCCCTTATTCTTTCTTTATTACCCTGTCTCTCCATTTCTCCCTCTAACCCTCTTTTCCAGTCTCTATTCTCACTGTCTCTCTTTTTCCCTCTCCCCTTCTATTCACCCCTACCCTATCTTCTTTATCATTCCTTGCATCTCGGTAGTTCTTCAAAAAAGGAAACCAAAACCCATGAAAAGAAGCAATCATATTGGAAAGAGTAAAATGAGAGGAACAATTAAAAAAAAATCATCAAAATCGGTTATGAAATAGGCAAGTTATTGACGCTTAAAAAGTCTTGTTGTACTTTCTATGGGGATCCTGAAATTGGCAAATGTGCTTCAAAATGACTGATTTTGTGGACAACTCTCCATTTGATTTGTACACATATTTCCCCATTATTTCACATATTTCACGTTATGTCCTCCTGACCTTGACATAATGTGGTGTGAATTATATGTCCCCACGACATATGTTGTGCTCAGAAGGAGGCAAGATGCAATTTGAAAGATAATGAGGAAAATCTAAAAATTTGCGTACAAAACAAATGGAGCGTTGTCCACAAAATCAGCCATTTTGAAGCACGTTTGCCAATTTGAGGGTCCCCATAGAAAGTAAAACAAGAGTTTTCAAACTCGCATAACTTGCTTGTGTCATAACCAATTTTGATGAAACTTTTTTTTAAATTGTTCCTCTCATTTTACCCTTTCCAATAATATTGCTTCTCGTCTTGGGTTTTGGTTTCCTTTAAATTTTCTCCTCCGCCTCCCCCTCTCTTATTCCCCTTGTCTCTCTATTTATCCCTCTCACTCCTCCACTTCTCCCTCTCTCTCTCTTCTCTATTCTTAGTGTCTCTCTATTTTCCCTCTCCTCCTATTCTATCTTTATTTTCTTCTCTCTCTCTCTCTCTCTATTGGTCATCTTTTCTATCCCTCTCCTTTCCGTCTATTTATCCTTTTATAGTTATTTTTCTCCTCGATCTCTTTCTCTGTCTTTACTTTCATCGTCTCTCCATTTTTTCTCTCACTTCCCTCCACTTTGCCACCCCTGCCCTCTCTCCCCCTCTCTCTTTATCTTCTCTTTATTTTATCTTTTTCCCCTTCGTCTGTCACCATCATTCTACCTATTATTTTACCAGTCTTACATATCCAATATACTCATTTGTAAATTAGAAATGTGAACTGCATATAGATTCTTTTTTTTTACATTTAATTTCGTTTATGCTGACAAAATTACTTGATTATAAAAGTACATGATTATTTGTGCATTAAAAACACCCTCCTCATCACCATGATGATGACGTCAAAATACACCCTGCAAAGATTTCAACCAATTCAAAATCGTAGATATTTATTCAGAACGGTTGAAAGTAATTTGTATACAACTATATAATGCATTGACAAACTTTTCTTGAAATAAAAAATACTTCCTCTGTATTTCCACGTGACTATTTTCTGCTCCCAAGTAGGTTAGAATTATTTCGTCTGGATTAAAGACCATGATACATCCACAAACATTGGGATTTTTCTATTCAAGAAGTGTTAGTATAATTCACACAAAATGTAATGATAATATACTTCATTAGAAGCAAGACATATTTAATGTACGATCTATTCTTCTAATCAAAGTAATATCAACATGTTCATTGTTTTGCGCACATATACTGAAATTGCCCCTACGTTCATCACATCATGCCATTGGGTGCCACTGCCGCTGCCAACGTTGGCAAAAGCTGTATTTACAATCCTAAACAGTGAAATAACAGTCCCCTTTTTTCTTCACTGAAAATATCCACTAAAGTTCCAAATACTTTACATGGAGGCATTCTAATAAGCATCTATTTCATGAGAATGAACATGGTGAAGTTTTGACCTATATTCTTCTTTTTTTCATCAACAAGGTCTCCGTTATATGTGCATATTTACCAGCAAGCAAGTGCATTTTTTGTATCACATATTATAAAATCAGAGATTATAAAACAGATATGGAAACAGAGTTTTAGAAATAAATTATATACATTTCCTACTTATATCTAAATCTAAAAGCGCTTCTAAAATACATCACTGTATGCACTATAAAATGATTCTGAGCTGTAACGCATTTATATTTACATTTAATCACAAAATATATTTTGTACTAGATGTAAAATAGCTTGTTTATTAGATTAAGCATATATTCAACGTTTATTCATATTTAATCATTATATTGTATTATCATTAGTTTCGTAAAACTCTTGATATCTCAAACAATAGTGAAAATAATTGTTTTGAAATGTTAACCAATGATCTTGCCTTTTTTGTGAACATTATGTTTGATAATCCTTTATCATTTGATTTAGTTAAGATACCAAAACTTTTCATTTAATCACCAAATATATACTACGCAAGGTATAGTATAGTTAGCAGCATAAGTATATATTCAACATTTATTCATATGTATATAGGTCCTATCATATTGTATTCCCATTGTTGTCCTACTTATATGTATTAATGCTCTCAGACACGATTAGCATTTCATGCTATTTTCTGGTCCCATTTATCCTTTTAATGCCTTTGTAAAACTTAAAATTTCGCAATGTTTTATTGCATACATGTATACTTTGTTTGGACAATAAAACATCAAACTCAAACTCAAATATAAATTCATTGGATTTGTGTTGCGCACATTTCATGAAGCAAATTTTGATTATCTGGATATGAAACACTGAATTAATACGACACATATACAAAGCTGTTTTCAGCAAAGGTTCTTGAGTACACTATATAATGAGCGATAGTTGAAAGAACAATCTACATATTATTAATAATACAGCTAAAGAATATTGATGATTGTTACAATAAATCTGATTGGAATCTAGAGAACTTGATAATCATTATCAGAAATTTAGATATAACTCCAAACTTTATAAACAAAAAAAATATATATATATAGAGAAAAAAATATGGTGATCGTACAAAATATATATACGTTGAAGAGAAAGAAAAGGGGAAATATGAAAATAATAGAGAGTGTGTATAAACATATGAGGAGGAGGGGGGGAGGAGTATGAAATACTTCACAGAATTATATCTGGTATCAGTCTTATAGAAAAAAAGCTTTTATAACTATCAACAGCATAACATGTGTCATTCGCTTATCCACAAGTTTAGAATGCACACACACAAAATGTATTATCTGATATCATCATCACTTACGATACACATTATAATAAAACCTTATTAAATCACAAACGCAAAATATTTGTCATGTCTAATTCTATCTAACACGACAATATGAACATGTCTTATTAACATACATCTTGTATGTTATTGAATATTAAGGGTTTTAATATCCTTCAAGGCAGGTTCTTAAATTGAGATACCATTGACCGACAGGGAAAAATGATAAGATGATGTAATCAAATTGACCTCACTAATGATGTATGTAAACATTAATTAATGTAGAGGACGCCAATGAGCTACCGAATGTTAATAGAATGTTGATTTTTCTATAATGCCATAAATATTTCATTGTTCAGTGTTTTATCAATGAATGAATTATACAATGAGTAGTTTTATAATTAGTAACTGTTCCCTTTTGATAACTTAATATATTTTAGTTTGATTCATATTATCATTTAAGTAACAATCGTTTATTTATGTTACTAAGTATTGATATCTTTGACTTAGATTTTGACTTTATTTTCATGTATGATATGATGATTTATGTTGTTCTTTATATTTTCATCAGGTCATTCATTCATTGATGAAAAACAGTTTTATGCTTATCTTTTGTACCTGAATAAATATGTTCTAACAAATAAATCGAAAATAAATAATGTGTAGCGAATGTTATCACTTGTACAGGATGTTGTATTGTATTGTATCTATTTTCCGTCAATTAAAAAGTTACAACAACACTAGATATATTCACAATAACAAAGAAATGATCATTAAAAGGACGGAGGGATTGCCCTACTTAGTGTTGATAACATATCAACGATGTTTTTCAGAGGGGAGCCTGTACTGAATGATGTCATTTGTAGGGAATATTAAAACATTTCTACGCAATTTTATCATTTTAGCAGAACGTTATCATATATAATGATTGTTTTCATTTATACGAAATGTTATCAGTTCTACCGAATGCTATCATTTCTACCACATGATATCATTTCTACTGACTGCTGTCAGTTCTTTGAATTTTAACACATTTTTACACAATGTCATCACTTCTACAGAATGGTATCGTATTTACTGAACATGCTGAATGTAATCATTTTTGTACAGAATATAATATCAGTTCGACCAAATGTTATCATTTCTACCAATTGTTATCATTTCTATCGATTGTTATCAAATCAATCGACTCTTTTAGATATCATCATGTAGACAATGTGGCATGATGATAGAATGAATATAACTTCATTTACTGATATAAACTAGTAACCTGTGTTCTGGATCAGGTATGAAAGTGTGACATATACAAATGAAAGAAGTAAGGGCGGTTTAATAACTGAGTAGAATACATGAATTTAATTTAAACGATTAGGAAGCATACTGAATCGATTAGTAGAGATGATCTTTAGGGTATCAATTCTGTCCATTTTCCTCAAGTCTATATATCGTTATATGAATTAATAACAATCATTCTATCTTAAATATGTTAAACATCAATATTTATGAGGGTTTTATTCTTGGTTTTAACATTCATACTATCCATCACGTTCCGTTTCCCATTTAATTACAAAATCATTTCTTTTTTTCTCAAGATTAAATCTACACGATGATTGGATTGGAAACACAACGATATCCAGCACAAACAATGCAACGAGTAATCTAATATCTTTTCACAAAATAAAGTAGATAGCCTGGATGATTCACAAGATAAAAGCCTTCTTGTAAAGAAGAAGTTTGCTTCTGTCACATCCTACGAGGTTACCAGAAGGAGTAAAAAGACAAGGGCTGATGTACATGGTGAAGAGAGTGGAAAATGAACCCTCGGATTCCACGATCCTCCTTGCCTGGATGATACCATCACGTGACACCTGATCAACTGCGTAGATATTACGCGCTCTATCCCAATACGCAATGTAGAGTGTGTCTGTCAGTTTGTCAACGCGACACTGTGGCCAGACCCACTCATCACAGTGTATGACAGCCTTCTCTTCTCCTGATCGTGAGATGACAGTGAATTTATCATGATCTGTCTCCACAACGATATCACCTGATGACAAGGCTTGTATCCTACACATCACCTTCTTACCCTGCATCGTAATAGTGTTTACTATCTTATCATTAGTAGGATTGATGACGTAGATAATAGACTGATTGGACTGAGCAGCGATGATCATCCCATCCCTGTCAACATCAACATACATACTACAATAGCTGGAGTCTCCATACATTGGTATGCTGATGTCTCTTATCACCTTCCATTGTCTGTCATAGAGAATGATGCATCCATCCATCCTGTCACCCGTGCAATCATATCTCATCTTACCACATACTATTACGTTACTGTCTATGGGCGCACATGATGTAATCAACACACCTTCATCAATGACTCTCTCTGTGTGTTGAGTGTTGATGTTTGTAACATACATGTCATTGTTACCTACGTCTTGCACACATATCTCATCATCACTGACTAAACCACGCACCCACGGCTTTTCAACAGCCCATGGAATGTGGATTGACTTGACAAGTTCCCATTTACCGATATACCCATCAATTCTACCATAGTATTCTCCACCTACTTCCCCCTCTACAAACTTCACTCTCTCAACTTCACTCTGTATTCGGTCAAGACAGTCGCTAACATCTTGATGAACATTCAAACTTAAATTTTCATCAATAGATGCAAGTACTTGAGGAGCTTCATTCACCAATGTTTCATCATGTTGGTTTATACGTTTGATGGTTGATTCAATGCTCATCAAAGTCTTTATTGCATGCTGATTTTTACAAGAGAGATTATTTGTCTTCTTAGTAAGTACCCCACTGATTGTCTTCGTATCTGATAAAAGGTTCGCTTCTTTGTCTTTGATTATTTGTCGCTCCTTTTCTCTCTCGGTGTTGCAATCCTTTATCCGTTTTTCTCTCTTCTCATTTACTAGTCTTATTTCCTCATCTGCCTCCTCGTTAATAACCCTAATTATCCTGTTCTCCTTTTCTCCAACAGATTTGATCTTGTCGTGATATGATGCTTGAATGTTGTTGTTAATTGTCCGAAGATGAGTACTTCCAGACGTTGATACAGTCTTTATTTTCGTGCTGAGGACTTCCAATTGTTTGTGAAGTTCTTGAACTTTTGGCCGTTTTTCATCTAGCTGTCTCCTCCTTTCGAAGATGACATCCTCGATGTCGTCTAGCTCACATGGTTTCTGACTGTGATCTTTGGTAGCGCATGGATGACATATGGGAATTTTGTGTTTTTTACAGAAAAATTTGATTGGCTCACCATGCTTGTCACAAGACCATGTCATGTCATGACCTTTCCTTGTACGAAGATCGACCTCTCCACTCTTCTTTGTTGGGAACTTAGACGCCATGACGAAGAAAATACAGGGGCAGTAGCCTACCTAAAAAAATGCAAAAAAAGTTAAAATGAGCTCAAGAAACAATTGAAAAAAAAATATTACCAGGGTAAATTAAAGATTATTTAACAACTTTAATAACGTTAAATACAGAATTCTCACAAAATTCTCACAAACAGACGTAAACGCAAGTAGACACACCCACGCACAAACATCAACACAGTCATACTAAATTAACGTGTATATTAACGTCCTCTGATCAAACGTTTTAAGCCGTTTCGTAAGTCTCTCGCTTTCTCAGAAACCTTCACAGGGAAAGTGTTATCAAACTTAATCTTAAATTTTCTTACCTTGTTTTTCGAACCAATTAAACATCACTTAATTTGATACTATTTTTTCTCTTTAGCTGAATTAAGATCCTCGTAACACAGATAAACAAAGAGGTGCAGAGTATAAATATATTAGGAGGTATAAATTTTATTTTTCGTTCATGATAAACATGGATCAGTGCTCAAATTGCAAAGAATGTGGGAATGAAATACGATAGTGCGAAATAGCAACGCAAACAACTTCAAACAATTTTAGCAAGACAGTCTAGGGCCTGCGTTTATGCAATGAGCGATATTTAGATGTTCGAAGAGTAAAAAGTCTAAAGCTTTTTCATGGTGGAAGAAAATAAAATATTGTATGAAAATTCCTTTTATAAAATAAGAATAAGTCCCTTCTAATACTTCCATAGACCAAATAAGAATTATCATTCATTTATATGTATATATTTCATTCATGGATTAAAATACATTTGTGACAATGTTTATATAAACCCACTCTCAAAACCCAGACAGAATTCAAAAATGAACAAGACAGCTTGAAGTCAGAAAAGCATAATTAGTGCTGCCATCCGAGAAGGAGCAAATACTAATAAAAAGGTGATTTTATACAACACCTAAAGGTAAAACATAAAAACATAAAATAAGTACTTATGGTTATGATGTACATATCATCTTTATTTGAAAAGTGAAATGATATTTTTCGTGAAATGGTTCTATTTTGTTTCCAATCATGGGATGCATAAAACATAATCTGGCTTAAATGACATATAACCAGCTTACATTTTTTTGATAAAAAATAGTGTAAGAGATAAATACAATGTAAACACACAAATTAATGGGGAAAATGCAGAGGCAAACTATATAAGCAAAAATGTTTGAAACAAAAACATGGAAATGAGACGAGTTACTGTAGATTACACGTACTGTAGGCATGGCGTCATTAAAAGGGAAATTTTTGGAAAGTTTCAATAGGGCATTTTTTTCGAAGCTCATGTTCGTAACAAACAGCCAAGTTAAAGTAACATGGATCAAATATGTTCATATGATAAGTTATCAAAATCATGTTTTTCCTATCCTTACAAATGAAATATAATTCTTAAGCTTTGCACTTACCTATAAATTCAAGTGTACACCCTCTATCAGCTTACAATCTCTATACACTGTGTGAATGAATGTATACAATGTACAACTGAGCAGACGTGCAGTGTGTATTGTGAAACATTTGGGATTTTCCACATCATGGATTAGTGCACAAATCAAATAAAATGCTCAATGTTGGATATTATATATCACATTTCACATCTCTTCACAACTATACCACTACATATCTAATGTAGTTTCCAGTTTAGCAAATTTGTCAATGGTTTGCGAAGTAGAAACGTAGTAACTCTTCGCAACTGAAACTCTGTCTTCTTGCCAAAAATGCAATATCTGACGTCTTTTAAATTTTCCGTCACACCCACCCCCTAAACATACACACACTCACCTTTATCAACACTTATCGACACTTATCAACCATATACACTGATTAGTACCCATGCTCGAGACATTATTCATATTCAAATTCAAGTTTAAAGACCCAAACAGGAACTAATAGTGAAACGATGTATTTTGTGATGTGTTTAATATTTGGCTCTTATTTGACCTAAATTGTTTTGTCAGAAGAAGTTAACACATATGATTTTAATGCAGAATTGGAAAACTGCGCCAGATAGGCGTAATTAGATATCACAAAACTGAAGATTTCGTCAAAAGCTGAAGATTTCATCAAGTCATGTTTGTAAGAAATGTTATGACATGTTTCCATTTTGCGGTCCGGTCAAGATATTTAACTCTATTTCCAACATAAAATTCAGTACGAAGTCTCTATTATAGATAATTACACTAAAAATATGAATAACAATTAGCAAGTTGTGCTAAGAATCCAACATTTATTATAACTACACCTGGCCACGTGGCTAAATTTGAACATGAACCAACAATCAAACACCCTGTCTCTTTCTATGCAACTGTTGGGTAAATTGAACTGCCTTTTCTTCCAAAATGAACAATTTGACCATGCCGTGAAGAATTTCAATCACGTTATATACAGGCAACAATAAAAGAATAATAATTTGCTTGAAATTGATTGATAATCCCTAATGGAGTCGGCTAAATAAATGTAAAGAAAGTCTTGTCTTAATCGTATATTTTTTTTTATTGAATAAACTACCCATTATCTCTCACATCAAAAACTTCTTACGATGTATTAACTATTTCATCCTACACTTAAGAACATTTGAAAATTTGAAAACTTAACATTTTCCCCAACTTATATTTACATGATGATAATATTAAGGATACTCATATGTGATGTTACATATGGAGCTCCAAACTTGCTTGAGGGACATAATCATTGTCACTATTATTTGAACATTCATCTCATTTTTACCATGGTCTATACATGTAATTGCCATGATATAATTGAGTATATGAATATAAAAAAACCAAAGCGTGCTGAAAGTATTTCGACAAAAAAGAAAAAAAGGTATTTTTTTTTATTTAGGCAATTGAAGTATATTTCGCCAAAATCAAAGAACATCAGTAAACAAATTGTATTTTTATGAATATTAATATTATCGTTGCTTATGGGCGGGGCCTTTTGTCTGGTGGATTTGGATCGTTTCTAGAATCATATGGTCTTTGGTCATTCTTACATTCATTTGCATGCAAGATTTTTGTACTACTGAATGTTAAAAAAAGATACCCAAGAGATTTGTTTTATGTATCATAGAAATAGTGCCACTTGTCCTTTTGTATTTTAGGTTTTTTCATACCTGATGTGTTTGAGATGAGCAAGTGGGTGTTTGTGCGTTGGTGTGAGTGTTAAATGTGAGGACATGCCTATCGTATGTGTTGCAAAATAAAAACATAAAATAAAATAAAGAATCTGGAAAATGACGTATCATTCATAATTTACAGTTCTATCTTCCTCTATCCATGACACCAAGAAGTCTTAAGCACACAAACAACAGTTCAAGAATCAGGGGGGGGGTGGGTATGATATTCCCCTTTTATGTTTTAAATTAAATAGAAAAAACAAGAAATACAGATGGTGTCCCCATTTAAGTTCAGGTTGGGGGTGAAAATATAGTAGTGAGAATTTTTCCTTGGCAAAGGCCTTTATTTCATGCTTGCCAGATATTTTTTTTTCTAACTGCCTTTGTAAATTTGCAGAATTTCTTTTTTATTGCTTGCTAGTGAGTGAAGGGGGAGGGGGTGATTCTTCCAAAAAAAACCTTTATTTGTGTTGTGAGCAAATTTTGTATGAAAATATTAATACTTAATCCGTCCCTGCATGCCCCACTTCCACACACGCACATTAGTGTAACAATTCTTATTTTTTTGAGGAGCTACTTTTTTATTTACTCACGCCCACCCAAACACCCTCACAATCCTCTGACACACACACACACAAAGGGTATTATTATACCCAAGTAACACACAATCACAGACATCTGCAAGTGGTCTTCAATTACCTATTACTTTTTAAACATTTTAGACCAGGTCCAAAACAAAACAAGATTTCACTTTACATCTGATCAATAATGAAAATACCCCTCTCATCTTGTAAAATAAAAAATCATAATATTAATCTAGAACTGCATAAAATTAGAAATTCAGATGAATGTATTTATTTCGTCACAACCATTGAACCACATCTCTGTCAAATAATAATTTAAAAAACTGATAAAATGCATTTAGTGTATGTACAGAGTTGAATGTAATGAGAGAGGGCGCAATGATATGAAGGTATATTAGGTTCTTTACCCTTTATTTAAGGCAATTTTTAATGATTTCAGATTCATCATTTATACAGAGGAAAAGTCATTGTATAAGGAACAGTGTTCCTTTCTAACTCAAATTGATTTGGCCGTTTTTATATTCAGATAGTCATTTTTCTATAGCGGGTCTCATCCACGGAGGTTAGAATATTATATCCGCTTTTCATGCTAACAATTATTCTGTCATACCTTCAAACCGTACATACACGAACTATAAACATGATAAACGAAGATGCTTTCAATAATTGAGGTTAAACGTTTTGGTAATATTTTGTTATCAGTCAATGTGAATGTGAAAATCTATCTGTTGTGTGTATCATATCGCTGTTTGTGAGTTATGACGAATACCTCCACAAAGATCTATGATTTATACACACGAAGAGTCATTGTATAATGAGCAATGTCCCATATCTAACTCAATTGGACTTGACCGTTTTTATATTCAGACACTCAATTTTCTATAGCGGGTCTCTTCCACGGAGGTTAAAATATTATCTCCGCTTTCCATGCCAACAGTCATTCTGTCATAACTTCAAACCGTACATGCACGAACTATAAACATGATAAACCAAGATGCTTTCAATAATTGAAGTCAAACGTTTTGGTAATCTTTTGTTATCAGTCAATGTGAATGTGAAAATCTATCTGCTGTGTGTATCATATAACTGTTTGTCAGTTATGACGAATGCCTTCACACAGACTGGTGAACATTTCTTTGGTTATTAAACGGATCCCTATGTAGCTGACTTTGTCAGATTAGAACATGCGCCAGTCTTGAGTAGAGCCTTTCGTAACTTGGGAACAACTTTATGAAAAAAAGCCTGCCAAATTACGCATGTCTCTTTTTTGTTATTATTATTTTCGCATGTTAGTTACCGTTCCAGCGGGTGCCGGTATATTAGTATCAACATAATAGAACAGTCTGTGTTGACACGCAATTAAATATCTTCAACATAATAGAACGGTGTGGGTTGACACGCAATGGCATATTTTCAATATAATAGGTGAATTATGGCATTTTTTTGTATTCAACGGGGGTGAATTTATTATAGATTTATGAAAACATTATCATGATTCGTGAGGTTCAAATTTTCGACCTTTATATTTCAAACCATCAGTAGCTGACAATAAGAGAAAAACTTGTTGTATTTATTTTGAACTAAATCAGTGAAATAACGAAAAACAAATTACAAGTAGTTAAACGAAAATTAAGAGGTACAAGATTACAAATCATTAGAGAAGCTGATAACAATATACCGAGTAAAGAACGCGTAAACTTTGTATAGTAGGTAATCAAAGGTAAAGGACACTCTGATGGAATATATAGAGGAACAATTCAACACTGTGGTAAGTTGGAGGGAAAGATAATGTAATTTAAAACAGAATCTCAAACAATAACTAATTCTACTAATCAATAGGGTTATCAAAATGAAGTTTAGTGACTCTCCTTGGTTTGCATTGATGAGTAAAGGAAGGGGGGTGATTGAATGACAAGTTTGGATGTCTTAATGAGAAAACTAATATACTCAGATTAATCCAACAAAAAAAAAACAGAGTTTGGAGATCTTTAGATAAAGTTCGTTTGCTATCATTGTGCAGTAAAGATGAATGAAAATATTTCGGATAAATTAACTGAATGTCTTGAGATAGAAGAAAAAGAAGCACTCACCAAGTGCATACATTTATTGGAAAAGTCAATTGAACGAAGTTCATTATTGACTCCTAAATTAAGATATTTTGGTTGAAACACTTGAAATTGGGGGTGTTTAGTGATGAAAATGGAAAATAAAAGAAGATGGTTAAATAAATAAGGTAGGCAATCTAGTTTCAAATGATGTAAATCAATTAAAGATGTAAAAAAAAAAATGTTCATTCAATATGTAGATTGATACATTAAAGATCTAAATTGATATAAATTAAAGATGTTAACTGATGCACATTAACGATGTAAATTGATGTGCATTAGTTATGTTAACTGATGTGCCATAAAGGTGTATATTGATATATATTGAATATGGTAATTGATATACATTAAGAATGTAAATTAACGTACATTGAAGATGTAAATAATGTTATTTCTGTTAATCGATGTACATTAAAATTGTAAATTGATGCAAATTAAATATGTAACTTAATGTACATTAAAATGGAAATTGATATACATTAAAGATGTAACATAATGTACATTAAAAATGTAACATAATGTACATTAAAGCTGTAACATAATGTACATTACAGATGCACCATAATGTACATTAAAGATGTGATTTACATTAAAATTAGATCTGAAGCATTACATGGTATCCTAGCAAATCAGGCGTTCAATATACCTCATTAAACTTTCTATAAAAAGGTTTCACTTCATTGCAAGGCGTACATACCTCATTATACAAAACATATAACAACCATCTACGATAGATATATTGTTACAGGGTAAATACTCCCTAGAAATATGCAAAAAAGTTTATAGTTAACTAAAATACTTTCATCTTTAAAACTCCAAAGTAGAGATGATGTTCATCCTTCCTATTTCCATAAAATCATTTATATATAAATAACCCTGAAAGAAGCCAAAAAAAAAATGTTCGCGAAATTTATTTCCTTTATTTTTTTTTATCATTTTCGTTCTGCAATAATAAACAATTTGTAAAGTTATTGATGGTGTCAGAAGTCCTCTCTAGTGAAGTACTTTGTTTTTTTAAGTCAACACGAGACATTAAGTTTGCGTCATATCTGAGAGACGGGGTAATTGAAATGAAGTGCTTTTATACACAGGCACACAATCGCCATGATGCCTCGAAATTATTTTTTGAAATATCTAATTTGATCTTCTTTCAGAATATTTGGACACATTGTGAACGTGAAGCGTGAAGGTTAGTAGCATGCATATGGCAGATATGTCTTTTTTTGAAAGAGGAATCATTCGAATTCATGTTTGTTCTATGCAAAGATGCAAAATTTCAGGATCATATCTTGAAGGAAGAGTCTGAGGAGTCTGATGACGACATGGGTTTCGGTCTGTTCGACTAGAAATCTTGGACTTCGTTATTTCTGAATTTCTGAATTTCAGAAATCGTTATTTCTGAATTTCAGAAATCGTTATTTCTGATATATCTGACCATTACCCTATTTTCTGTAGAACTACTCTTTTAAACACACGAGATGAAAGTCGTAATTCTAAAATAAAAACTCGATGTTTAAATGCCAGAAATTTAGAGCGCCTGAATGAAAATTTAAGTACAGTTAACTGGCAACAAATTTATGATTCTGAAGACGTGAATGAGGCTTACAATAATTTTATTGATATCTTAAAGGATAAATTTGATATTTGTATACCATTTAGAGAACGAGTGAATAACTATAAAAAATACCCTAGATCTCCATGGGTGACTAAATCTATCTTAAGATCTATAAACCGGAAAAATAATCTGTCTTATAAATACAAAACTAATCCAAATAATAAGACTCGTGAAAAATACACTCGATATAAAAATATTTTGACCAATTTACTACGACAAGCGAAAAAACATTATTATGCAATGCAATTTGAGCTTAATAAAAATAACATGAGAAACACATGGAAAATAATTAACAGAACATTAAACAGAAACAGTAAAACGCAAAATATTATCAAAATTAAATCAGAGACTAACGATCTTATTGAAGAACCTCAAGCGATAGCTGAGATTTTTAACTCGTACTTCTCTCAAATTGGAGAAAAACTTGCTGAAAATATTCCGACAACTGGCAGTAAATTTGATAATTATCTGGGGAATAATAACCAATCTTCTTTGTTTTTTGTCCCTACTGACCGTGAGGAAATTATCGGTATAGTGAATAGGTTAGAAGGAAAGAAAAGCTCAGGACACGACGAAATTGATAACTGTATCCTCAAATCCATAATCTTAACAATAGCGACTCCGCTGGCCCACATTTTTAACCTATCACTCACTAGTGGCATTGTACCAAATAACATTAAAATTGCGAAAGTAATCCCGATATTCAAAAAAGGAGACACATCTGAAACAAAAAACTACAGACCAATATCACTGTTACCATCCTTATCCAAAGTTTTGGAAAGGATCGTATTTATTAGAGTAACAGACTTCTTAAACAAACATAATGTTTTTTGCGAATCACAGTTTGGCTTTCGAGCAAATCACAATACAACTCAAGCGGTATTGAAATGCATCGATACATTATCACATGCCGTTGATCAACATTTACATACAATTGCAATATTCCTGGACTTTTCCAAGGCTTTCGATACAATTAACCATGATATCCTATTAGTAAAGTTGTCACACTATGGTGTTAGAGGGAAAGCCTTGGAATGGTTCAGGAATTATTTATCGAATAGAAAACAATTTGTACAAATAGATAATCACAGTTCTGCATTGCGACCAATAAATTGTGGAGTTCCACAGGGTAGTATACTAGGTCCCTTGTTATTTATAATATACATAAATGACTTCTATAAATCTTCAGATGTTCTATCTTTCATTTTATTTGCAGACGATTCGACCTTATTTTATTCCCATGCGAACCAAAACACACTATTGTCTACTATAAATCGTGAACTGAGACATGTAGTTGAATGGGTTAAAGCAAACAAATTATCCCTTAACATCCTGAAGACAAACTTTATGTTATTTAGTAACACTTTACAAAATCTACTTGGAGACATCCTTTTGGACGATACTGCTCTAAATAGGGTCTCTTCACCTAAATTTTTAGGTCTCATGATTGACGATAAATTGAAATGGAACATTCATATTCAAAATATATCCAAAACTATATCAAGGAACATTGGTATAATGAATAAAATAAGACACTTTTTTCCAAAATCAACACTTTTTACACTATATTCCTCCCTAATACTTCCCTATCTGAATTATGGAATAATGACATGGGGTAACGCCAACAAATATCTTACAGACAAAATTCTCATCTTACAAAAGAACATTATAAGAATTATACATAATGCTCCTCCTCGTTTTCATACTAACAATTTATTTTACAAGTCCAATATTTTAAAACTTCCAGATCTATTTCTTTTTCAAACAGGGCAATTTATGTACAAATTGAATTCAAACGAACTCCCAAACATATTAATTAACATGTTTTCAAAAAAAAAACGCCATTCACAATTACCCAACAAGACAATCACTCCGTTTTCACCTTCCCCGTACCCGCACTCAACTCGCACAAAAAACAATTTCCTTTTACGGTCCTAAATACTGGAATACACTCAGTCACGACATCATTAACTCCGTTAGTCTGAACTGTTTTAAAATCAAGCTAAAAAAGCACATTCTCGAATCTTATAGAGTAAGTCCAAATTGAGCGCTCAGGACCCAACTTCTCTCTTTCTCTCTCTCTTCTTTCCTCTATGTCCTTATCTTTCATCTGCCATCACCCTTATTCCCCCCCCCCCTTCATTCTCTTTCATCCACACAGGTGCACCAGTCTTTCTTCTCGGTTATCTATCTTTTCACTTTCATCCATCATTTCTGTATTCCATCACAATAGCTTTCTTACGATTTTTTTTCTCGTTCTTGCATTTATACTTATACCTACAAACCTGTCTTTTAACTTATTCTTTGAGGAATCCACACTCAACAAGCCCTGCTTTTTAGTGGATCCCTCCATTTCCTCAACATTTATTTAAATAGTAAAGATTATATAATGATTATATTGTTCCGTGTCTATTGTATATATTTACTTATATATGCCACATTGTCATACTGTATATACTTGCATATTCATTTATATCTTTGTAATGATTTATTTTGCTGTTAAAATTGATTTGAGTTGAAATGAAATAAACCAAACTGAACTGAACTGAATCCGAATATAATGTCGTTTTAGTGTTTTGTATAAAGGGGGTCTGTATTTAGCTTATTGAAGTTATTAAATGAAGGTAAAGTAGACTTCCCATGGCTTCTGATTTTAAATGATTTTATGTCTGAAACCACATGTTTAACAAGTGCTTCAACATTGTTCAATGTGAGTGTATTCAGGCTTGAGTGAGCGCCATCCTTCGAAGTAGAATGGATTGGAATAAGAAAGGGGTTTCCCCAATATGGACCGTCGAAGAAAAATGGCATCATTTCATGCCGCCCAACCAGCTTTCAATTGCGCTGACATTCACATAGTTTAGGGGCGTTGAGATCTATGCCCCCTCCCTCTTCTCTCTATCCCTCTTTCTGCTTATTTCTACTCTTGCTTGATATCTCCCTCCTCTTTATTCTCTTTCTCTCTTATCCCCATTTTTCTATCTCCTAAACTTAATCTTTCCTGGCAAGCCTCCTATAG
This sequence comes from Lytechinus variegatus, assembly GCF_018143015.1. NCBI lineage: Eukaryota > Metazoa > Echinodermata > Echinoidea > Temnopleuroida > Toxopneustidae > Lytechinus > Lytechinus variegatus. The sequence goes on along the minus strand of NC_054745.1, from coordinate 9,432,630 downwards.
TTTACTTTTCTTTTACTGAATTATCACGAAACCAGATCTATCTACTGAGTTCCAATTCATCTTTTCTTTAATTTTGTTATGAATTCCTATGATTGACATGCCCTGTGATTTATTTCTCTTTACATTACTTTATATTACTTTGTTTATGAGAACAAAAACATTGCTAACCTTCTATTATATCATTCTTTCTTTTCTCTCTATATTATTGTAATACTTCCTCTCCCCTCCCTCTCTATTTCTCACACACAAACAAACACACCCTCTTTCTTTTCCCCTTTTCCTTTCACTCTTTTTTCCGTTTTATGCTAATCTTTATCTCTCTTTCTATGTTCCATGTGCCTTTCTTTTTTCTCTTTCCACACCTTTCTCTCGCATCTTCTCCTATAATTCTCTTTATCTTTATTATATTAACCTCCCTCTAAATTCATTGTCTCTTCATCTCTCTCTCTCTCTCTCTCTCTCTCTCTCCCTCTCCTCTCCCTACTTATTTCCCTCATTTGTCTCTCAACATCATTTTTCAAATTTCGTTGCGCAGCATCGTCATCGTACTTGCAAGGGAATATTCACCCCTTTTATTCATTCTGGAAAATGAAGGTATTTGGTATACTGCGATTTCACCCAAAACGGATTATCGTCGTAATTATATACTTTGCAAATGATTGTATACAAGGGGGTAAAGATACCATTCATGAGTAGCGTGACAATAGGCAATGAAAAAAGCACCAGAGCAGACAACAAAACGGTATCGATCGAACCCAACTTGTCCGCGCGTGCTGATTGCCCTTACGCATTTTTGTACACGATGCCTATTGACTTGGGAAAAAGGGAAGATTTGACAAAATAACAGGGGCCGATTGCACGAAAGAGTCTATGTGAGGACCATCTTTCGTGTCGCCCATCTTTTATGATGCGCCATGGAAAACGCATTTTAAATAAATCGTCTGCAAACATATGTCATTCGTCCGTTAAAAAAAAATATATATCTGTTTATAAAATTATATGATATATCATAAAATTGTATAAAATTTGATTTAAAAGCAAGCTAACAAATCTTATTTTTTATCATAAATTTCAGAAACACCCCCGCTTATAGCGTATCATAAAAGATGGGCGACACGAAAGACGGTCCTTGGAAAGACCCTTTTGTGCAATTGGCCCCAGTACTTTTCCTCGTTAATTTCTTATGTATTCTGTTGATTTGAGAAGCGAGACCTTTAATTCTAGAAAGAAAAATGTCTGATCTTTCATCCTTACATATACTAAAAATCCTGAAGATACTTCAGTTTGGCGCAATTAGCAATAGATTAGGAAAACACCGCCACAGATCCAAATCTCAGCAATGTACAAAAACGGCTCCTCCGCGGGGAGAGGTATCCGGTTTTGCGGGCCCGCACGCAAAGGGTTAAACAAGTTGTCACCAAAATATGACCTCGGGGGAAAATGCTTGGGAAAAACATACCCTACACACGTTTGGCTGGTCTTACACAAAAAAGCATGGGGAAAAACCATACCCTAAATACGTTTGACCCCGCGATTGACCATTGACCAATCTTTCCAAACCACCCTTTTTCTTGAAAATCGGTGTTTTTTTATAGACTTAGCAAGTCCACGCGAGGACCGCGTCCTAAACTGAAAAACACTTCCTTTTAAGGCGTTTTTTTTGTTTGGTCCCGCGTGTGTACAGCAATATTTTTGATTGCCCCCGGGAATTTTCTATCTCCTATACGTAAACTTTTCTGGCAAGCCTCCTAAATATGTTTTCCTTTACTTTATTTTCACGAAACAATATTATTCTACGAAGTTCAAATTCATCATTTTTTTCAGTTTTGCTAAGAATTCCTATTATTGACATAACTTGTGCTATGATTCACTTGACAATGATCATGATATTACTTAGTTCATGAGAACAAAAAACATTGCTACACTTCTATAATTATCATTCTTTATCACCCTCTCAATATCTCTTCAATACTTCTTCCCCCTCACACAACCACACACAAACCAGGGGCCGCGGAACGGTTTTCAAAGAGGAGGGGGGGGGGGGGCTCGGCTGACCATGCACAAAATCGCAATCATGATCATATAGTTATTTTAACGTTTTTGTCTAGTTGGGGACTATAGCTTGTGTCTCGTCTTTTGTCTCTCCCATATTTATATCGCCTCTCTCTCTTTCTCCCTCTCACACACACTCACTCTTAATTTTTCCGTTTCCTCAGTTTCACTGTATTTTCTGCTTTATACTAATCTTTATTTTCTTTCTCTGTCCATATTCCCCTTGTGTCTTTTTCTCTCTCCCTATCTTCCCCTCGCATCCCCTCTTCTTTTCCGATAATTCTCTTTATCTCTATAAATATATTAATCTCCCTCTTAATACCTTTTCTCTTCGTTTCTCTCTCTCTCTCTCTCTCTTCCTACTTCCAATTCTTCTTTATTTCTTTTTATAATCTCTTCCCCCATTTGTCTCTCAACATCATTTTATCATTTCTAAAGCCAGTCTTATATGGTATCATTAAAAGATGAGCTGCATATAAAGTTGTTTTCACATGTAATACATGTATGTTGACCACATTACTTGATTATACAATTACATGATTATTTCTGTTCATAAAAAAAACAAATATAAAAACACTCTTGCCGTGACCATTATGACCTCTCACCATGCAAAGATTCTGATTAATTTGAAATATGAAAAATTGATTCAGATTTGTTGATAATTAGCGTTAAGGTCAATAATTCGTATACAACTGATAGTGGATTGACAAACCTTTCCCTCTATATGCTATATTTCATCTTGATTAAAGTCTATACATCAACAAACATTGGCATTTTTTCTATTCAACAGTGTTAGTAAATCAAAACAAAGCATAATGAAAATATATTGTACTAAAAACGAAACGTATACTTACTATTTATCTCGCACTATACACTTGAAAACGGTAGATCTTGACTATAAATCATCATATTTTTTATATCATAATAGAACAGTTCTTTATGTACCTTTTTCAAATTGTATAAAGCGAATTGTTATAGCTGTTTAAGATCCAACAGCATGCTGGCATTGTCGAGCGTTTCATTCGATACTAGTTCCCATAGTAATTATTGTAATAGCGCTCAGACAATCAAAATGAAGAAAATTCGTTAAATCTGATATATTGCTGGAAGAAAATATTGATATAATTATTGCACTTTCTCCCATTCCATTTTAGGAACAGACTTTTAATAACCTATACTATATTGACAATAACGAGCAATCGAATCGATAGTTGAAATAAAGCATAACCTTAGCTAAACTCAACCTGTACAAAGTTGATTATTGTAAGAAATTCGATAGTAATATTTTCGATAAATAATATACTCCTATAATATAGACAATAACGATGTATATACAACTTATTGTAACAACATTGATACGCGTGTCGTATTATACAGTACAGTGGTAATGTAGGGGTTAAGCGGAGAGATAGAAGGGGGGGGGGGGGGTAAATGTATATGGATAACTTCAATGCGGATCAATTATGATCAGAAGAATGCAATCATATTCATCTTTAGAATATTCACTTTAGCTAATGCCTCTGGAATAGACTTCCTGTTTACACACTAAACACAATTTAGAATACAAACAAATGAACTGAATTGAATTAAATATCATATTAACATGAAACCATGAGCAAAAATTACATTATGTGCAGTTATTTGACAAATTAATTAAAGGAGAAAGTATTGATTATGAATGTGGTCTTATTATATATCAATGGAAAGGTAATGATGTGGGGATTATCAGTGGGTCATTCAAAAATACCAAAAATAATACAAAAGGTGAAAATCGCCGATTAAAAAACGCTAAAATGCCTCTCCGAAATATGCCTCGCATCGGTCTCTGAATTAACTCGAAATTGATGACGTCACTGTCTGTACGAGAGGCGTGATTGCTGTACAATCTGTTCAAACGAAGAAAAATTAACTGATTGAAATAGGTGTATGATGTAATACTTTCGTGAATATGGCCGTGTGCTAAATAACATTGAGATAAATCTCACCTATTTTCAAACATCACTAGATTTTGATCGGCGAAAAAAATAAAAAGGAAAAATTATCCCTTTCTCTGTATTTTCATCATATATACCGTCATATGAATGCAGACTACGCAAGAACCCTATTGGTCACCGCTATTTATACGAGATTTCATCTGTTTTTTTTTTTTGTTTCTCTAACATTCATGGGGGGTGTATACAATACGAAACTTTCATTTCATACCATTTATCCCCTTCCTCGTTCTTTTTTTTACCACAAAAAAAGTTGAGAGCAATTTCAATCGAGTAATAACCCGATCACTATTAGGTGAATAACATCGAATGAAATTGAATGAAATGTCGTTTGGTAAATGATCGGGTTTAGTTCACACAAGTCAGTTATTAACACGTTCAATACTGAATTCAGCCATTCTTAAAGACTTTCTACAATAACCATCTGGTTCAAGTAGGCAATTCGTTAACACATTTTGCATTTATTTTGTTAAGGTTACGAGTTAACTATTCATTTGGATCTTAGTGCATTCATTACAGACCTAAATCTAGACGAAGTGGATATGAGCGACAGTTTTCTATTTGATATGGATTATACACACCATGATCATGTGTATATGAATATGTAGTCACGTACATATCAAGCTAGAATGACGTTAATTGAAATGGAAGTAAAAGTGAAAACAAATCTCTGGTCTATATTTCTCTTACAAATCCGATATCATCCCTTTGATAGTCTAGATGATTTACAAGATGAATGTCTTCTTGTAGATAAGAAGTTTGTCTCCATCACATCCTACAAGGTTACCAGAAGGAGTAACGAGACAAGGGCTCATGAGGTAAAGGCGATCTGATTTTACGTATTCCACGATCCTCCTTGCCTGGACACCTGATCAACTGCGTAGGTATTAAGATCTCCATCACAGTACGCGATGTAGAGTGTGTCTGTCAGTTTGTCAACGCGACACTCTGACCGCCAGTCGTCCCTCTCATCACAGTGTATGACAGCCTTCTCTTCTCCTGATCGTGAGATGATAGTGTATTGATTACCTGTCTTCACAACGATACTACTTGATGAAAGGCTTGTATCCCACCGAACAAATTCTTAACCTGCATCGTAATAGTGTTTACTATCTTACCATCAGTAGGATTGATGACGTCGTAGATATTAGACTGATTGTACTGAGAAGCGATGATCATCCCATCCCTGGCAACATCAACATACACACTATTACTGCCTCCATTCCGTGGTATGTTGATGTCTCTAATCACATTCCATTGTCTGTCATAGAGAGTAATGCATCCATCCAACCTGTCGACCGTGAAATCCCATCCCATCTTATTACATATTATTACGTTACTGTCTATGGGCGCGCATGATGTAATCCACGCACCTCCATCGATGACTTTCTCTGTGTGTCGCGTGTTGATGTTTGTAACATACATGTTTTTGTTATTGCCGTCTTTCACACATATCTCATTCTCACTGACCAAACCACGCACCCACGGGTAATTAACAACTGATGGAATGTGGATTGACTTGACAAGTTCCCATTTACCGATATACCCATCAATTCTACGATAGTATTTTCCACCTACTTCCCCCTCTACAAACTTCACTCTCTCAACTTCACTCTGTATTCGGTCAAGAGAGTCGCTAACATCTTGATGAATATTCAAACTTAGATTTTCATCAATAGATGCAAGTACTTGAGGAGCTTCATTCACCAATGTTTCATCATGTTGGTTTATACGTTTGATGGTTGATTCAATGTTCATTAAAGTGTTTATTACATGATTATTTTTACAAAAGAGATTATGTGTCTTCTTAGTAACTACCTCACTGATTGTCTTTGTATCTGATAACAATTTAGCTTCGTTATCTTTGATGATATTTTCTTCCTTTTCTATCTCAGTGTTGCAATCCCTGATCCGTTTGTCCCTTTTTTCATTAATCATTCTAATTTCTTCATCTGCCTCCTCGTTAATATCTCGAAGCATTCTCAATTTCTTGTCTCTTACATTCTTTAACTTGTCTTCAAATGTCTTCTTCACTTGGTTCTCGACTGCATCAATGCTCCTATTAGCAGCAGTTTTAACGGTTTCTATTTTGGAGGCCAGAGTTTTCAGATGTTCCTTCGTTTCTTCTATCTTTGGTTTTTATCATCCAAATTCTCCCTCCTTTGAAAGATGACATCCTCAATGTCGTCTAGCTTACATGGTTTCTGATGATTTTTAGTAGCACATACATGACAAATAGAAATGTTATGTTGTACACAGTACAATTTGATTGGCTCACCATGCTTGTCACATGACCATGTTATGTCATGACCTTTCCTTGTACGAAGCTCGTCTTCTCGACTCTTCTTTGTTGGGAACTTAGACGCCATGACGAAGAAAATGTAGGGACAGTGGCGTACCTGGAAAAAAAAAACGTAAAAGTGAAATAAGAAACAATTGAAACTTATCATAAATAATAAACATTATTTAACACCTTTAATATAGCGATACAGGTAATTCCCACAAACACACCTAAACACAGATAGACATCCTCACGCACAAACAGAAACACATCCACACTTAATTAACGCCCTTGACTGATAAGCTCTGATCAAACTGTATATATCATTTTATAAGTCTCTCGCTTTCTCAAAAACCTTCACAGTGAAAGTCTTCTCAGACTTAATCTTAATTTTTCTTGCGTTGTTTTGTGAACCGATAAAACAACACTTAATTTATTACGAATTTTCTCTTTAGCTGAATTATATAAGATCGTAGAATAATGTATTATTATAAAAAGATAAAGAAATACATGCAGTGTATACATTTATTAGGAGGAATGGTGTTTATTTTTAGTTCATGATAACCATGGATCAATGCTCAAATTGCAAAGAATGTAAGAATAAAATTATGATAGTGCGCAGATACAAACTGCAAAGAACTTCGAAATGATGTCTAGCAAATCTATATAGGGCCTACGTTTCGTATTTGCAATGAGTGCGTTTCAAAGCGAAATTTAAATGTTTGAAGAGAAGAAATTCTAAAGGCTCGTTTGATGATGTATAATAAAAAATATCATATGAAAATTCCTTATGTATAGAGTACAGATAAGTCCCTACCAATACTTGCATAAACAAAGTAAGAAATCCCATTCATGTATATGAATTTATTTCATTCATGGATTAAAATGTATGCGTGGCAATTTTTATATACAGCCACTCTCAAAACCTAGACAGAATTCACAAATGAGCAGGACAGCTGAAGGCAGAAAAGCACCTTTAGTGCTGCCACCCCAAAAGGAGCCAATAAAATAAAAAAGATTCTATACAACACCAACCGGGTAAAACATAACATAATCAACTACAGTTAAAGCCTGAAATTAATAAAAGACCGACGTTTCAAGGTTATGATGTACATATCATCTTTACACGTATTTTTTGTGTAATGGTACTATTTTCTCCAATCACGGGATGCATAAAAAGGTACTCTGGCCTAAATGACATATAACCAACAGACAATCTTATTATAACAGCTAGTGTAAGACATAGATACAATGTAAACGCACATATTAATGGGGAAAATAGAGAGGCAAACTTTATAAGCAAAAAGTGTTTAAAGCAAGAACATACATTATACATGCTGTAGGGATGGCGTCAGGAAATTTATTAGAAAGATTCAGCAGAGAATTATTTTCGAAGCTCATGTTCATAACAACAGCCAAGTTAAAGTGGCGTGGATCAAATGTATTCATAGAATAAGTTATCAAATCATGTTTTTTCCTATCCCCACAAATAAAACACAATTCTTTAAGCTACGTACTTACCTATAAGTTCAATTACACACCATCTAACAACATACAATCTCTATACACTGTGTGAATGAATGTATACAATGTACAACTAAGTAGACATTCAGTGTGTATTGTGAAACATTAGGGATTTTCCACATCATGGCATAGTGCACAAATGAAATAGAATATTAAGTGTTGGATAATACATATTACATTTCACATCTATTCACAACTAGTCTAATGTGGTTTCCAGTTTAGCAAATGTGCAAATGGTTTGAGCAGTACAAACGTAGTAACTCTTCGCAACTGAAACACTTTCCCATTGTGGAAACACACGATATCTAGCATTTTTTTTTTTTCAATTTTCCATCACCCCCTCACACACACCCCATACACGCCTACTCTCTCTCTCTCTCACACACCCTCACACACACACACAATCACTTACCCACACTCATTAAACATAGACGGTGATCAGCACCCATGCTCGAGACATTATTCAAATTCACATTCAAGTTTAAAGACCCAGACATGAAACTAATAGTGAAACAATGATTTTTGTTAATGTCTAATTTGACTCTTATTGGACCTAAATTGCTGTGGTAGGAGAGTTTGACACACATAATCTTAATGCAGCATTCGAAATCTGCTTTAAATAGGTGTAATTAGATATCACAAGAAACTAGTCAAAAGCTGAAGATTTCATCAAGTCATGTTGAGTTTTCATTTTCGGGTCTGGTCTGGGTATTTAACTCTATTTTCCAACAAGAAAATAAGTACAAAGTCTCTGTGCACTGTAACCCCCACCCCCTTAATTCACAGATAAAAAGAAGAATATTTTGCAGAAAGCAATAACAGAATCACTATGTATATTCATAAAACTTGAATTATTCTACAATTTAACAGAACAGATCTGTTTAAAAAGGGAAAAGGGATGTTTTACTTTAAAAAATTGTTGGGTTCCATACACCAATACCAATTTCCCGTAAGATTACGCAATCCGGCAAGACTTCTCTAGACTCTGCTGCTGGAATTTCTCTGATTTTAAATAATGTTTCTAAGTTCTAACAGTGTATTAAGGATAATTACACTCAAAATATAAATAACAATTAGCAGATTGTGCTAGGAATCCAACATTTATTTCAATTACGTGTAAGTCTGTCCTCGTGGCTAAATTTGAACATTAACCATTTTAACCAACAATCAAACGCCATGTCTCTGTCTATACAGATGTTGTTTAAAGTAAACTGCCTCTTCTTCCAAAATGAACAATTTGACCATACCCCGAAGAATTCCAGTCACCTTATTCCCTAATTCGACCCTCAATCGTGAATAAATTATTTTCAGTCACGCCTCACTATCCTTAAGCACATCCGGCCAGTTCACCTGAAATTGAAAACATTTATATACTTTACAAAAACATACCTGTTTCGAGGGGAGCACCAAGCTTCGACGGCAAGACAGCACGAACGATACTTACTGACGAAAGTGCGTATTCACTCACTCTAAAGCCTCCCTCTGTGTTCAGATCTCTAAGAACTCCTCAAAAAGGCCTATCCATCCATCGGAATTCTCTTTGCTCTATCTACTTCCATCCAGTCTATCGTCGACATCGATCCCGAATAAGACGTCCGTACTGCGCTGTGTCGAACTCGGTCAGTGAATTCCGAATGGTTTAGGAATTCAGACACTCCTCACGCAAGCATTGTTATGCAAATCGGATACTTCTGCTAAGAAAAGAAAATATATTTATTCCCTAATTCGACCCTCAATCGTGAATACATTATTTTCAGTCACGCCTCACTATCCTTAAGCATATCCGGCCAGTTCACCTGAAATTGAAAACATTTATATACTTTACACAAAAACATACCTGTTTCGAGGGGAGCACCAAGCTTCGACGGCAAGACAAGCTAAATATACAGCTCCCCCTCTCAGTCAATCAAAGAACGGGTAAACAAGAAAATGCATTAAACAAGGCAATTATTTCAATTTAACCAACTTTTAATGTATAATGATAATACAACATGTCTTGTTCAATAATCTCATCGAACACCTACAATCTATCTTTAACAAAGTTATACGTATAATCATACTGAGGCTAATTTTCCCAGTATATTTACAAAGAAATAATTCTAAAGCCCCAAATTCAGAGAAACTGAAAGACGATCCTTCATATTGTCCTTAATATATCCATCTTTAGCGGTCTCCGACCTCCATCTACCGTGTTTCTTAAACAACCTGTCCGGAACACCAAAGTTCGCTGCTGCTGTGGCTCCGCCACTTCTGAGGCTATGCATGCCAAAACTCTTGGGATTCAACCCTACTTTCGCCAACGCCTCTCTCAATAATTCTAAACATCTAGTATAAGACAACTGTCCACCTCTTAACTTGTAAGTATTACTGGATTTACAGTAATTTAGGGGCCTAAAAAGAAATTGTTCATCAGAGGTATCGTTAAGCCCCGCTGCAATCAAATATTTCCTCAAAGCTAATACTGGGCAGGTGGGGGAATTTGTAGCACCTATCAGAACCCATGCTCCTTGCCTGTAAATATCGGTTTTACTTTTCATGATGAAAATATTCACATGAGACAAATACAAGTCTAAATCACATCTTCGAATATGTATCATTTCATCAAAACGTAAAAAGCCTGCATAGGAAATCAAAATCATAGCACATAATCGAATATCTAACAGACTGTTTGAAGACCCATATTTCTCAACAACTGCTTTCAAAATATCTGGAGTTATAATTTCTTTCTTAACGATCGGTTTGTTTAGTAATTTCTTTAAACCTTGTAAAACAATATGTATGAACTTGCGATCACATGGATTAACATTCATCCTTGGCTTGCAGTCAAAATGCCACTTAATGGCGTAAAAAGCCGACTCTATCCGAGAATAAGGAGCTTCTTTTTGATACAAATGAATGAGATAGCGACTAATGTCCTCTGGTTCTGCTGTATCAGAATTTACCTTATTTTGCTTACACCAATCATTCCAGGCAATCAACGCTCTGTTGTATTTACTCATAGTGTTATCAGCTCTCGAAGCTGTCAAGACCTTGTTCAAAGTTATATCATATCCTTCATGTAGAGAATGTCTGGATTTAAGAAAAATTTGACAAAAATTAAGCATGTACATATTAATCTCAATACAAATTTTCATATTTAATTTGTGATAAATTCTCAATTTCAGTCACTTTATCAACTTCTCAAAATTTCATCACTTCCAATATGTTTTACAGCCATGACAGCACAAATAAAGCTATGCAGCTATAATCAAACCAGGTGTTTTGATATGTAAACTTAAATTTTAATATGAAAGTTCTGTATCACGGTTCCATATCAGAATACGTTCCAATCGTCCTGAAGGCTTAACACAGCAATCAGCTTTGGAATCCATTTCCTTTGCGACAATATTTATTTCTGTCGTAGAAACAGAAAAACTTGATGAGACAATTTATTCTCAAGAATTCTGCATTTTCGAAAAATTTTGAATGCTTTCTATCATCTTCAATTCCTTTATTCTGGGCTCCGCAGCCAATAAATAATAACTGATTTGAGAATGAATCTCATAACAAATCCTTATCAACCTTTACTATGATTATCCTTTTCCATAATCAAAACTTTCTCCAATTTCCATCACCACTTCTTTGCTCTGCAGCATAAGTGGATCCTAGCTATGCAGCTATCTGCCATGCGGCCATGTAATAATTACATGTTGCATTCCAGCAGTATAATTTTGAATCAACCTCCCCCAAGGGGGTAATTATTACATACCAACATTAATGTCAACCATCTCTCACAAAACATTGAGTCGTAGACATAAGACTGGGCTTTGGAATTTCTTTGTCCCAAAAATTGATTTTCTATTTCTGCCTTGAACGAAAATTCCTTGGGGATTATCAATTTTAAAGTATTCAGAGATTAAGGAACGAAATTCACTTTGTTCAGAGAAAAGAATCGGCCAGAATGGTGCTGACGGCCAGAAGGGAACAACCAAAGTCCCCCTAGCAGAACAAACCTTCAGATGTTTAAGTACTTGTCCTATACATTCGATAGGTGGAACCAACCAATTATTCTCGCCCGACCAATCGCATGAGAAAGAATCAACATGATTTGTTAGGGGACACCAATATTTAGAATTGAAATTCTTAATTTTGAAATTATGATCGTCCGCGAATCTGTCGACAGTGTGAGGGCCCCAGATTTTGTCCAAAAATTCGAAAAATTCATCCGACACACCCCAATCATCAAAATCTATGATGCGACTCAGTGTATCTGCAAGACGATTCTCCTCTCTGGGAACCCAATGAACTTGAAGATTAATATGATTTCTTTTACACAACTCAAAGATGTGTAAACTCATATCGTGTAATTCTACAATCATACTTCCTTTATTTACGATCGATTCTACTCCTTTATTGTCACAGAGGACCTTGACAGTTTTATGTCTCAAGTGAGACACAAATGTTTGAAGTGCCATACTTACTGACTTTAATTCTCTCCAAGTGAAGCTTTTAACCATTTCAAACTCAGTCCAATTTCTTACCATTTTCATGCCTGCGCATTCAGAAACCCAGGCCCCGCAGCCTGATTGACTCGCATCAGAATAGATGATTGTCTGTGGAACAGAATATGTAGAAATGATTTTAATGTTAAGAATATTTAAATTCTTCTTCCAGAAGAACAACTCGGATATAAGATCATTATCACTACTGATCATGTATACCTTATCCCAATGTGCCCTCTGGATTATTTCGTGATGCAAGAATCTGGTTTTCAATTGAGTAACTGTGCCAAACACTGGATATAGTGAATTGATCTTTCCAGCTATAACTGCGATCTTTCGCGCTGAAACCTCAGGCAATTCTGCTTGAAATGAATTTAAACATAACTCAAGATCCTCCATCCTTCTTTCAGTAATCTTTATACAAGCTACTCTACTGTCCCATGTTAATCCTAACCAATCCAAGGACTGGACAGGAGTCCATTGAGATTTTTCAATGTTTGGTACCAAACCTGCTTCAAGTAAGTCATTTTTCACTGTCTTGGCCATAGTATCACATGAATCAAATGAAGGTGCACGACCCCATCCATCATCTAAATACAAAACAATGAAAATACCATTTCTACGCCAATGATTAACAATAGGCTTGAGGCATTTAGTGAAAACATAAGGAGCAGTTGCCAATCCAAATGGCAAAACCTGAAATGAGAAAAACCTAGTGCCACTTCCGAAATCCCAACTAAAGCCTAAGAATTTTTTATGTTCTTGAAAGATCTCATAGTGATGATAACCTGACTTCAGGTCAAAGGAAAACATAAAATCTCCTTTTTTGAAATAAGACAATGCTACATTCCAATCTTCAAACTTAATTTTGTCCTTCCACAAGTGTTCGTTGACATAACGTAAATCAAGAATAAGCCTCTTTTTACCTGAGCTCTGAATTGAAACTGAAAGGGGATTAACGACAAAAGGTGCACTAGCGAATTCAACAATCAAACCCTTTTTAAGTAAATCGTTAATGGCTTCAGAAACGAATTCTGGATAATTCAATGCCGACTTATTATTTTTCATTTTTGTTTTAGGGGGTGTATGTAAAAAAGGTAACTTGTAACCTTGCTCAATGACATCTATAACAAATTGAGGTGCATCAATTGATTTCCAAAATTTTACGGATGCCTTCAATCTACCTTTAACCAAAGGTTCTGAATTTCCTTGTTCATACTCATAATAATTTCTCAAATAAAAATCTTCCTCATACCCGGAATATCCTGTCGAAGTAGCACTGACGTTACTAGATGTCACGGTTTCGCCGCAACCCCAACGAGACTCTGTTTCTGTGTGAATTAATTGAGGACCCGCAGTAGACGGACCAGGAGTATTCAATATATTCCGGTTTGATTGGGCTGTTACATCTCCCTGTTGAGGTTCATTCGTTATTAAAGCTGGAATTAACCAAAAGAACATATATTTTCTTTACATAAATACTTCTTCCTCAACATAGAATTTTACTTGAAATATACATCCCTTGATACACTGTTTGATCATTTTCATGCACCATACTTCATCGAGTATACAACAAAAACTGAGATTTACCTTGTTCAGTTTGATTATGATCAAGGGATCCCTTAACTCTGTTGGCCATCTCTGAAGGATGAACCTTGGTTCCTGCCACCTGGGCAACCTCTCCTCCAATGCCCTTGTTTACCACAGGCAAAACAGTAATCGGTGGGTCTGGGGCCACTTGCATACCCACGCCAACTGCTTGTAGATGGGTTGGTGCCACTCCCAAGCGGAAATCGATTTCTTGACCCAAAGCCACGAAAAAAGTTGTCAGAAGTAGTAGATGTAGAAGGACATTGAGAACTTCCAACATTCTTGGCTGATTTACCCTTGTTCGTTGAACGGGATGCCTTACGTTTTCTGGCTGCACGAGCCTGAGCTTGCCTAATTCTCTTTTCATCTTCGGAGTCGCTTGCTAGTTCGTCACTCAAGTACTCATCTACTGCAGACCAACCTAAAAGATGAATGTGATTACTACATCTTTATTATTAACTTGATTAATGTCCTATAATGAAGTAATGAAGTAATTCCAACAGAAAAACGCATAGCTTCAATTAAGAAAGAAAACATACGCACAACCGTTCATAAAATTCACACGAGCAATAGGCCCAGCTTAGAAGGCTGGCATTCATTTATATTTATCCCACTAACCTGCTTCAGACTTATCAGCTATTCTGATATGCTTCTTCCTTTTTGTAATATCTGCGATACCTTCCTTCAGCAAAGCAAGGGCTGTAACTTGCTTGCCTTCCTCTAGTAGGGCAACTCCCTTCTCCAACTTCTCCTGAAGGTTCGAATTGAATTCGTATTGGACTTTATTACCTTTAAATCTGAAAGACAACTCAGAAGCCCTTTTAAGTTGTTGAAGCTCCGTAGAAGCAGCTGAAAGCTTTTTCTCATTCTCTTCCTTGACCTGGGCAATGGAAGAGTCAAAATATTCTTTAAACGAGCCAAATGCCTCCTTTATTGCATTGCTTACAAAAGAAGGCGAAAGAACTCCAGATTGTTGAGCAGAATTTTCGGAACCTGCCTCTTGATTCGACATTATTTTAAAAATATAACATCGAATCCATTCGTAGAGTAAAGCGACAAGGCCTATAGACTTAACACGTAGATAGTAAGACGTCCGTACTGCGCTGTGTCGAAGTCGGTCAGTGAATTCCGAATGGTTTAGGAATTCAGACACTCCTCACGCAAGCATTGTTATGCAAATCGGATACTTCTGCTAAGAAAAGAAAATATATTTATTAACAGGCAACAATAAAAGAATAATAGTTTGCTTGAAAATGATTGATTGAGTCAGCTAAATGAATGTAAAGAAAGTCTTATCTTAATCGTATATTTTGTAATAAATAAACTACCCATTATCTCTCATATCAAAAAGGTCTTATGATGTATTTATTATTTAATCATACACTTAAGAAAATTTGAAAACTTAATGGACTAGTCCACCCCAACAAAAAGTTGATTTGTATAAATTCAAACAATAAAAAAAACAAAAGAAATAGTGAGTGAGTGACATTATTGACTCTCTCATTTTGACATGTTGGATATAACTGGCTCGTTCATATAACTATTTTGTTAGAAATAAGCGAAACTTTAAAATGTCATAACTTTCTTATTTTACATCCAATTTTGATGAAATTCTCAGTATTGTGCTTGTCTGATTTTTTGTTATAAATTCAAATCAACATTCATGTGAGGTGGGCTAGAACATTAACATTTTTCCCAACGTTTATTTACATGATGATAATAATAATGACAATAATAATAATGATACTCATATCTGATGTTACATATAAATCTCCAGGTTAAATAAGCACATTCATTGTCATTATTATTTAACATTCATCTTCATTTATATTATGGTCTACAGTGCGTATAAAAAAAGTTTACACTTAGAAAATATCCTGTAAAATTATATCTTTGTAATATCCTGACGATTTTTCCATATTTTAGCATTGGTACAGATCCATTTAAGCAAATGGCGATATAACTGTCGAGAAAATATTTCCGCTTGAGTGAACACCACTTACTTTTGAAAAGTTGGTGAAAAATGATTTGCGCAGAACTTTGGAATAGTTATGCGAATAAAATTAGACCTTAATCATGAAGAACACGTGGAAATTAGTTAGTAAAATTGATTTGAAGATATCTTTTACCTTTTCAAACTTGTTTCCTTGCCCAATCACTTCGAAGAGTGCATTGCGCCCCACCCCACTCCCCCACACACCGAGTCCATCGTGACGATATTTGCTTTACACTGAGCTGTGATTTACATGAAATGGCTTAGGCTTGATTTTCATTTTGTTAATCATTGCCAAGCTTGGGAAAAGTGTGGAGAAACAAGTATTATATGAAAAATCAAATGTAAACCAACTTTAAATGATAAAAACTTAGTGAAACATGCTGGAGATGTCTGATATAAACTTTTGTTCAGATTTAGTTATGTCCTCAGATCCAGCTGGCACAAAAAGGGTAAAGGTTGTGCTTACTAAGTGTTGAAATTTCAAATTTGGGCGGCAAAATTGTTACAAAATGCTTGAATGTATCCGTTTTATGTCAATTGGCTAAAAGTGCTAGGGAAATTTATGAGAAATGCTTCGCAGGGTAAGTTTGATTTCGCCCTTTCCCCTTGACACAGCGTGAAAACAAACATTTCTGCGCAAACAGATTTCTGCCATCTTTACAAAAATGGACAGTGCTCACTCAAGTGTAACATTCTGTCAATTTTTTTACTGTCATTGGATAGATGAGACCCAAACCCATAATTATATGTGAAAAAATTACCCACATGTTGTATATTTGCACTGTATACATGTAATTACCGTGATATAATTGAATATATAAATATAAAAAACACAAGTCCACAGGAGGTTATTTCAGGAAAATCAAGCAAAACTGGATATATTTTTTATTAGGGAAATTAAAGTACGTTTTCATAGCTGATGTGTTCTGGTATGAGCGAGTGGGTGTAGGTGTGTGGGTGTGAGTGTTAAATGTGTGGACATGTGTATGCGTTGCAAATACTAAAACAAAGAAAACAAATAAAGACTTTGCAAAATGACGAATCATACATGTTTTACTGTTCCCTCTTCCACCTTCCATGAATAGAATAGAATAGAAATGGTTTATTGGAACAAAAGAAATCATTCGCGGCCCGAAGGCCGAATTACAGATTTTCAGACAAATACAAAAATATACATAAAAATTACAACATTGAAAAATGGGAATTAGAAACAATCAAAAATACGTGAAAGAAAAATCACATGCCTGAGGTAAATACATACATACGTTATTGCCAAGTCAATCATCATTTTAATACAATCATTTTATAACCATTTACTATTTGATTCATTATTAATCTAAGATTTGATTATTATTATTAATATTATTATCATGAAGTACACAAACAACAGGGAGGAGGGGATGGTTATGGCTCTTCCGTTTATTTTTAGAAAAACAAGAAATACAGAGGGCGTCCCCACTTAAGTTCAGGTAGGGAGTGTAAATAGAGTGAGAACTTTTCCTTGACAAGGACATTTATTTCATGCTTGCCAGAGATTTTATTGTAAAATGCTTTTGTAAATGGACAGAATTTTCCATCTTAGTGCTTGCCATTGAACGGGGAGGGGTTGGGGGATGTTCCAAAAAATAAAACTGTGTTTGTGTTGTGGGCAAATTTTGTAAGAAAACATCAATCCTTAATCTGTCCTGCATGCCCCACTTCCACAACCGCTCATTAGCATGTGAATTATTATTTGTTTATTTTTTGAGGAGCTGTTTATTTTTACTCACACCCACGCAAACACCCCTCACACACCCTCTGACACACACGCAGGGTATTATTATTATACCCCAATAACACGGAATCACAGACATATGCAAGTGATCTACAATTACCTATTACTTTTTAAGCATTTTAGACCAGGTCCAAAACAAAACAAGATTCCACTTCACATCTGATCAATATTGAAAATACCTCTCTCCTCTTGTAAAAAAGATCTTATAATAATAATCTACGACTGAATAAAGTTAAAGATTCAGGTGAATACTTCTCTTTTATTCCGTCACAACCATTGAACCAAATCTCTGTCAAACAACCAAAAACTAATATAATGCAGTTAGTGTGATAG
The DNA here is from genome assembly GCF_018143015.1 of Lytechinus variegatus. NCBI lineage: Eukaryota > Metazoa > Echinodermata > Echinoidea > Temnopleuroida > Toxopneustidae > Lytechinus > Lytechinus variegatus. Next base: position 9,414,608 of record NC_054745.1, on the reverse strand, counting down.
GGGGCGCAATGATATGAAGGTATGAAAAGTGGTGTTTCATAAAGCTGTTCGCAAGTTAGGAGTGACTTTAAGGACGACTGGTGATCAATTCCTGTGGTAAATTGTATATACCAACACGTTCATTGGCGATGGTTTAGCGCGTATAAAGAAAGGATCACCAGTCGTTCTCAAAGTCGCTCTTAACTTACGAAAAGCTTTGTAAAACGGCCCCCTGGACCTGGACTTTTCGTACATTCATACGAGGTTTTCCCCCTTTATTTAAGGCATTTTTAGATGATTTCAGAATTTCATTTATACACAAGAAGAGTCACTGTATAAGGACAATTTGCTATATCTAACTCAATTGGACCGTTTTTATATTCAGATCAGTGGCGGACCGTGACCCGGAGGAGACAAAGCATGGGGGTACAGCATTGTTCACAAACAATGCAGTGCCCGCCCCCCAAATGCTTTGTCTCCTCCGGGTCACGGTCCGCCACTGATTTCAGATACTAAATTTCCTATAGCGGGTCTCATCCACGGAGAATAGAATATTATGCTTACAGTTATTCCGTCATACATTCAAACAGTACATATACGAACTATAAACCAAACTGCTTTCAATAATTGAGGTCAAAGGTTTTGGTAATCTTTTGTTATCAGTCAATGTGAAACTCGATCTATTGTGTGTATCATAAAACTGTTTTTGAGTTACGACGAATGCCTTTACACAGACTGGTGAACCTTTCTTTGGTTAACGGGTCACTATGCAGCTGACTTTATCAGATTAGAACATGTACCAGTCTTGAGTAAAGCCATTCGTAACTTGGGAACAACTTCATGAAAAAACCTGCCAAATCAAGCATGTCTCTTTTTTGTTATTAGTATTTTCGCTTGTCAGTTACTGTACGAGCTGGTGCCGGTACATTTAGTATCAACATAATAGAACAGTCTGTGTTGACACACAATAAAATATATTCAACATAATAGAACGGTGTGGGTTGACACGCAATGACATATTTTTCAATATAACAGGTGAATTATGGCATTTCTTTTGTATTATTTTACGATAGGACTTGTCGGACGTTTTATCCGACAAGTCCTGTGTTATCCGACAGTTACTATAGCAATTGTGCTACTCATCCAATCAGAATCCAGGAAAGTTGTCAGACCTGACAACTTGTCGGACGAAAATATTAATGAAACGCCCCCTGGTCTTCTTATTTGAATAAAAATATACGTACACAAACAAAAGTTTTACAAGTTATTTAGTATTAGATTCCATATGATCATATTCATATACGAATTTTCCTTTGGTTTACCTTTCTCACTATATCTTTTTTTCCACAACACATATGAACATAATTTTCAAATCATAAAACTTCATATTTTTCATTGTAACGAATGTTATCTTGTAACATTTGTGAATATAATATAATGCATAATTCAAAATTGAATTAAGTTCTTTTCCTTTTTCCTTTCTTAGACCGTTAATAATATGTTGAGGCTTCAAACGAAAATTTTGAATCAAACATTTTCTTGTGAGTGCTTCAACGTATTTCCAAAACGTATCAACCTCTATACACAACCAAAACAAATAAAATAAATCACTCAACTTATTGCACTCACTACAAATATCAGTGTTTCTGAAATTCCATTTTTTTAAGTTACAGAGAGTTGATAATAAATTATACATACAATTGAAATTGAATTGGCTATGGCATTATCTTGAATACTTTTGAGTTTCAGTGTCCATGTAAACAACCAAGAATTCTTATTTTCTTCATCTAAAATGTATCTTCAAATAATTAGGCCCTTGATCTTTCAATTTGTTTTACTCTAGAGTTACAATTAAGTAATGTATTTACAGAGGCCTTAGGTGACTCGTCATTCAAGATTGAATTTTTAAATTTTGTAAAAAAGCAAAGTTATTTTCTTTTAGTTGTTCTCTCCAAATTTTCGGTATTGACATTTTACAAATTGCATATCCTGACAACCATTGTCCATCAAGATTGACTAACTTTTCTTTTACCTTATTTACATTAAGAATACCAGATCACAAATGAACAAAATATTTGACCGTATCCAGTTCCTAAATAATAACATCCTTCCATTATGTCTGATATTGTTGTTACACCATAACAATTTTTTGCAAATCTCTGCGCTTGAGATTATTTTTTTCTTATCCTTAAGCAATATTCTTTTTTAAAGTAAAATAGACATATAATATTTCACGATAAAACCTTGGAATCGTTTTCAATGACAGGATATATTGTGGATCTTACATACAATTTCTCAAAATAAGGCTTCTACCTAATTTATCAAACCAATAATCGAACATCCATTTCCATTTTGATTTAGTAACATCGAAATATTTGAAAAGCCATCTTAACTTAAAACTGTTTCAATGTATACCTAGATCTAACATATTTAATCCACCATTTGACAAATCACTAATCACCATAGTTCTTTTTACTTTGTGAATTTTGGATCCCCAAATAAAGTTCATCATTAATTTGTCTATTTTCTAACTAGGTCGTTAGGACAAAAAATAATTTGAGCAGTGTATCAAAATTTAGACAATATTAATGTTTTTAAGACAATTTTCTTACCTTTATATGTTAGATTTCGTTGTTTGCAAATGTTAAAAGCAATCTTTCTATTTTATCAATTTTGTCCTTTGATTAAGTTCGCAGCTCATAGATTCATGTCTGGTAAAAAATATACCAAGGGCTTTAACATAATTCTCAGCCCATGGAATATTACTTATCATTTCTAAAGGTTTGTCTTTCCCCAACCACATAACTTGTGTTTTTTTTTCTTGTTTAAGATAACACCTGAAAGTTTTCCAAAATCTATTATATGCTCTATGGCTTTATTTTGCATAAAAAGTGTCAGGTCGTCAGCTAGCTGACATAACTTTATTTCTTTAGATTTTTCTCCAACACAAATTCCCTTTATATCCTTATCACTTCTGATTTTGTTGCTGACAAACTCACCAGCTAATTTCAAATGATTTAATGTCTGAAACCATCTCTTCATGAAGTGCTTCAATGTGAGTGTAATACAGGATTGATGGAGCGCCATCTTTCGACGTAGAATGGGTAAGAATAACAAAGGAGTTTCCCAAAAGAGAGAAATTAAATAGTTTATGCCGTCCAACGAGCATGTAGCTGTGCTGATATTCCCTGGTTATACACAAAGCATAAGGGCGTTTAGATCTACCCCCCCTCTCTCTCCCTCCCTTTCTACTTCTTTTACTCTTGCTTGCTATCTCTATCCTCTTTCTCTCTTATCCCCATGCTTCTATCTCTTTAACCTAATCTTTCCAAGCCTCCTAGTTATGTCTTCTTTTACTTAATTTTCAATATACGGAGTTCAAATTCAATTTTTCTTTAATTTTGTTATGAATTGCTATGATTGACATGCTTTGTGATATATTTCTCTTTACAATGATTAGGTTACTCTGTTTATGAGAACAGAAAATACTGCTACTCTTCTATTATATCATTCTTTTTTTTCTCTCTATATTACTGTAATACTTCATATCCCCTCCCTCTCTCTTTCTCACACACACACAAAACACACCCTCTTTCTTTTCCCTTTTCCTTTCACTCCTTTTTTTTCCGTTTTATACTATAATCTTTATCTCCCTTTATATGTCCCATATGTCTTTCTTTTTCTGTCTCTCTCTATCTTTCTCTCACATCCCTCTCACCCCCTCCTCTTCTCCTATTCTCTTTATCTGTATTATTATATTAATCTCCCTCTTAATTCATAGTCTCTTCGTCTCTCTCCCTCTCTCTCTCTCCCTACTTATTTCCCTCATTTGTCTCTCAACATCATTTTTTTTTATTTCGAACCAGTCTTATAAGAGTCATTTGTACATTAAAACATGAGATGTACTGTATAATTTTTTTTCACATTTAATCCATGTATGTTCACAAAATTACTTGATTATAAAATCGCATGGTTATTGTGCATATATATAGAAACACCCTCGTCAAAATTAAGACCTCGCACCATGCAAAGATTCTGAATAATTTGAAAAATCAAACATTTTATTCAGATATGTTGATAATTGGTGCTAAGTTCAGTAATTCGTATACAACTGACAGTGTATTGACAAACATTTCTCGATATGTACAAAATACCTTAACCCATAGTAAAAATATTTACTTTCTATTTTCACATGACTATTTTCTGCTCTCAAGTATATTAGAATTATTTCCTCTTGAATACAGTCTTTACACCCCAAAACATTTGTTTTCTATTTAACAGCTAGTGTTAGTATTTCGCAACAAAACATAATGAAAATATATTTTATTATGAAATATATCACTTTCCCCATCCCCTCCCTCTTTTCATTTTACCCCCCCCCCCGTCCCCCCTTCGTCTGTCAACAACGTTTTATATTTTATTTTCAACCATTCCTACATGTCCAATACATTAATTTGTATATTAAAATATGAACTGCGTGTAAAGTCTTTTTTGTTTTACATTCAATTTCGTGTATGCTGACAAAATTACTTGATTATAAAAGCACATGATTATCTGTGCATTAAAACACATTCCTCATCACCATAATGATGACCTCAAAATACACCCTGCAAAGATTCCGATCAATTTAAAGTCTTAGATATTTTGAGGTGTGTTAGATCCGACATATTGGAAGAAAATATTGATATATAGCACTCTCTTCCATTCCATTTTTTATGTTTTTAGGAACGAATTTTGAATAACCTAGACAAGAACGAGCAATTGAATTGATAGTTCAAATAAAACATAATACCTCTTAACGCGCAAAGCGAGTTAATGAGAGGTTATCTCAGGTCAGACTAGCTGGACAACAACATATCTCGCCAGCGGTACGTAACAGGTGTTTACAAGGAAGGGGCCTGGTCAGGCGAATTCCTTTGGCCTGGTGGAGATATGTTGCGATGCCAAATATGGTATTGTTCGGACTTCACGAGGAGGCGTGGCCCAAAAAATATTGCATTGCGAATTTTGGTAGTTCGGACATCACAAGGAGGCGTGGCTAAAGATGCTACGTCGCGTTAGCTGACGTGGTAATTTCGGGAGGGGGCAAAATCCAATTTCTAACAAGTTAGCATTCTTCTTCGTGGAGTCGAGTGGAAAGCATCTTTTATCTCAATTCACCTGTTTTGTGCCACATACTTCCTGTATTTTGAAGAGCCTTCCTCAGGAGACTTATCGATCTTACTAGGGGTCCAAAAGCCTTATCCGGAGGTTGGGGGTGATTTTGCCCCCTCCCGAAATTACCACGTCAGCTAACGCGACGTAGCTTCCTCAGGAGACTTATCGATCTTACTAAAGGGGTCCGCACCTCCAACCTCCGGATAAGGCTTTCACGCGGCGCGAAAGAGGACATGCAGGCCTGGCTTACGTTTCTGTCCGATTTCAATGGCACGGTTATGTTTTCACACTCAACATGGGTAACTAATGCTCATTTTCAGTTCTTTACTGACGCTGCGGGTAGCATTGGCTTTGGTATGTCCTTCCAGGATAAGTGGGCTCAAGGGAGATGGCCAGCTGAAATACTGGAGAAAAATTATTCCATTGCTTTTCTAGAGCTTTTCCCAATAGTAGTCGGTATACGTATGTGGGGGGCTCTGCTAGCTAATTCTAAGGTCTTATTTTGGTCAGATAATCAAACAGTTGTTCATGTTGTTAATTCCTTAACTTCGAAATGTCCTAGTGTAATGAAACTGGTTCGTTTGCTTGTAGTTCTCTGTTTGGAACATAATATTATGTTCAAAGCACGTTACCGTCAGGCTCTCGCAATGAAAAGGCTGATGCCCTCTCTCGTTTTCAGATGGACAGGTTTCGCAGGTTAGCTCCAGGCGCAGATCTGGCTGGCAGCAAGCTTCCCGCCCATCTTTGGAGCAGCTTCGTATAGAGAGAGAGCATCTGTTGCTTTCTTCGCGGGCGCACAGCACTCATCATACTTATAGGAACGCTTGGTCTGTGTTTAAGCAGTTTCGGCTGCAATATCATTATGATATAAGTATAGCTCCTGACGTTGAGCAGGTTGCTCAATTTATTGCTTATGTCTCTTGGAATGGGTATGCGGGGGCAACAATAAGTACTTATATTTCAGGCCTGGCTTTTACGATGCAAACATTGGGTTGGCCTGACGTGACTGACGCTTTTGTAATCCGGCGGCTGGTAGACGGGTGCCGACGGAAAAACGCTCGCCGCGATACCCGGTGTCCCATTACTCTACCTATTCTCAAATCCATCCTAAATTCATTGACTCACGTATGTGTTAATACGTATGATTTGGCATTGTTTCGGGCTGCCTTTTTAATCGCTTTCTTTGGTTTTCTTCGAGTAGGGGAGTTCACGTCTCGATCTAGACATGAACCCGTTCCTTTATCAGAAAAAGATGTTATTATTCAAGGAATGGGTAATCAAGCAAAATTGCGCATTATGATTGCGAAGTCTAAAACAGATCAAACTAGACGTGGATGCTCGATTTTAATTCCACAGAATGTTGTTTCGTATTTATGCCCACTTCGCGCTGTAAATGATTACCTCGCTCTACGGAGCTCGTGCGGCTCTGCCTTTTTCCGTCATTTTGACTCGTCACCCCTAACGAGGCACAATTTTGGCAAAGTTTTAAGACGTGCCATTACTTTTTGCGGTTTACCCGTTGCTCACTTCTCTTCCCATTCTTTCCGTATTGGGGCTGCAACTTCTGCAGCCATGGCGGGTGTTCCCGATGTTTGCATTCAGAATATGGGGCGCTGGGCTTCCAACACACACAGATTGTATATTCGACAACCTGTCCCCCCCCCCTTAATTTAAGCAATTTTTGCCAGTATGTTTATCGCCTTTCTGTTTTAAATACCAGTTCGTGCAAAATTTAATATCGACCTAATGTTTTATGAATTTGTTTTGACACCCTCTAACAAGCAGTATATATTATCTTTACTCTCTCTCTCTCTCTCTCGCTTGTTGCCATGGTGACGGCGATGGTTACTTTACCCAATAATAGCTCCATGGGCGCAGACAGACTTGCTCGCCCTCTCTTATTAGACTGTGGGCTTTGCTACTCTTATCATGTTTATGGTAATTATGTAACCCCCCCCCCCCTTAGAATGCACAATTGGTGCCGCTGTTTCTTTCCTTTTCTCTCTTCCATGTGCAGTTATTTGGAGTTTCAACGTGGGCCGTGTCAGCCTTCCATGGAATCGTACGAGAGGAAGGGGGCGAATCACTTTTCGCTGACGTGGTCAGACCCGCTCTAAATGGGGGCGGGCCCTCACAACTCGGCGCGTGCCCGAGTCCTAAAGCTCAATACATCCGCGAACATGAGGATCGACCCTTGATTTCTTTGTCGCGGAGCGATATCACTGGACAAACAGCTGTTTTACCTCCGTCAAGCAATCGCTGGCTCGGACGTCGCGAACGATTGGACCTTTTTTATGGGCAGAACCTGAATACATTATCCAGAACTCACACGTGGACTCATGAGATTTCAAGTTACCGCAACTTCACTATTTAGTTGATAAGCCCCACCCCCCCTTTCATAGAACATTAGACTCTTCGCCAGTGAACTGAATGAGCAATATTCCTGCTAGATGGTATAATGGTATAATGCGTCCCCGTTCGTTTAATGCACCCCCCCCCCCCCCCCCTCTTTCCCAGCTTCTTAGCGTGGACCTTGTACATACAGCATGGTTGGAACTATTGCATCATATTGTGTTGTGGCGGCGGGCTGACGATGAGTCATCCCGTTTGGCGGCATTCCATTTTTTGCCACAACACATTATGATTTTTCACTTATTATGGGCTTCCTGAGATAATAATTTTCAGTTATTTAGACCAATTTCGTATATTCCACTCCTCAGGTTATAATGTGAACGGGGCGTGGTTCGTCACCCGATTTGGATGAGGCCACCAGCAAATTCCATTTAGGACCGAACATTAACGTTGCCTCGTTCACATTCTAGTTCGGGGCCGTTGGTGGGGCTTCTGAGCACTAGTTTCTGTTTTAAAAGTTTTCCTGCATAAGCTCGTGTTGCAAACGGGAATCTTTGCTTCGTAGCTTTGCAGATGGATTTTTACGTTTCCCACATTTGGCCAACATGACAAACTGGTGTCTTTGTCATGAATGTGGATGGACTGTTTTAATTTTCAATTGAGGAGATTGGTTTAATAACTTATATTTTTTCGCATATGACACATCTCAGGAGGCTTTACGTTTATACATGTATTATTATGTTTTAATTCTTGCATTATATTATTTTGGCTTTATTTAATGCCACATCATTTTACATTTCGGTATACATCATTTGGAAGATGCTTTTCAGAAACAATTTATCAAACTCCACGGAAACTGCATTTACTCGCCTCTCGTGTATTTTGTCTGGGTTGAGATAATACCTCTTAACGCGCAAAGCGAGTTAATGAGAGGTTATCTCAGGTCAGACTAGCTGGACAACAACATATCTCGCCAGCGGTACGTAACAGGTGTTTACAAGGAAGGGGCTGGTCAGGCGAATTCCTTTGGCCTGGGTGGAGATATGTTGCGATGCCAAATATGGTATTGTTCGGACTTCACGAGGAGGCGTGGCCCAAAAAATATTGCATTGCGAATTTTGGTAGTTTGGACATCACAAGGAGGCGTGGCTAAAGATTCTACGTCGCGTTAGCTGACGTGGTAATTTCGGGAGGGGGCAAAATCCAATTTCTAACAAGTTAGCATTCTTCTTCGTGGAGTCGAGTGGAAAGCATCTTTTATCTCAATTCACCTGTTTTGTGCCACATACTTCCTGTATTTTTCCCTCCTCCACCCCCTTGTCACCCCCACTAATTTTTCAACATCAAGATGTTTTGTTTCATGTTATTCATTCTAACCTGCATGTGAGCTTCGGGCCTTAAGCCTGGTCGCACACCCAAAGTGGGCCGCAAGGTAATTCCATCCAACCTGTTCACCTACTTTTAGATAACTTTGGATTTTTACTTTGGTCTACCAGTTAGTTTAGTTCATTTATCATCAGGTGTTCAGGGGGGTGTTTTCGCCCTTGCTGGAGCTCGGCCTTTTCCCAACACATTATGATTCTTCACTTATTATGGGCTTCCTGAGATAATAATTTTCAGTTATTTAGACCAATTTCGTATATTCCACTCCTCAGGTTATAATGTGAACGGGGCGTGATTCGTCACCCGATTTGGATGAGGCCACCAGCGAATTCCATTTAGGACCGAACATTAACGTTGCCTCGTTCACATTCTAGTTCGGGGACGTTGGTGGGGCTTCTGAGCACTAGTTTCTGTTTTAAAAGTTTTCCTGCATAAGCTCGTGTTGCAAACGGGAATCTTTGCTTCGTAGCTTTGCAGATGGATTTTTACGTTTCCCACATTTGGCCAACATGACAAACTGGTGTCTTTGTCATGAATGTGGATGGACTGTTTTAATTTTCAATTGAGGAGATTGGTTTAATAACTTATATTTTTTCGCATATGACACATCTCAGGAGGCTTTACGTTTATACATGTATTATTATGTTTTAATTCTTGCATTATACTATTTTGGCTTTATTTAATGCCACATCATTTTACATTTCGGTATACATCATTTGGAAGATGCTTTTCAGAAACAATTTATTAAACTCCACGGAAACTGCATTTACTCGCCTCTCGTGTATTTTGTCTGGGTTGAGATAAACCATAGCTCAGCCCTGTTACAACCGATAATGTCGCAGCAACGCATAATGTCGCAATCTGCGACATTATGCCAAGAGCGTCCGACGCATAATGTCGCAGTCAACGCATAATGTCGTAGTTTTTCTATCGCATAATGTCACATGTCGCAACGCATAATGTCACAGCGTTATTTTATTCAGGACTTGAGCTACAGATAAGATATAAAACATGAAATTATTTTGAAATCAGGATTACTCTTTGTATGGATATTTGTCGCTTTATTGCCATTTGGTCTACTGCCTTTTTCCCACTATCGCATGGTCTGATATCATTTCGTCTACCATTAGTTAGTCAACTATCAACATAGTCCAATAACCATTTCGTCTAATTACCATCTCGTCTAATAGCCAGTTGGTCTAATAGCCGTTGTGTTTATTATCATTTAGTCTAATTGTATTTTTTTCAGTTGGTCCAATATCCATTTTGTCCAATATCATTACGTCTATTACCTTTTGGTCTAATAGCCAATTGGTCTAATAACCACTTGGTGTACTCTCATTTTCGTCCATGTTCCATTCGGTCTAACTTCAGTTGGTTCGCTATCACTTTGTCTAAATCCATTTCGGCTAACAATCATTTGGTATCGTTGCCATGGGTCCAATCACCAATAGGTCCAATCATTGGCTCTAGGACAATTACCCCACGGACAATCACCCTTCCGGACAACTAATCCCTGACAATTTTACCCACCCGAGGACAATTACCCCTGGACAATTACCCCCTGAGGACAATTACCCCCTGAGGACAATTACACCCCGGACAATTACCCCCCTAGACAATTACTCCGGGACAACTACCCCTGTAAAACTACCCAGAAGACGATTACCCCCTGAGGAAATTACCCCCCCCCGGACAACTACCCCCTAGGGCAATTTCCCTCCGGACAATTACCCCCTGGACAATTACCCCCGGACAATTACCCCCTGAACAACTACCACCCGATGACAACTACCCCCGGACAACTACCCCCGGACAATTACCCCTTAGGAAAATTACCCTCCCCCGAGGACAATTACCCCCGGATAATTACCCCAGAGGACAACTACCAACGGGAACAATTACCCTGCCCCGGGGACAATAACCCCCTAGACAAAGGGAGTGCACAGAGTTAGGGCCTAAATAGTAAAATTACAAGGCGTTCTTGTGTATATTATCTTTGCATATATTTTTTTTTGCTTACTGTATTAAAACTAAAGCCACATCTTAATCTGGAATGTGCACCAATTGTTTCATAATTCTTAGCTTCTTGTTAGATGAATTGTTTTAAAATAACAGGTTTATATGTTCTTCTTGTCAATAGTAGTGTTGATGGTTTGCGTTACCGACTTTCAATATTTCTACCTGTGAAGGTGTCTTTTTAATGTTTTATCTATTTTCCTGATTTTTTCCTGAAATTAAAACCCAAAAGAATCAAGAAAAAATCAGATCAGTTGGAATCAGAGAAATTATAGGCATTTGTTATTATTATGTCTAATCGTGTCTTTTCATGAATGTTCAATTGTTCTATGAAAATTTAGTATGTGGGCCAGTTTACACATTTTTTTGATGTACATAAATTATGCGTACCTATATAGCGCAAGCCCCCACCCCCATTTTTCATGATGCAGAAGGCATTGCTAAACAAACAAAAAAAAAAGAAAAAAGGCGGAAAAGGAAGAAAAAATGAAAAAGAAGAAAATGAGAGAGAGGGAGCGAGAAAAAGGGAGAAAGAGCGATATAAGAGAGAAAGTTATTAACATAAGATAAAGTAGAAAATATATTGAAAACCTGTGCCACCGACCCAGACCATTATAATGGTTCACGCCCGGGGGGGGGGGGCACTCAGTATATAATAATGTGCAGCGGAGGGGACCCCAATTTTACTCTCAAATTTCCGTTCCACAGGGATGCATCAGCACTGACACGCTCGCGATCCGTTCCAAGGACCCCGTTTTTTGTCTCGCCCGCGGCACACCCCTACCACTTTTTTGGTCGAGTGCCCCCTTCCCCCTGGGGGTCACGCTTGATTCGATGCCAGAGAGAAGGCGGGGGGGGGGGGATTTTCCGGGGGTAATTGTTTGGCGGTAACAGTCTGGGGAATCATTGTCCTCGGGGACATTTGCTGGGGGGGGGGGTAATTGTCTGTGAAATAATTGTCCAGGGGATGATTGTCCGGGGGTTATTGTCCGGGGGGTTATTGTCCTCGGAGGCTAAATGTTAAGAGGTGGTTGTCCGGAAGGTGATTTTCTGGGGGGTAATTTTCCTAGATCCGGTGATAGGGCCTAATGGTGATTGGACCCATGGCAACGATACCCAAATGATTGTTAGCCGAAATGGGTTTAGACAAAGTGATAGCGAACCAACTGAAGTTAGACCAAATTGAACATGGACGAAAATGAGAGTATACCAAGTGGTTATTAGACCAATCGGCTATTAGACCAAAAGGTAATAGACGTAATGATATTGGACAAAATGGATATTGGACCAACTGAAAAAAATACAATTAGACTAAATGATAATAAACACAACGGCTATTAGACCAACTGGCTATTAGACGAGTTGGTAATTAGAAGAAATGGTTATTGGACTATGTTGATAGTTGACTAACTAATGGTAGACGAAATGATATCAGACCATGCGATAGTGGGGAAAAGGCAGTAGACGAAATGGCAATAAAGCGACAAATATCCATACAAAGAGTAATCCTGATTTCAAAATAATTTCATTCTCTTTTTCGTGTCTCAAAATACTAAGTAAAAGCATGTTTTATATCTTATCTGTAGGTCAAGTCCTGAAGAAAATACCGCTGTGACATTATGCGTTGCGACATGTGACATTATGCGTTAACGATTTGCTGCGACATTATGCGTTGCGACATGTGACATTATGCGTTAGAAAAGCTACGACATTATGCGTTGACTGCGACATTATGCGTCGGACGCTCTTGGCATAATGTCGCAGATTGCGACATTATGCGTTGGTGCGACATTATCGGTTGTAACAAGCCCTGTTACAACCGATAATGTCGCACCAACGCATAATGTCGCAGCAACGCATAATGTCGCAATCTGCGACATTATGCCAAGAGCGTCCGACGCATAATGTCGCAGTCAACGCATAATGTCGTAGTTTTTCTAACGCATAATGTCACATGTCGCAACGCATAATGTCGCAGCAAATCGTTAACGCATAATGTCACATGTCGCAACGCATAATGTCACAGCGGTATTTTCTTCAGGACTCGAGCTACAGATAAGATATAAAACATGCTGTTACTTAGTATTTTTAGACACGAAAAGAGAATGAAATTATTTTGAAATCAGGATTACTCTTTGTATGGATATTTGTCGCTTTATTACCATTTCGTCTACTGCCTTTTCCCCACTATCGCATGGTCTGATATCATTTCGTCTACCATTAGTTAGTCAACTATCAACATAGTCCAATAACCATTTCGTCTAATTACCTTCTTGTCTAATAGCCAGTTGGTCTAATAACCGTTGTGTTTATTATCATTTAGTCTAATTGTATTTTTTTCAGTTGGTCCAATATCCATTTTGTCCAATGTCATTACGTCTATTACCTTTTTGTCTAAAAGCCAATTGGTCTAATAACCACTTGGTGTACCCTCATTTTCGTCCATGTTCCATTTGGTCTAACTTCAGATGGTTCGCTATCACTTTGTCTAAATCCATTTCGGCTAATACTCATTTGGTATCGTTGCCACGGGTCCAATCACCAATAGGTCCAATCATTGGTTCTTGGACAATCTCCCCACGGACAATAACCCTTCCGGACAACTAATCCCTGACAATAAACCCACCCGAGGACAATTACCCCCTGGACAATTAACTCCTGAGGACAATTACCCCCCGAGGACAATTACCCCCTGAGGACAATTACCCCCCTAGACAATAACTCCCGGACAACTACCCCCTGTAAAACTACCCCCGAGGACGATTACCACCTGAGGACAATTACCCCCCCCCCGGACAACTACCCCCTAGGGCAATTTCCCCCCGGACAATTACCCCCTGGACAATTACCCCCTGAACAACTACCCCCCGATGACAATTACTCCCGGACAACTACCCCCCGATGACAATAACCCCCGGACAACTACCCCGGACAATAATATTACCCCTTAGGAAAATTACCCCCCCCCGAGGACAATTACCCCCGGATAATTACCCCAGAGGACAATTACCAACGGGAACAATTACCCTGCCCCGGGGACAATAACCCCCTAGACAAAGGGAGTGCACAGAGTTAGGGCCTAAATAGTAAAATTACAAGGCGTTCTTGTGTATATTATCTTTGCATATTTTTTTTTGCTTACTGTATTAAAACATCTTAATCTGGAATGTGCACCAATTGTTTCATAATTCTTAGCTTCTTGTTAGATGAATTGTTTTAAAATAACAGGTTTATAGGTTCTTCTTGTCAATAGTAGTGTTGATGGTTTGCGTTACCGACTTTCAATATTTCTACCTGTGAAGGTGTCTTTTTAATGTTTTATCTATTTTCCTGAAATTAAAGCCCAAATGAATCAAGAAAAAATCAGATCAACTGGAATCAGAGATATTAGGCATTTGTGATTATTATGTCTAATCGTGTCTTTTCATGAATGTTCAATTGTTCTATGAAAACTTAGTATGTGGGCCAGTTTACACAGTTTTCCGATGTGCATATGCGTAGCTATATAGCGCAAGCCCCCACCCCCATTTTTCATGATGCCGAAGGCATTGCTAAACAAAAAAAAAGAAAAAAGGCGGAAAAGGAAGAAAAATGAAAAAGAAGAAAATGAGAGAGAGGGAGAGAGAAAAAGGGAGAAAGAGCGATATAAGAGAGAAAGTTATTAACATAAGATAAAGTAGAAAATATATTGAAAACCTGTGCCACCGACCCAGACCATTATAATGGTTCACGCCCGGGGGGGGGGCACTAAGTATATAATAATGTGCAGCGGAGGGGACCCCCATTTTTACACTCAAATTTCCGTTCCAAGGCATAGCATCTTTGTCTCATTGAGAAAAAGAACAAATAAAGCCGCTCCAAGGCAAAACATTTTCTTCTTATCGAGAAAAAAGAAGAAAGAAATCCGCTCCAAAGCTTGTCATATATTTTGTTACGCCGTTCCGGTCACATTGATCCGCTACAATGAGCTGCAATTTTGGTGAAATGCGGCCGCAGAGCGCTGTCCGACCATCACCTCTGCGCGAGCGCACCCGGCGGACGTGCCGCCGGGCGAGCTACATCATGCACGCATGTCCGTTCCACAGGGATGCATCAGCACTGACACGCTAGCGATCCGTTCCAAGGACCCCGTTTTTTGTCTCGCCCGCGGCACACCCCTACCACTTTTTTGGTCGAGTGCCCCCTTCCCCCCTGGGGTCACGCTTGATTCGATGCCAGAGAGAAGGTGGGGGGGGGGGATTTTCCGGGGGTAATTGTTTGGCGGTAACTGTCTGGGGAATCATTGTCCTCGGGGGCATTTGCTGGGGGGTAATTGTCTGTGAAATAATTGTCCAGTGGATGATTGTACGGGGGTAATTGTCCTCGGGGGTAATTGTCCGGGGGGGGGGTAATTTACCTCGGAGGCTAAATGTCAAGAATTGGTTGTCCGGAAGGTGATTTTCTGGGGGAGGTAATTGTCCTAGAACCGGTGATAGGACCTAATGGTGATTGGACCCATTGTAACGATACCAAATGATTGTTAGCCGAAATGGGTTTAGACAAAGTGATAGCGAACCAACTGAAGTTAGACCAAATGGAACATGGACGAAAATGAGAGTACACCAAGTGGTTATTAGACCAATTGGCTTTTAGACAAAAAGGTAATAGACGTAATGATATTGGAAAAAAATGGATATTGGACCAACTGAAAAAAAAATACAATTAGACTAAATATTAAAAAACACAACGGCTATTAGACCAACTGGCTATTAGACGAGATGGTAATTAGACGAGATGGTAATTAGACGAAATGGTTATTGGACTATGTTGATAGTTGACTAACTAATGGTAGACGAAGTGATATCAGACCATGCGATAGTGGGGAAAAGGCAGTAGACGAAATTGCAATAAAGCGACAAATATCCATACAAAGAGTAATCCTGTTTTCAAAATAATTTCATTCTCGTTTTCGTGTCTCAAAATACTAAGTAAAAGCATGTTTTATATCTTATCTGTAGGTCAAGTCCTGAAGAAAATACCGCTGTGACATTATGCGTTGCGACATGTGACATTATGCGTTAACGATTTGCTGCGACATTATGCGTTGCGACATGTGACATTATGCGTTAGAAAAGCTACGATATTATGCGTTGACTGCGACATTATGCGTCGGACGCTCTTGGCATAATGTCGCAGATTGCGACATTATGCGTTGCTGCGACATTATGCGTTGGTGCGACATTATCGGTTGTAACAAGCCCGACCTGTACAAAGTTGATTACTGTACGATTAAATTCGATTGGATTTCTTTTTATGATATACTCCTACATTAAAACAACACACCTTAGACAATAAGACGATACTTAGACAATACTACGACTGATCCCACTGATCCGTGATCATATCTTGAGTTCTCTTTGTTCGTATCAAAAACTTCTAAAATTATTTCTTGTATATTCTGACACTCCTCGCCTTCAATGCAAACATATATCATCTCATCTAAGAGAGTTCAGAGCCTAGTGGATACTCTCGATGCAACTATTCCTTTGAAAACCTAAAATTTATTTATGTCCCTCTCTTTGGTCATAGGGATCTTCACAATTATAATAATATTTCTATTTGTGTGAATTTTCCTTCTTTTGCCTTTCGAACATGGGTTCAATCAAATGAAATGAAAATGAAAGGGTTGATGATTTGTTTTTCATCAAGCATGATTATCTCCATTTAACATTGATCATTGCGACCATCACGTTGTTGCGACCATCACGTTGTTGAGACCATCACGTTGTTGAGACCATCACGTTGTTGCGACCATCACGTTGTTGAGACCATCACGTTGTTGCGACCATCACGTTGTTGCGACCATCACGTTGTTGAGACCATCACGTTGTTGAGACCATCACGTTGTTGAGACCATCACGTTGTTGCGACCATCACGTTGTTGAGACCATCACGTTGTTGAGACCATCACGTTGTTGAGACCATCACGTTGTTGTGACCATCACGTTGTTGCGACCATCACGTTGTTGAGACCATCACGTTGTTGCGACCATCACGTTGTTGAGACCATCACGTTGT
This sequence comes from Lytechinus variegatus, assembly GCF_018143015.1. Taxonomy (NCBI): domain Eukaryota; kingdom Metazoa; phylum Echinodermata; class Echinoidea; order Temnopleuroida; family Toxopneustidae; genus Lytechinus; species Lytechinus variegatus. The sequence continues at coordinate 9,397,661 of NC_054745.1, read as the reverse complement.
TGAGACCATCACGTTGTTGAGACCATCACGTTGTTGAGACCATCACGTTGTTGCGACCATCACGTTGTTGAGACCATCACGTTGTTGAGACCATCACGTTGTTGAGACCATCACGTTGTTGCGACCATCACGTTGTTGAGACCATCACGTTGTTGTGACCATCACGTTGTTGCGACCATCACGTTGCACTATCATAATAATAGTATTTGTATTTTCTTGTTTGCATTTTCCTTCTTTTGTGTTTTGGAGAAAGAGTTATTAAAATCAAATGAACAGAACATGATCGGTTGATGATTTTTTTTCCATAAAGCATGATTGCTTGTAAGCCAGCAAGAAGACTAGTGAGGGTTCAGGGTTCAAAGTCCACTCGGACGGATATGTAAATTAGCAAAGGCACTGGGTAAATGGTTGTTCCACACCTATTGCCCAGGCGGGGGAGGGTGATCAGATATATTGTTGGAGCTTTCCGACCTGAAGAGCATGACGTCATGGATTCACGCCCGTGAACAAAGGTCGAAATGTTTTCGACATTTTTTCTGTGGTCATGTTTGTTACTTAATCATTTAGATTTATTTGTTCGGACTACCGCCCTCATATTATCACTTGAGAAAAATACAGACTTTGACTCGCACAGGCAAATATTAATAATTTTGGAAATACATATACTTCAGGTGCCCATTGACAAAGAAAAAAAAACGTGGCTATGATAGCATCTTTTACTGGACTATCACATTTTATTGGAAGAACCAATTGAGAAACAGGATTTTTAGTGTTGCCATGACATTTGAAGTTCCAGCAAAAGTTGTTTACATCATGCACATAGCGAATATTTATTAAATGGGGGACTGCTTTCTACCGCCTACCCCCTTCCCGACAATGGCAGATCTAGGAGGTAGGGGGGTTATGAGGTCCCCCCCCCCTCGGGATCAAAGAGCAATGTTCACTTTTCCTGCTGGGGGTAGGTCAATCAGAGGAGGGTCCAAGGGGGTGGGGTGGTCCGTAGCTCATAATGGGCCAGACCATCTAGTCAAATTCCCTTCTTAATAATGATAAAAAATATATCTACTCAAGCCTTCCTCTCCCTCTTATTCTATTTTCTCTCTTTCCCTTACTCTCTCTCTCTCTCCATTTCTCCCTCTCATTCCTCCACTTTTCTCTCTCTCTCGTTCTTTCCTAGTCTTTTTTCTCACTGTCTCTCCATTTCCCCCTCCTTCATTTCTTTTATTTTTCTCTCTTTCTCCTCCCATCTTTTCTATCCCCCTCCTTTCCGTCTCTTTATCCTTTTATTTCTTTATATTTTTTCTATCTCTCTTTCTCCGTCTTTACTTTCTTCGTATCTCCATTCTTTTTCTCTCTTATACTTCTTACCACTTTGCCACCCCCTCTCTCTCTTTATCCTACCCCCCCCCCCCCTTCGCCTCTCACCATCGTTCTACATATTATTTCAATACGTCCTGCATATCCATGTACTCATTTGTAAATTAGAAATATGAACTGCATATAGTCTTTTTTTTACACTTAATTTCGTTTATGCTGACAAAATTACTTGATTATAAAATGACATATTTATTTGCACATTAAAATCACCCTCCTCATCACCATGATAATGACCTCAAATTTACACCCTGCAAAGATTTCGATCAATTCAAAATAATTTCATTCAGATCGGTTAATAGTTGATGGTTTGATCACTAATTTGTATACAACTATACATGTATATTGTATTGCCAAACCTTTCTCGAAATGTACTACCCTCAGTAAAGAAAACTATCTCCTCCCTAAATTTATTTCCATATGACTATAATTTTCAGCTCTCTACTACATGTAGGTAGGAATAATTTGATTAAAGTCTATACATTGACAAAGATTTTTTTTTCTATTCAACAGTTTTAGTAATTCACAACAAAGCATAATGGAAATATATTATATTAAAAACAAAAAACATACTTTCTACTCATCTTGCAATATAGCCTACACTTGAAAATAATAGATTATGATATCACATTATATCACAATTAAAATGTGTGATATGTGCAATAGTTTTTCAAGTTTTAAGAAGTGAATTGTAATTTGCTATACAAGAGCAAACAACAAAATATTTTTAAAAATCAAACAAAGCTGGAATTGTCAAGCGTTTGATTCAATATTTCCCATAGTAACAACATTTCTCAGCCAATCAAAATCAAGGAAAGTCGTTGAATTGGAGCAACATAGGCCATATACAGTGCAAACTGTTTACAAACTAAACCTAGTGTTAAATGAAAATGAAATAAAGAATGTAACTGAATACAATACAGCCTCCTTAATGTGAAACAACGAACATAAGCTAATAATATGAACAAACTTCATTCATACGGCATGAATATTTTGTTTTGAAATATACACAATTACAACGTACACAAAAACATTGTACAGTTATTTGTCAAATTATCTAACTCTGTGTGTTACACAACGATTATATTCCTGTTTATGTATTTACAGCATGGTGCGTTCGACTACCAGATGTTTATTATTTCCAAAGGATCTTTATTATGAAATTAATTCGACATTATTTAACGATGTCAAACGATGCCTCGCACTGTGAAGGACTTGAACGGGCTACCAACTGATTCCATAGTATTTTGCCATAAATCTGATATAAATATTTCATTTTTTGGGCTTGAGTTTTTGTTTAACTCTCCACATAAGCTTTGGTGAGCGAAGTTAGGTCACACTTTTTTCTGAACGGTTTCCAACACAGCCGGCATTCGCCGATCGGAATAGAATTTTGAGATCGCGAAACCGGTGAAACCTTGACCTACTTTACATTTTCGTCCATGATTTTATAGTGTACGATCTTGCCGTCAATGTGGTTACTATTTCTTTTTGAAATCATTCATTGTAATATTTGATGATTTACAAGATGAATGTCTTCTTGTGAAGATGAAATTTGTCTCCATCACATCCTACAAGGTTACCAGAAGGAGTAACAAGACAAGGGCTGACAAAGTAAGATCGATCTGAATCCACGTATTCCACGATCTTCCTTGCCTGGATGACACCATCACGTGACACCTGATCAACTGTGTAGATATTAGGCGTTTCATCCTTGTACGCAATGTAGAGTGTGTCTGTCAGTTTGTCAGCGCGACACTGTGGTTCGTTCCACTCATCACAGTGTATGGCAGCCTTCTCTTCTCCTGATCGGGATATGACAGTGTATTCATTATAACCTGTCTTCACAACGATATCAACTGATGTCAACGCTTGTATCTCACCCCTCACCTCCTTACCCTGCATCGTAATAGTGTTTACTATTTTATCATTAGCAGGATTGATGACGTAGATATTAGACTGATAGGACTGAGCAGCGATGATCATCCCATCCCTGTCAACATCAACATACACACTAAAAAAATCGAAAATCAGAAACACATGTGGGGGTAACTGAAACCTTCCATTTGGTATGCTGATGTCTCTAATCACCTTCCATTTTCTGTCATAGAGAGTGATGCATCCATCCAACCTGTCATCCGTGCGATCCCTTCTCTCCTTACCACACACTATTACGTTACTGTCTATGGGCGCACATGATGTAATCTGCACACCTTCATCAATGACTTTCTCTATGTGTTGAGTGTTGATGTTTGTAACATACATGTCATTGTTATCTACGTCTTGCACACAGATCTCATCCTCACTGACTAAACCACGCACATACGGGTAATTAACAACCGATGGAATGTGGATTGACATGACAAGTTTCCATTTACCGATATACCCATCAATTCTACCATACTATTCTCCACCTACTTACCCCTCTACAAGCTTCACTCTCTCAACTTTACTCTGTATTCGGTCAAGACTGTCGCTGACGTCTTGATGAACATTTAAACTTAAATGTTCATCAATAGATGCAAGTACTTGAGAAGCTTCATTCACCGATGTTTCATCATGTTGGTTTATACGTTTGATGGTTGATTCAATGTTCATCAAAGTGTTTATTGCAAGCTGATTTTTACAAGAGAGATTTTTTGTCTTCTTAGTAACTTCCCCACTGAGTGTCTTTGTATCTGATAAAAGTTTTGCTTTTTGGACTCTGATGATATGTCGCTCCTTTTCTCTCTCGTTGTTGCAATCCTTGATCCGTTTTTTCCTCTTCTCATTTACTAGTCTTATTTCCTCATCTGCCTCCTCGTTAATAACCCTAATTATCCTGTTCTCCTTTTCTCCAACAGATTTGATCTTGTCGTGATATGATGCTTGAATATTGTTGTTAATTGTCTGAAGAAGAGCACTTCCAGACGTTGATACAATCTTTATTTTTGTGTTGAGGGCTTCCATTTTTTTCTGGAGTTTCTGTATTTTTGGCCGTTTCTCATCTAGTTGACTTCTCTTTTCGAAGATGACATCCTCGATGTCGTCTAGCTCACATGGTTTCTGACTGTGATTTTTGGTAGCGCATGGATGACAAATAGGAATTTTGTGTTTCTTACAGTAAAATTTGATTGGCTCACCATGCTTGTCACATGACCATGTCATGTCATGACCTTTCCTTGTACGAAGTTCGACCTCTCCACCCTCCATTGATGGAAACTTAGACGCCATGATGACGAAGAGAAAATAGGGACAGTAGCCTACCTAAAAAAAGGAAGAAAAGTTAAACTGAACTCAAGAAACAATTGAAAAAAAATTACCAGGGTATATTAAACATTCTTTAACACATTTAATAACGTTCAATACAAACTTCTCACAAAATTCTCACAAACAGACGTAAACGCAAGTAGACACACCCATGCACAAACATCAACACATTCATACTAAATTAACGTGTATATTAACGCCCTTGTCGAACTAATAAGCTCTGATCACACGTTTTAAGCCGTTTTGTAAGTCTCTCGCTTTCTCAGAAACCTTCACAGGGAAAGTGTTATCAGACTTAATCTTAAATTGTCTTGCCTTGTTTTGCAAACCAATAAAACATCACTTAATTTGATACTATTTTTTTCTCTTTAGCTGAATTAAGATCCTCGTATAATAAAAAATAATGTATTATTTAACACAGATAAACAAAGATGTTTTAGGAGGTATAATTTTTATGTTTAGTTCATGATAAACATGGATCAGTGCTCAAAATGCAGAGAATGTGGGAATGAAATATTGATAGTGTGCTATAACAACGCATACAACTTCAAACAATTTTAGCAAGTCTAGGGCCTGCGTTTATGCAATGAGTATACTTAAAAGAGAAATTCAAATGTTCAAAGAGTAAAAAGTCTAAGGCTCTTTTCATGGTAAAAAACTCAAAATTTCAAGATAAACCCTTTTGCCATATGTATTGTGAAATATTTGGGATTTTCCACATCATGGATTAGTACACAAATCAAATAAAATGCCCATTGTTGAATATTTTATATTACATTTCACATCTCTTCACAACTACACAACTAAAAGTTTAATGTGTCTTCCAGTTTAGCAAATATGCCAATGGTCTGCACAGTAGAAACGTAGTAGATCTTCGCAACTGAATTTCTGTCCCCTTGCCAAAAACGCAATATCTGACATCTTTGAAATTTTCCTTCACACCCACACCCCTATAGACAGACACACAAACACTCAATTTTATCAACACTTATCATCACTCATCAACCATATACACTGATCAATACCCATGCTCGAGACGTTATTCAAATTCAAATTTAAAGACTCAGACAGGAACTTAAAATAAAACGATAATGTTCGTGATGTGTTTAATATTTGACTCTTATTGGGGCCTAAATTGTTTTGTGAGGAGAGGTTGACACACATGATCTTAATGCGAAATCTGCGCCAAATAGGATGATTTAGATATCACAACAAGTGGAATGCCTCTGGCCGTCTCACCTGCATCATGCCATTCAACATAGCAGCAGTGCTGACTTTGAAAACTACTATAACTCGCACAAGATGTTCAGTGATACTTGGTTACTCTTATTTCCACGTTTTATGAATTAGACCAATACACTTACAGAGACAGGATGGTAATTTAACTAATACCCCCAATGCGGCCAACGTTCATTGATCTCACATGACCTTTGACATTGATCATGTGACTTGAAACTTGCACAAGATATTCAGTGATACTTGATTACTCTTATGTCCAGGTTTTATGAACTAGACCAACACACTTTCAAAATTATGATGGTAATTCAACAAATACCCCCAATTCGGCCAAAGTTCATTGACCCTAAATGACCTTTGACCTTGATCATGTGACCTGAAACTTGCACAGGATGTTCAGTGATACTTGATTACTATTTTTTTTTCAAGTTTCATGAATCAGATCCAAAAAACTTTTAAAGTTTTGACTGTAACTCAACAGATACCCCAAATCGGCCAAAGTTCATTGACTCTAAATGACCTTTGACCTTGGACATGTGACGTGAAACTCATGCAGGATATTTGATAATACTTGATTAACCTTATGTCCGAGTTTAATGAACTAGGTCTATATATTTTCTAAGTTATGATGACATTTCAAAAACTTAACTTCAGGTTAAGATTTTGATATTGATTCCCACAACAGGGCCTAAGTTTATTGACCGTATATGACCTTTGACCTTGGTCATGTGACATGAAACTCTAATAGGATGTTTAATAATACTTGATTAACTTTATGGCCAAGTTTGATGAACTAGGTTTATATACTTTCTAAGTTATGATGTTATTTCAAAAACTTAACCTCAGGTCAAGATTTGATGTTGACGCCGCCGGCACCACCGTCGCTGCCGCCGTCGGAAAAGCGGCGCCTATAGTCTGACTCTGCTATGCAGGTGAGACAAAAACTAGTCAAAAGCTGAAGATTTCATCAAGTGCTGTTTATAACAATTGTCATGATATATTTTTTTTTTTTTTGGGGGGGGGTCCGGTCTGTGTATTTAACTCTATTTAAAAAAAAATCACTACAAAGTCTCTATAATTTGTTATGGATAATTGCACTCATAAATAAAAAAGAGTAAATAAAATTTGTAAAACTTCAAACACATCACAAGAACCCGACATTCATTTGAACTACACCTGCCCATGTTGTTAACAAATTGTCTCTATTTATACAACTGTTGTTTAAAGTCGACTGCCTTTTCTTCCGAAATGATTAATTTAACCATGCCGCGAAGAATTGCAATCACCTTAAGAAAAACAGTAAATTAATAGTTTGCTTGAAAATAATTGATAATACCTAACGGAGTCGCTAAATTAATGTAAAGAAAATCCAACCTAATCGTATATTTCTGTAATAAATAAAGCACCCTTTATGATAATGATAATAGAGGATTTTGTAAAGCGCACGTATCCACCTTGTTCAGTTGTTAGTGCTGAGCTGGTCTACCGATTCCGGTGCGCACAACTTTTGGAAGAATAAATTCCTGCCGGTACCCATTTACCTCACCTGGGTTGAGTGCAGCACAATGTGGGTAAATTTCTTGCCGAAATTAAACACCTTGTTACGATACTGCAACAATTAACAAACAAGATTTAATTTAAATTTCCCTTTTTTATTACAGGAAATAAATCATGTACTTCAAACAAAATAAAACCAAATAATCTTACATTAATCTCTTGAAGTGTCTGATGTACAATCCAGGGTTATAGTTCACTGTTATGGTAGTCCAATATATATATTCCAGGTAGGCTGGGAAGATTCCTTACGATGGCGATGATCTCGATGAGAACTGATAATTTCTCTCTCAAAATAACTGCAAACAGTTAATTGACGGTGGGCAAATAATTCCACACAATATAGATATTCAAGGTGGAAATAAACTGCTCTGATCTGGTGAAGTGATCTCATATGATGTGGTGATCTCATATGATGTGATGATCTCATATGATGTGACGATTTCATGTGATGATGATCTTTAGGAAACTGCAGCTTTATATACTAAATTTCAACTAATCTAGAAGCTTCTAGTATTGTCTTCCAAAAGAATGTTCTCCTTTCAGGAGCAGTCAAAATCCAGAAGACTCTTGAATGACCTCATTGAAATCAACAGTGTCAATAACATAGCTTAGCCCATTGTTCATAATCTCTATTCAGAAATAACAATAAAACTCCTTGGCCTTTAAATAGGCAAGGCCTGCATAATAAAAAGACATTCTGGAATGTTCTTTAATTTTCTTGGCTATCCTTAAAGGGAAATAACTAATAGATGAATGTAATTGCTTTAATTTTTTTTTCAATTATTCTTATATATAACACCTCCCCCACCGGGGAAAAGAAAACTTTACCGTAGTAAAAGTTTCTTTAAGATGATTTTTTCTTTTTACTGTTCAAAGTCATCTTGATAAACTGCTTACAGCTATCGTGCACATGGTATAGCATTTAACGAACATGTTAAAAATGAATGAACACCAAAGATGTTTTCTTCAAATGACACACTTGGTCAAAATCATGAATAATTTCACTTTTTATACTCTTGACAGAGCATCAGCAATTACATTATTCTTTCCCTTTATGTGTACAATTTTCAAAGAGAATGGTTGGAGCATTAGGCTCCATCTATACAGTCTTTGATTCTTTGTTTTGAATTTCTCCAAAAACACAAGAGGATTGTGGTCTGTATAGACTGTAATCTCTCCATTTGTTAGATACACCTCAAACTGCTGAAGGGCTAGTAGGAGACTCAGTGCCTCTCTTTCAATAGTTGAATACTTCTTTTGAAACCGATTGAGTTTCTTAGAGAAGTAGCACACTGGTTTTTCGATGCCTTCTTCATCTTCTTGGAGCAATACTGCTCCTACTCCAACATCACATGCATCAATAGCTACCTTGAATGGCTATGTGAAGTTTGGAGCTGCCAAAACAGGCTCATTCCCCAAAATGGCCTTTAATTTTTCAAACGATCTTTGACATTCGTCAGACCAAACATACTTCACTTTTGCCTTCAGCAGGTTTGTCAGAGGACTAACCACTGTACTGTAATTTGGAACAAATTTCCTGTAGAAGCCACTCATACCTAAGAATCTGAGCAATTCTTTCTTAGTTGTGGGAATTGGGAAGTCTAAGATAGCTTGTATCTTGGCTTCTCTTGGTAGAACTTGCCCTTGACCGACCACATGACCAAGATATGTGACCTTTGCCTTGGCAAATTCACTCTTCATCAGATTCACTACTAGATTGGCTTTGTCCAGCCTGTCAAACAGTGCTCGCAAATGATTCAGATGATCATTCCAAGTATCACTGTATACTAGGATGTCGTCTATGTATACGACTCAATTGTCAAGTCCGGCAATCACTTGATTTGTTAACCTTTGGAAGGTTGCTGGTGCATTATTCATTCCAAAAGGCATGACTTTGTATTGAAATAAGCCTTCAGGTGTGACAAAGGCTGATATCTCTTTGGCTCGGTCAGTCAATGGCACTTGCCAATATCCTTTAAGCAAGACTATCTTTGTGATATAGGCAGAATTTCCAACCCTATCAATACAATCTTTTAACCTACGAATTTGATACGAGTCAGTCTTAGTTACTGCATTTACCTTTCGGTAATCAATGCAAAATCTCTGAGAGCCGTCTGGCTTTGGAACCATTACAATGGGAGAACTCCAACTACTCTGACTCAGTTCGATTATGTCATTATCTAACATAAACTGTATTTCCTTATTCACCATTTCCAACTTGCTTGGATTGAGCCTATAAGGATTCTGTTTGATAGGTCTTACATCACCTGCGTCTACATCATGTACAGTTAAAGGTGTACGACCTGGTTTGTCTTTACACACATTCTCATATTCTCTTAACAGGCCAGATATATAATTTCTCTGATCTTCAGGCAGGTGTTTTAATGCCTCATCCATGTTTCCTAACATCTCTGAGTTAGACAACTTTACACCACATGGTTCGTTCTTAGATACATCTGTATAAGACAACTCATTATCTGTCTTTCCATAGCATTCTTCTTCATGTACATGTACATGTACATCTACATGTTTTTTGTCTTCTTTAACATGTGTTGTACCTATCGGCTGACTAGCCTCTCGTTCAAAGTATTCTTTCAACATGTTTACATGACATACTCTTTGAGACTTTCTTCGATCAGGGGTACTGGTCACATAGTTGACATTATTCAGTTTCATTTTGACTATGTAGGGACCACTAAACCTAGCTTTCAAGGGCTCACCTTGCAAAGGCAACAACACTAACACTTTGTCTCCAGGCTTGAAACTTCGTTCTTTTGCATTTTTGTCAGCGTGAGCTTTCATTTTTCCCTGCGACACTTTCAAGTGTTCCTTAGCCACATCACAAGCTTTTGAGAGCCTTTCTCTAAACTTTGACACATAGTCTAGAAGGTTTACATCATCATCCTGAACCATAAACCTCTCTTTGATCAGCTTTAGGGGACCCCTAACCTCATGACCATAGACCAATTCAAATGGACTGAAACCTGTGGACTCATTTGGGGAATCCCTAGTTGCAAACAGTAGGAATGAGATCCCTTTATCCCAGTCATCGGGATAGTCTTCACAATAAGTCCTTATCATGGTCTTCAGGGTCTGATGATAGCGTTCTAACGCTCCGTGGGACTGTGGGTGATAAGCAGAGGACTTGATCTGCTTTATTCCCAACTCCTTCATAACTTGCTGAAATATTCCTGACATGAAATTTGACCCTTGGTCAGACTGAATTTCCTTAGGCAGACCATACCGAGTGAAAAACTGCACTAACGCCTGCACCACTGTCTTTGCAGTGATACTCCTCAAAGGTATCGCCTCTGGAAACCGTGTAGACAAGTCCATAATCGTCAGGAGAAATCTGTGACCCGACCTCGTTCTGGGTAAGGGTCCGACACAATCAACAAAACCCTAGTAAAAGGTTCATCAAATGCAGGAATGGGTATCAATGGAGCAGGCTTGATAGAAGGCTGTGCCTTACCAATAATCTGACATGTATGACATGTCTTACAGAAATGTACAGCATCTTTGTGCATCTTAGGCCAATAGAAATGCCTCATAATTCTATCTTCTGTCTTCCGAATATCGACATGACCTGCCATAGGTAACTCATGAGCCATTTTCAGAATATCTGTGCGGTAACAAGGAGGAACTACAACCTGGTGAATTATACACCAATCTTCATCAGCTGGTCTCTGGGGAGGTCTCCACTTCCTCATCAAAATGTCATCTTTGACATAAAAGCACTCAGGAACCTTATCAGCCTCAGCCTCAGAACATGCTTTTTGTGACAAGCTTTTTAATTCTGGGTCTGCCTGTTGTGCCTGTACAAGGGAGGATTTACTAAACAAACTATCATTGTTAGCAACAGATTCTTCAACACTATCCCCATTCAAATCCTTGAAAAGGGTTTCAGCTAACCAGACATCAGTACTCTCCTCTACATCAGCAGATTCCGCATCTTCCTTTTCAGCTCTACGAGTCTGAGACCTAGTAACAACACAATCCGGGAAAATCCCTGGAAAATCTCCCTGCAACAATTCAGTTTCAGCTACCTCAACGGGCTTCTCCGAAACCACTGGAGACGCAACAACTCTATCTCCAGCCAAGTCGCTACCTAACAAGAAATCAACACCTTCCATGGGTAATTCTGGAACGACACCAACAGTCACAGGACCACTAACTACATGTAGGTCACACTTTAAGTCGACCTTATGCAAAGGAACCGACATGAAATTTGGGCCAATACCTTGAACCAAGACTTTGGCATTCTCTGAACTCTCCGGAGGAAGAGCCAAATCCCCTGGCACCATCAGGGACTGTGCAGCCCCTGTATCCCTAAGGATCACCACTGACCTACCAGCAGCACCAGTTGAACAAGGGAATACTTCACCATACTTCACCAACTCCTAAAAGTTTCATCAACCTGCTTGACTTTATCAGCAAATACCAGAGAAACACTCTCAACATCTTGATTGGGCTCTGATGGAACAAACTCCATCGAGGGAACACTTGTATTTTTTGACAAAACCCAATTCTTAGTTTTGGTTGGCATTCCAACCAATTTCCAACATGATTCTTTCAAATGTCCCGATTTATGACAATGAGTACAAATTTTGGAACTACGACTCTCAGACCTTTTGGTTGATTCTGTGCCCCCACTAGTCTGATTCTTGTTAGCGTCTTTGTCCTTGCTTGCATATTTTCCCTCACTAGGTTTATTGTGGGATTCAAATGACCCTTTACCTTTCTTTTTCCAATAATTCTTGAAAGGAGGCCTATCTCCACTACCTTCAGGTGTGACCTCAAATTCATCAGCTACTATGGCTGCTTTACTGTTTACTGACTTCAGTAACTCTGTGGTCATCTAAGTGAGATTTAATGCCAAAAGGAAGACTCTTTTTTAATTCTTCTAGGAGGACAACTTTCCTAAGGTGAACAAAATCTTTGTCAACTTTCAGTGATCTATACCACTTATCGAATATCATTTCTTGTTCCCTAGCAAATTCAACATACGTCTGGCCTTATTGTCTTTGCATGTTCCTAAATTTATGTCTGTACGCTTCTGGTACCAACTCATATGCATTGAGAATTGTTTCTTTTACTGTAGCATAGTCACATGATTGCATTTCAGAGAGCAAAGAATAGACTTTTGCAGCCTTTCCAACAAAAACACTTTGAAGGAGAAGAGTCCAGTATTCCTCAGGCCAATTCAGTCTCTTGGCCACTTTTTCAAATGACACAAAATATGTATCAACTCCCTCTTCATCAAATGTTGGCACAAGGCGAATGCTTTTCGCCACATCAAAGCCTTGGGGAGATTTATCTTTAGCAGAGTTAGTATTTGCATGAGCTAACTCCATTTCTTTCAATTTTAACTGGTACTCCAATCTCATTCTTCCCTTTTCGATGTTTATTTTCTCCATTTTAAGGTTTTCTCTGATTTTCATTTCCTCCTTTTCAAGGTTTTCTTTCATTTTCATTTCCATTTCATATTTTGCGAGTTGAATCTGAGCATCATCTGAAACAATAACAGAAGTTTCAGACTCCTCTGTAAGCTTCATGTGACTAGCTAGCAAGTCAATTATCTCTGCCTTCTTTAAACCTGGGGCTAGAGATACACCCAAATGATCACAAATTGTTATCAAATCATCTTTCTTCGGTGACTTCAAATGATCATATGACAATTCTGTCTTTGCAAGAAATTCCTCAACGTCAAATGTAGCCATAGTGAATATACACAAATACAAGCAAGTAATAACACAGTACAGTATATTCTAGAACTTTCCAAAAATTTCCAAAATGTTTCCAATTCAAATTGGCTTTTGTTTCAAATTGACTTTCGTCTCAAATTGGCTTTCGTTTCCTGAAAAACTGTTTTTAGTTTCAAATTGGCTTATACAAATTTGGTTTTCGTTTCCCGGAAAACTGGTTTAGTTTCAAATTGGCTTGTACAAATTGGTTTTTGTTTCCCGGACAAGCCCCCAAAATTATTTGTTACGATACTGCAACAAATAACAAACAAGATTTAATTTAAATTTCCCTTTTTTATTACAGGAAATAAATCATGTACTTAAACAAAATAAAACCAAATAATCTTACATTAATCTCTTGAAGTGTCTGATGTACAATCCAGGGTTATAGTTCACTGTTATGGTAGTCCAATATATATATTCCAGGTAGGCTGGGAAGATTCCTTACGATGGCAATGATGAAACTGATGTTGAAGAACGATGAATAATAAGAGTCACTGTAATATTGAAGTGTCCGTGAAGACGATATTGATGATGATTAACAGTCAAATTCAGCAATACATGGGTTAAAGAGTGTTCAATAAAACGGGTTGATGATCTCGATGAGAACTGATAGTTTCTCTCTCAAAATAACTGCAAACAGTTCATTGATGGTGGGCAAATAATTCCACACAATATAGATATTCAAGGTGGAAACAAACTGCTCTGATCTGGTGAAGTGATCTCATATGATGTGGTGATCTCATATGATGTGATGATTTCATATGATGTGACGATCTCATGTGATGATGATCTTAAGGAAACTGCAGCTTTATATACTAAATTTCAACTAATCTAGAAGCTTCTAGTATTGTCTTCCAAAAGAATATTCTCCTTTCAGGAGCAGTCAAAATCCAGAAGACTCTTGAATGACCTCATTGAAATCAACAGTGTCAATAACATAGCTTAGCCCATTGTTCATAATCTCTATTCAGAAATAGCAATAAAACTCCTTGGCCTTTAAATAGGCAAGGCCTGCATAATAAAAAGACATTCTGGAATGTTCTTTACAATTCTTGGCTATCCTTAAAGGGAAATGACTAATAGATGAATGTAATTGCTTTTAATTTTTTTTTTACAATTATTCTTATATATAACAACCTCATGGATCAAAATCGAACCCATGTCCTTCAGATTGAAAGACGAGAACCCAAACCACTATACCATGACGCGCCCATTATCTCTTACACACTTGAGAAAATTAGAAAACTTACTTTTCTCCCAACGTGTAATCTACATGATAACAATAACCATATCTAGTGTGATTTTTGAAGCTCCAAGTCCACTGTGTAAAATGTTTAAGGGCATTATCATTGTCACTATCATTTGAAAATTCATCTTCATTTATGCTATGGCATATACATGTAATTGCCATGACATGATTGAGCATATGAATACAAAAAGGGCCGAGGAAATCAATAAAAATTGTATTTTTTATATTTGGGCAATTAATGTACATTTGGCCAAAATACATCAGACATGCCAGAGAACATTATAAAACAAATTAAAGTGTGAATTTATGAACATTAATATTCACGTTACTTGTCTATTGTCTGGTGGACTTGGGTCTTTTTCAGAATCATATGGACTTGGGTCATTCTTATATTGATACATGGTATATTTTTGTACTACTGAATGTATAAAAATGATACGCGAGATTGTTTGATATATCTGACAAATAGTATAAATATATATATCTTTTATAGCTGATGTGTTTTGGGATGAGCAAGCGGGTGTGGTTGTGTGGATGTGAGTCTTACATGTGAGGAGATGTGTATGTGTTGCAAATACTAAAAAAAATATTGGTAAAGAGTTTGCAAGATGACGTATCATTCGTCTTTTACAGCTCCCTCATCCTCATTCCATGACACCAAGAAGCACACAAACATCATTTCAAGAATGAGGGGGGGGGGAGGGGGGGGGGTATGGGCCTTATCTTTAGACCCTTCCCTTTATTTTTTAATTAAAGAGAAAAACAAGAAACACAGAGGGCGTTCCAACCTAAGTACAGGTTGGGTGTTTAAATGTAGTGAGAGCTATTCCTTGACACGGACCTTTATTTCATGCTTGCCAGATATTTTTTTGGACAATGCATTTGTAAATTGGCAGAATTTCACATTTTATTGCTTGCAAGTGAATGGGGAGGGGGGATTCTCGAATTGGATAAGAAAACATCAATCCTAAATCCGTCCCTGCATGCCAAAAATCCACTCACGCACATTAAGATATGAATTATTAGTTTTGATGAGCTATTTTTTTTACTCACACCCACCCAAGCACCCCTCACACACCCTCCGACACACACACATGATATTATTATACCCAAAAAACACAGAAGCATAAACATTTGCAAGTGATCTTCAGCTCATTACTTTTTTAGCATTCTAGACCAGGGGGAAGGAGGCCTTTCATAAAGCTGTTCGTAAGTTAAGAGCGACTTTAAGAACGATTAGGGGAACCTTTCTTACGCACTAAATCATCGCCGATCGTGTAAACCGTTTACCAAAAGAAAGGATTACTAGTCGTTCTTAAAGTCGCAATTATCTTATGAACAGCTTTTTAAAACACCCACCTGTTCCAAAACACATCAAGATTCCGTTTTACACCTGGTCAATATTGAAAACATCAATCTCCTCATGTGCAAAAAAGGGGGAAATGATAATAATAAATAATTGAAAAAAATTAAGGTTCAGATGAATACTCTTAATCCGTCACAACCATTGAACCACATATCTGTCAAATAATAATAATGAAAAACTTATAATGCAGTTAGTGCATGTACAGGGTTGATGTAATGAGAGAAGGCGCTATGATATGAATGTAAGAAAATCCTAGTCTGTAAGAAACGCCCAAGTCCTAGACATTTCCAGTACACCGTCCCTCAGATATGACGCAAACTGAAACTGAATGTGTCGACTTGTGACTATGGTCTGGGAGAGAAGTGTCGTCTTGTGACTGTGGACCGGGAGAGCAGTGTCGTCTTGTGACTATTGACCGGGAGAGTAGTGTCGACTTGTGACTGTGGACCGGGAGAGCAGCGTTGACTTGTGACTGTGAACCGGGAGAGCAGTGTCGTCTCATGACTGTGGACCGGGAGAGCAGTGTTGTCTCGTGATTGTGGAACGGGAGAGCAGTGTCGTCTCGTGATTGTGGACTGGGTGAGTAGTGTCGTCTTGTGACTGTGGACCGGGAGAGCAGTGTCGTCTTGTAACTATTGACCGGGAGAGTAGTGTCGACTTGTGACTGTGGACCGGGAGAGCAGTGTTGACTTGTGACTGTGGACCGGGAGAGCAGTGTCGTCTTGTGACTATTGACCGGGAGAGCAGTGTTGTCTCGTGATTGTGGACCGGGAGAGCAGTGTCGTCTCGTGATTGTGGACTGGGAGAGTAGTGTCGTCTCGTTACTGTGGACCGGGAGAGTAGTGTCGTCTCGTGACTGTGGACCGGGAGAGTAGTGTCTTCGCTTGACTGTGGACCGGGAGAGTAGTGTCGTCTTGTGTCGACTGTGGACCGGGAGAGTAGTGTCGTCTTGTGACTGTTGAGGGAGAGCAGTGTCGTCTTGTGACTATTGGCCGGGAGAGCAATGTCGAATTGTGACTGTGGACCGGGAGAGCAGTGTCGACTTGTGACTATGACCCGGGAGAGTAGTGTCGTCTTGTGACTTTTGACCGAAAGAGTACTGTCGTCCTGTGTCTATGGACCGGGAGAGTAGTGTCGACTTGTGACTATGGTCCAGGAGAGCGGTGTCGTCTTGTGACTATTGACAGGGAGAGCAGTGTCGTCTTGTGACTGTTGACCGTGAGAGCAGTGTCGTCTCGTGACTGTGGACCGGGAGAGTCGTGTCGTCTCTTGACTGTGGACCGGGAGAGTAGTGTCGTCTCTTGTCTATGGACCGGGAGAGTAGTGTCGTCTCGTGACTATGAACCGGGAGAGTAGTGTCGTTTTAATTGCAATTCTTAATCCGGTCTAAATTTTCAGATGATCTAATGTCCAAGTTTAAAGACAATAAAAGTGGATAACTTTTGATATTTTTCTAAATTTGATCTCAAAAGTACTGATTTTTTGTTTTCATTTGTATATTCGACAATATTATGCTAAGTTTTGAAAACTGACTGCCAGGCAGCTTTCTTTTATGCATGCCTGATATAGATTTTTTTTCTTTCAAAAGCAAGGATTGCAGAACTCCCTCCCTTAGCCATTTCCAACCGTGTGAAAACGTGTTTGAAAACGAAAACAGATAAGCACCTGATTGATTTATTTTTTGCATGAACACCAAGCAAAACTGAGTATGTCTTCTTTCCATGTTCAAGGGATTTATCCAGTCCAGTATAGTTGAAAAGGTATCCTTTTAATTGTTCTATTTACGTCAGTAATGTAGTGTAAATGGACTAAAGGGGTTTTTGAGGAACAGATTTCCAGTTTTGTTTTTCTTTCTTCCTAATACACCTATATATTGCCATATAATGTACTGTTTTTAATGCTAAAAATATTCATTTCAGCCTACATAACATTTGATCATCTGACACTTTAATCGTAATCACACGAGAAAGTGTAGAAAATATGAAATTACCACCCAATGTACATTTTCCCTTCACTTTCTGATTACTAGTCTTTTGAATAAATTGTGCCGATATCGACCATTTATATCATGAATCCCAAAACAACGAACTCTGTTGAAATTGAACATAAAGCCATATATATTTTGCATTATCGATTGAAACAGACTTACCACGTGATCTCAGAACTCGAATATTTCCAACTAAATTCCCTTTTCAAAAATTGCAACATCCCAACTACGTTTGCACTCTCTAAACGATGTGATATAAATTCGAATTCTCCTGTATCTGTTGAAAGTCACCAGCCTTTTGTAGAATTAGCTATACCACGGGGATTCCCATCAAATTGCGCATGATACATGACGCGTTGCCATGGTACCGTCTTCGCCTTTGTGAAAAATATGGCGGATGTTAAGTACATTACTGATGATTGCAACTGTATCTCCAATTCTGTTCTACTCTCTTTTCTCTTTCCTTTTCTTACCAAATCGTGTTTTGTAATTGTTAAACTGTTTATAAAGAGTTATCATAGTTATAGGGGCGTAACTTGACACAAAGACCTACTTCCTGGGTCTTTCGCCCTTGCCCATACACAAATATTTAAATATTGTATTCGTATTCATTGTATTATACTATATTCATTTCTATACTTTAGGCCTATATCATTACTGAAAGATTGGTGAAATGTCAAATGGAAGAAAAATCCACGTTTATTTTATTGGAATTTAATAGTATTATCAATGGGGTATGAATTAGCATACACCGTCAGAGTGATATGCACCTTGCATACCGTTCAAGGGGGTGGGGGATCTGTTTTAAGGGGTGGGGTGGGCAGAGGTCTGTTTCTAAGATGAAGGCTTGTGATGATACATGATTTCATACGTAGCACACCAAGGGTGCGAAGCGACTTGGAAAAGATATAATAAAAATGTTGCATTTGACAGACTGTGCAACCAAGTAATAGCATGATCATATTGTGTAAAATAGGGGGAAAAAGCGTAGATTTAGGACTGTGATGCAAAAGCAATCACAAATTTATCATAATTTTAATGGTAAATCTGGACTTGTATCTGTTTTTTTTTTCGAGATAACGTATGTCATCTCATGCAATAATGATATTATTCGCCTATACTTAATATTATTTATAAAAACAATAACTGAATTTCGCTCTTTATAACCCTTCTTTAGCCTCTCTCTTTCTCTCTCACTGCTATTTATAGAACTACAATCTCATTCCGCTCTTCATACCCTTTCTTCTCCCCCCACCCCTCCCCCCCCCCCCTCTCTCTCTGTCTTGAAGTATCTCTCTCTATATTTCTCTCTTTTCCTTTAAGGACTTTTGCATGGTTGTATATATAACATAAGTCCTCGAAATTAAAAAGTAAGGCCAAAGAATATGTCATAAATACAAAATCTGGGGGGGGGGGGCTTCCATTGACGGGTGGATACCATGCGCGTCCACGGGGTCTCGAAAAGCACCCTTAACACGTATTTTCCATATTCTGAAAATGCACCCCTTAACAAGTCTTGGAGTGTAAAACCCTACTGTATTGGAAACAAAATGAAACTCTTGATAAGTATTCCCTGAATTAACCCCCTAAACAAGTACAGCGATATTTTTATTATTATGTCACGGACGTCAGTCGTTTACCTTACTAAAAGACATCCGTTTACGTGTTTTGGGGTCGCGCATGGTATCTACTTGTCAATGTAAGTGCCCCCGGGTACCAAATGCATTCCTAATTAACCCCCCCCCCCTATCTTGTATCCCTCACGTTTAGTGAACACCAACACCGAGCCGTCACCCACGTCGACCGGGAGAGTAGTGTCGTCTCTTGTCTACAGACCGGGAGAGTAGGGTCGTCTCGTGTCTATGGACTGGGAGAGTAGTGTCGTCTCGTGACTATGAACCGGGAGACTAGTGTCGTTTTTAACTGTTTGCAATTCTTAATCTGGTCTAAATTTTCGGATGAGCTGATTTCCAAGTTTAAAGATAATAAGAGTGGATAACTTTTGATTTTTTTTCTAAATTTGATCTCAAAATTACTGATTTTTTTCATTTGTATATTCCACAATATTATGCTAAATCGTGAAAACTGACTGCGAGGGAGCCATCTTTTATGCATGCCTGGTATAATTTTTTCTTTCCTAAGCAAGGATTGCAGAACTCCCTCCCTTAGCCATTTCCAACCGTGTGAAAACGTGTTTGAAAACGAAAGCAGATAAGCACCTGATTGATTTATTTTTTGCATGAACACCAAGCAAAACTGGAGTATGTCTTCTTTCCATGTTCAAGAGATTTATCCAGTCCAGTATAGTTGAAAAGGTATCCTTTTAATTGTTCTATTTACGTCAGTAATGTAGTGTAAATGGACAAAAACGGTTTTTGAGGAACAGATTTCCATTTTTTTTTCTTTCTTCCTAATACACCTATACATTGCCATATAATGTACTGTTTTTAATACTAAAAATATTCATTTCAGCCTACATAACATTTGATCATATGACACTTTAATCGTAATCACACGAGAAAGTGTAGTTAATATGGAATTACCACCCAATGTACATTTTCCCTTCACTTTCTGATTACTAGACTTTTGAATAAATTGTGCCGATATTGACCATTTATATCATGAATCCCAAAACAACGAACTCTGTTGAAATTGAACATAAAGCCATATATATTTTGCATTATCAATTGAAACAGACTTACCACGTGATCTCAGAACTCGAATATTTCCAACTAAATTCCCTTTTCAAAAATTGCAACATCCCAACTACGTTTGCACTCTCTAAACGATGTGATATAAATTCGAATTCTCCTGTATCTGTAGAAAGTCACCAGCCTTTTGTACAATTAGCTATACCACGGGGATTCCCATCGAATTGTGCATGATACATGACGCGTTGCCATAGTACCGTCTTCGCCTTTGTGAAAAATATGGCGGATGTTAAGTACATTACTGATGACTGCAACTGTATCTCCAATTCTGTTCTACTCTCTTTTCTCTTGCCTTTTCTTACCAAATCGTGTTTTGTACTTGTTAGATTTAGATTTATTTCCGTTCAACAATTTTTTTTTTTCAAAATACAATCAAAGTAACAATACATATTCAATATAATAGATATTACAGACAAATCAATGACATTTCGTAACAAATGTTGAATATAAATTAAACAAAACTACAATTTGTTGCAGTAATTTTATCAATGGAAAGAAACAAGAAATGAACGGAGGGACTTGCCAAGAAAAGCAAAAGCTTGTAAAGAAGGCAAGCCCCTAAACTTAGTTTCAATGCTAATTATAAACAAACTATATATACAACTATATACAAAAATCGAGACGGACGCAGAAGACAAACTTAAAACAAGTTATCCACAAGATGTCAAAATAAAACGAATAAGCGACAAAAAATAAGAGAAAGTAGATCAAATAATAATAATTACAGTGGTAACACACAAAAAAGGACTTACAAAATTATAATAGGGAGGGTAAAGTGGCAAAGGAAAGAAAGAGGGAGATAAGGGAGGTGCAAATAAAAAGTGCAAATGAAAAGAGGAAACATGGCAGGTGCACAGGTCGTAATGTATTGTATCATGTTGTAGTGTTGTTTTTATAAGTAATGTTTGACAAATTTTAAAGGTTAAGTTATTATGTAGTTTTAGGTTATGTGTTAGCTTGACTTGTTGGTGTGGAGTATTGACAAATGAGCATCTTTTTAAGTTTGCGTTTGAAAATATTAAGGTTTGTAGATTCTTTAAAGTCGTTGGGCAGTGAATTCCAGTACACAGGTCCAAAAAAGATAAAAGAGTTTTTCGCTAATATAGTACGGGTAGGGGGAAGGTGATAACAGTTACGTTGTCTGGTTGGGTAATCGTGTATAGAGGAGTTTTTACAGAACATATCTGAAAAAATTGTTGGGAGATCATCTTTGTTTAGTTTATACATAAATTGGGCGAGTTGGAAAAGATATAAATCGCTCACTTTAAGAATATTATTTTGGAAGAATAGTATATCTGTGTGTGTGATCTGAATTGGCTTTGAAAAATTATTCTAAGAGCCTTCTTCTGCAGCAACAGTATTCTTTGTAATTGTGTTTGGGTCGCACAACCCCATGCCAAAATGCCATAATTAATATATGGTAATATTAATGTATGATACAATGTAAGTAAAGTGTGAGATGGGAGAAAATATTTGAGTTTGTTGATAATTCCGATGTTTCTTGAAATTGTTTTGCAAATATTATTGATGTGTGGTTTCCATGATAGCTTATTATCAATAGTAACCCCCAAAAATCTGGTCTCTGAAACATTTTCAAGAACAGTGTTATCAAAAATTATGTTATTAGGTATTGTATTTATTCTGTTACTAAAAAGCATAAAATTCGTCTTTTGTAAGTTAAGTGATAGTTTATTCGCTTTAATCCAGTCAGTGACATGTATAAGTTCTGAGTTTACAATTCTTACAAGTTGGTTTAGGTTATCATGAGAAAAGAAAATGTTCGAATCGTCAGCAAACAATACAAATGTTAGTAAATTAGAACTTTTTTTAATGTCATTAATATATGTAATAAAAAGAAGAGGACCTAATAAACTACCCTGTGGTACTCCACATGTAATGGGAAGAGTAGAAGAAACAACGTTGTTGACTGACACAAATTGAGACCTGTCTGTTAGGTAGCTCTTGAACCACTCCAAGGCCTTCCCCTGATACCATAAAAAGAAAGTTTATGAAGAAGTATTTCGTGGTTAATGGTATCGAAGGCCTTGGAGAAGTCCAGGAAAATACCAACAGTATGACAACCTTTATCTATGGAAGAAGTAATTTTATTAATAAAAGTCAAAATTGCATGCGAGGTGCTATGATTTTCGCGGAAACCAAATTGCGAGTTCGAAAAAGTATTGTATTTATTAAAGAACGTAGTTGTACGAGTATGTATAAGTTTTTCGAGAATTTTAGATAACGAAGTGAGCAATGAAATAGGACGGTAATTAGAAACAAGCTGATTATCACCTTTTTTGTAAAGGGGGATGACTTTGGCTATTTTCATTAGGTTAGGTACCTTCCCTGTGTTCATAGAAACATTAAATATGTAGACCAGAGGATCGACGATAGTTAAAATAATTTTTTTAAGTAGGAAATTAGGAATACCATCGAAACCTGGGCTTTTCTTGGTCTGTAGATTATTAACAATATTAATAATTTCTCTTGTGTTAGTAGGATTAAAAAATATAGAGTTTGGATTTGGGTTGTCAAGAAAACTGTTGAAAGATTTATGAGTTTGAGGGACTTTGCTTGCCAGATTGTTACCAATATTTGAAAAATATGAATTAAATTCTTGTGCTATTGAGATGTTGTCATCGGTAATTGTATTGTTTACTTTTATTTTTGTTATAGAAGTACTTTTTTTGTTTTTATTTAATGCTCCATTAATAATTTTCCATGTGTTCCTCATATCGTTTTTGCACAAATTGAGTTGGGAGGTATAATATTCTCTTTTTGCAATGCGTAATAAAGTAGTAAGTGTGTTTTTGTATGAAGTATATTTAAAGCGAGATTCGTTACTTTGTTTAGTTATGTATTTATAGTAAAGGTTGTTCTTTCGGTTGATTGATCTCAAAAGTGATTTAGTAATCCAAGGGTGGAGTGGAACCTTTTTATAATTCGATTTTCTGTTAGTGGTAAAAGGAACGTGAGTATCTAGAGAAGAGGTTAATTTGGAAATAAAAAAGTTATATGCGTCATCAACGTTTGTGGATTCAAAAACAGTTGACCAGTCTGTTGTATTTAAAGTATTAATTAGATTGTTAATGTTGTCATCAGTTATCTTGCGAAATGGAGTATTGAATGTTTCTTTCATGATAATTTTATTTGTAGATAATTTAGCAAAAATTGGAAAGTGATCAGTAATGTCACTAAGGATAATACCGGCTTTGGGAATTTGTTGAGTTATATTACTAAAAATATTATCAATTAAAGTGGCCGAGTTATCTGTCACTCTTGTCGGTTTAGTGATAAGCGGTAAAAAAGAATATGAAAGAAACATTTCAAGAAACTCATGTGAGGTGCTGTTTGAATTACAATCTACTAAGTTAATATTAAAGTCACCCATAAAAAAGCAATCTTTATTTTTCAAAACAGGATTTGATAAAATTTCATTAAGAGATTCTAAAAAAGTATTAATATTAGATTGAGGGGGTCTATAAAAAACACCAAATACTAAGTTTTTACCTTTGGGGTTTGTGACTTCAACAAATAAGGTTTCTAGAACGTCGTTTGATATGTTCATGTTAGCTATAAGAGTATGGTCGTATTGTTGCGGTATGTAAAGAGCGACGCCACCCCCAGGTCTTAGTGTTCTATTGTTAACAATTAAATCAAAATCAGGGAGTGTGAAGAGGGAACATGGGTTATCAGAGAACCATGTTTCGGTTAAACCAATAAATTAAGTTTTCGGAAACCGGTTATTATCTAGGAAAAGTCTAAGTTTATCAAAGTTTTTACTGGCACTTCTGATATTAAAATGGAGAAGAAAAAAACTTTCGCCAGTGTTATCTGATGTAATGTATGATTTGAAATGTTGTTCTGTGAAATAATGTGATGTAGCGAGCTGTCCGAAGTGATCATTTGCATCCAAGTTGTAATTAAGATCGGATGTATTGTTGTCCATAAAATTTTGTATGTGCGCATCATAGTTGGAGTTATCATGATTATCTAGTGTGCGAGTAACGCCATGTTGTGCCGAGAGAGACAACAAGTCTTCGTTATTTAAAGAGCTAAATGGAAACCTAGAAAAATCCGTCATAAGCAGGGGAGATGGTGGTTAAATTGTTAAACTGTTTATAAAGAGTTATCATAGTTATAGGGGCGTAACTTGACACAAAGACCTACTTCCTGGGTCTTTCGCCCTTACCCATACACAAATATTTAAATATTGTATTCGTATTCATTGTATTATACTATATTCATTTCTATACTTTAGGCCTATATCATTACTGACAGATTGGTGAAATGTCAAATGGAAGAAAAATCCACGTTTATTTTATTGGAATTTAATAGTATTATCAATGGGGTATGAATTAGCATACACCGTCAGTGATATGCACCTTGCATACCGTTCAAGGGGGGTGGGGGATCTGTTTTAAGGGGTGGGGTGGGCAGAGGTCTGTTTCTAAGATGAAGGCTTGTGATGATACATGATTTCATACGTAGCACACCAAGGGTTTGAAGCGACTTGGAAAAGATAGAATAAAAATGTTGCATTTGACAGACTGTGCAACCAAGTAATAGCATGATCATATTGTGTAAAATAGGGGAAAAAGCGTAGATTTAGGACTGTGATGCAAAAGCAATCACAAATTTATCATAATTTTAATGGTAAATCTGGACTTGTATCTGTTTTTTTTTTCGAGATAACGTATGTCATCTCATGCAATAATGATATTATTCGCCTATACTTAATATTATTTATAAAAACAATAACTGAATTTCGCTCTTTATAACCCTTCCTTAGCCTCTCTCTTTCTCTCTCACTGCTATTTATAGAACTACAATCTCATTCCGCTCTTCATACCCTTTCTTCTCCCCCCACCCCCCCCCCCCTCTCTCTCTCTGTCTTGAAGTATCTCTCTCTATATTTCTCTCTTTTCCTTTAAGGACTTTTGCATGGTTGTATATATAACATAAGTCCTCGAAATTAAAAAGTAAGGCCAAAGAATATGTCATAAATACAAAATCTGGGGGGGGGGGGGCTTCCATTGACGGGTGGATACCATGCGCGTCCACGGGGTCTCGAAAAGCACCCTTAACACGTATTTTCCATATTCTGAAAATGCACCCCTTAACAAGTCTTGGAGTGTAAAACCCTACTGTATTGGAAACAAAATGAAACTCTTGATAAGTATTCCCTGAATTAACCCCCTAAACAAGTACAGCGATATTTTTATTATTATGTCACGGACGTCAGTCGTTTACCTTACTAAAAGACATCCGTTTACGTGTTTTGGGGTCGCGCATGGTATCTACTTGTCAATGTAAGTGCCCCCGGGTACCAAATGCATTTCTAATTAACCCCCCCCCCCTATCTTGTATCCCTCACGTTTAGTGAACACCAACACCGAGCCGTCACCCACGTCGACCGGGAGAGTAGTGTCGTCTCTTGTCTACAGACCGGGAGAGTAGGGTCGTCTCGTGTCTATGGACTGTGAGAGTAGTGTCGTCTTGTGACTATGAACTGGGAGAGTAGTGTCGTCTCGTGACTATGAACCGGGAGACTAGTGTCGTTTTTAACTGTTTGCAATTCTTAATCTGGTCTAAATTTTCGGATGAGCTGATTTCCAAGTTTAAAGATAATAAGAGTGGATAACTTTTGATTTTTTTTTCTAAATTTAATCTCAAAATTACTGATTTTTTTTCATTTGTATATTCCACAATATTATGCTAAATCGTGAAAACTGACTGCGAGGGAGCCATCTTTTATGCATGCCTGGTATAATTTTTTCTTTTCTAAGCAAGGATTGCAAAACTCCCTCCCTTAGCCATTTCCAACCATGTGAAAACGTGTTTGAAAACGAAAGCAGATATTAAAGCACCTGATTGATTTATTTTTTGCATGAACACCAAGCAAAACTGGAGTATGTCTTCTTTCCATGTTTAAGGGATTTATCCAGTCCAGTATAGTTGAAAAGGTATCCTTTTAATTGTTCTATTTACGTCAGTAATGTAGTGTAAATGGACAAAAACGGTTTTTGAGGAACAGATTTCCATTTTTTTTTTCTTTCTTCCTAATACACCTATACATTGCCATATAATGTACTGTTTTTAATACTAAAAATATTCATTTCAGCCTACATAACATTTGATCATATGACACTTTAATCGTAATCACACGAGAAAGTGTAGTTAATATGGAATTACCACCCAATGTACATTTTCCCTTCACTTTCTGATTACTAGTCTTTTGAATAAATTGTGCCGATATCGACCATTTATATCATGAATCCCAAAACAACGAACTCTGTTGAAATTGAACATAAAGCCATATATATTTTGCATTATCAATTGAAACAGACTTACCACGTGATCTCAGAAATATTTCCAACTAAATTCCCTTTTCAAAAATTGCAACATCCCAACTACGTTTGCACTCTCTGAACGATGTGATATAAATTCGAATTCTCCTGTATCTGTTGAAAGTCACCAGCCTTTTGTACAATTAGCTATACCACGGGGATTCCCATCGAATTGTGCATGATACATGACTCGTTGCCATAGTACCGTCTTCGCCTTTGTGAAAAATATGGCGGATGTTAAGTACATTACTGATGATTGCAACTGTATCGTTCCAGTTATATACCTAGCATACATCATTCATTATACTTGCTCGTCTCTCCAATTCTGTTCTACTCTCTTTTCTCTTTCTTTTTCTTACCAAATCGTGTTTTTTAATTGTTAACCTGTTTATAAACAGTTATCATAGTTATAGGGGCGAAACTTGACACAAAGACCTGCTTCCTCGGTCTTTCGCCCTTACCCATACGCAAATATTTAAATATTGTATTCGTATTCATTGTATTATACTATATTCATTTCTATATTTAGGCCTATATTATTACTGAAAGATTGGTGAAATGTCAAATGGAAGAAAAATCCACGTTCATTTTATTGGAATTTAATAGTATTATCAATGGGGTATGAATTAGCATACACCGTCAGAGTGATATGCACCTTGCATACCGTTCAAGGGGGGTGGGGGATCTGTTTTAAGGGGTGGGGTGGGCAGAGGTCTGTTTCTAAGATGAAGGCTTGTGATGATACATGATTTCATACGTAGCACACCAAGGGTGCGAAGCGACTTGGAAAAGATATAATAAAAATGTTGCATTTGACAGACTGTGCAACCAAGTAATAGCATGATCATATTGTGTAAAATAGGGGAAAAAGGCGTAGATTTAGGACTGTGATGCAAAAGCAATCACAAATTTATCATAATTTTAATGGTAAATCTGGACTTGTATCTGTTTTTTTTTTCGAGATAACGTATGTCATCTCATGCAATAATGATATTATTCGCCTATACTTAATATTATTTATAAAAACAATAACTGAATTTCGCTCTTTATAACCCTTCTTTAGCCTCTCTCTTTCTCTCTCACTATTATTTATAGAACTACAATCCCATTCCGCTCTTCATACCCTTTCTTCTCCCCCCCACCCCCCCCCCCCCTCTCTCTCTCTGTCTTGAAGTATCTCTCTCTATATTTCTCTCTTTTCCTTTAAGGACTTTTGCATGGTTGTATATATAACATAAGTCCTCGAAATTAAAAAGTAAGGCCAAAGAATATGTCATAAATAATACCAAATCTGGGGGGGGGGGGGCGCTTCCATTGACGGGTGGATACCATGCGCGGCCACGGGGTTTCGAAAACCACCCTTAACACGTATTTTCCATACTCTGAAAATGCACCCCTTAACAAGTATTGGAGTGTAAAACCCTACTGTATTGGAAACAAAACGAAAAAAAAACAAAAAATTGAATACTCCTGTATCTGTAGAAAATCACCAGCCTTTTGTGCAATGAGCTTTACCACGGGGATTCCCATCGAATTGCATGCTAGCATGATACTTGTGAGTTGCCATACCGTCTTCGCCTTTGTGGAAAATATGGCGGATGTTAATAAGTACATTATTGATGATTAGAACGGTATCATTCCAGTTATACACATAGCATACACATTCTTATACTTGCTCTCATCTCTGGTTCTGTTCTTCTCTCTCTCTTTTCTCTTCCTTTTCTTACCAAATCGTGTTTTTTAACTGTTTATCAACAGTTGTCATAGTTATAGGGGCGTATCTTGACACAAAGACCTGCTTTCTGGGTCTTTCGCCCTTACCCATACACATAATTTAAATATTGTATTCGTAGCCATTGTATTCGTTTGTATACTTTAGGCATTTATATATGTGTATGAAAGATTGATGAAATGTCAAATGGAAGAAAAATGAACATTATTTTTAATTGAATATAATATAATCTTAAACGGGGGATGAAATTGGCATACATCATCATAGGGGATAAACACCTTGCATACCGTTTCGAAGGGGGGGTGTTATCTGTTTTAAGGGGTGGGGTGGGGTGATAGTTGATTTCATACCAAGCATGCCAAGGATGCGAAGCGACTTGGGATAAAATATGATAAAAATGTTGCATTTGACGGGTGGATACCATGCGCGTCCACGGGGTCTCGGAAAGCACCCTTAACACGTATTTTCCTTATTCTGAAAATGCACCCCTTAACAAGTATTGGAGTGTAAAACCCTACTGTATTGGAAACAAAACGATACTCTTGATAAGTATTCCCCGAATTGACCCCCTAAACAAGTACAGCGATATTTTTATTGTTGTGTCATGGACATCGGTCGTTTACCTTACTATCTTGAAAAGGCATCCTTTTTACGTGTTTCGGGGGTCGCGCATGGTATCTACTTGTCAATGTAAGTGCCCCCGGGTACCAAAAGCATTTCTAATTACCCCATCCCTCACGTTTATTGAACACCAACACCGAGCCGTCACTCACATCCGCTTCTCGACACACTCACCGACGTACGGCAACCCCCCCCCCCCGCACTTTCGGCCAGATCCAGGGGCGTCGATCCATTTTTCAGATTGGGGGGGGGGGGGCAAGATCATGAATCAATTTTCCAAAGGCGCTCGATCACACAAACACACACATATGCCTATATATATGTGTACATATATATATATATATACACACACACACACGCACACACACACACACACACACACATATATATATATATATATACATATACATATCTCACCAGCAGATTAATGCGAGCGCGAAGCGCTAGCTGAAAATTTTGATATTTCGATCTGAAAAAAAAATTGAGTTTAATGGGCGTTTTTAATAAAGAACAAGATGTATATATCCAACAAAAGATTATTGCAAATCGAAGTGGGAGTTCTTTTAGAGTTTAGAACTGAAAACGGGACCATATTCACCTATTTAATCATGGAAAGTATGGGTTTTTGTTACAAAAATGATACGAGCGCGAAGCGCGAGATGAAATTTTCTGATATTCCAATCTGAAAAGTGGACATTTTGAGCACGATTTTAGACAAAGAACGAGTTGTGTATCTCA
The DNA here is from genome assembly GCF_018143015.1 of Lytechinus variegatus. Taxonomy (NCBI): domain Eukaryota; kingdom Metazoa; phylum Echinodermata; class Echinoidea; order Temnopleuroida; family Toxopneustidae; genus Lytechinus; species Lytechinus variegatus. Next base: position 9,367,744 of record NC_054745.1, on the reverse strand, counting down.
ATCTCACTTGCTGATTTCTGTGTAACATTACAATCTTATTTTAGTTTTAGGACATGCAAAATTATTGGGGGGGGGGGAATGATATGTTTGCCCCCCAATATTTTTATTGGTGGGGCGATCGCCCCCCCCCTGCCCCCCCCCCCCCCCCATAATCGACGCCTCTGGCCAGATCCCTCCGACGTCCGCATACTCGCTATAATTTTCGCCCTCGCACCGAGGTTTTCATCACTTGACAAAGTTGAGCGGCAGCCAAGTAAAAGTAAACTCTTACAATTTCAACCGCTTTGCGAGACAACTGATCGACCAACTCTATTGAATTCTCCGCGATGACGAACATCTTCAGAATCTTTCTATTGCTTTCAACCATTCTTGCATGTCCTTCCCAAATCAAAAAATGAACTGCATATGAAGCTTTTTATTTACAATTTTCAGATTAACTTCATTTACGCTGACAAAATTACTTGATTACAAAATAAAATAATTATTTGTGCATTAAACACACCCTCCTCATCACCATGATGATGATCTTAAAATACACCCTGCAAAGATTCCGATCAATTCAAAATATTAAACATTTATTCAGATGGTTGATAGGTGGTGTTTAGATAAATAATGTCTTTTCATAACAGCGGATTGGCATACTTTTGTCGAAAACCACAAGTACATTCATTTCCATTCTTTCTGCTGTCAAGCATAGGTTACAATTATTTCATTTTGATTAATGTCTATACATCCACAAACATTGGCTTTGTTCTATTCAACCGCAAGTATTTTTAATTGACAACAAAGGACAATACACTCTAAGAAATATTTGGTTAAAATAGTCAATTAAGCTAATTAATGTATATGACTAATACCTTGGTCATATTTGATCTACGGCGGCCGTACGGCGAGTCGACAACAGCCGTTTTATTAATTTCAATTTAAACCACCTATATGTAGTTGGAACAAAAAATGTTGAAACGGCTGTTTTCGATTCGCAGTACGGCCGCCGTAGATCAAATGTGACCATGGTATTACCAAAATTGGGCACTTATTTTGGGCATTTTATTTATTCAGTGGGATGAAAATCTTGCCCTTCTAAAGTAATTGGTGCTCTTTTTAATGGAAAATAGACATTCCGCTAAGGCAACATACTGCCCTAAATTGGTTGGACACCTAATTGCCCTCGTGCTGGAATATTTCCTAGTGTAAAACAAACCGCATTATTTCAACCTATGTTACAATATAATAGATCATGATATCATTACAAATCCTCACATTAAATTACAATTGAAATGTGCACTATGTAAGTTTGTTGTTTCTAATTTTATGAAGTAAACGGAAATCGGTTGTATAAGAGGAAACAACAAAATATCGAGCAAATGAAAAAAAGACAGGATTCTTCGTCCTACATTTACCACAGCAACAACGCTTCTCAGCAAATCAAAATCAAGAAAAGTCGCTAGATCAGACAAATTGACGAGATAAATATATTTATGAAGTCCTCTATAGAAACGATTTTCGAAGAAGCTAAGCTAACGAGCGATTGAATTTACAATAAAAAAAACCTAGCCTTTTTAATCTGTACACAGTTGCTTTTTGGAGAAGTGAATTTGATTGGATTTTTTTTTAATGACATATTCCTACATGAACACGACAGACCTTAGACAATAACGATCTATAAAAAACGTATTAGAGCAACATGGATACGCGTTTCCTATACAGTATGTACAATTGAGGTGTTAAAGGTCGAGTCCAGCCAAGAAAAATAAAGATTTCAGTAAATAAAGAAAGATCAAACAAGTATAATGCTGAAAAGTTTGTTCAAATTAGATGAAAGATAAGAAAGTTATGACATTTGAAAGTTTCGCTTGTTTATCAGAAAACAGTCTGCAGACCTCAGTCGTGTACAATTAACATAAATGAGAGGGCCGATGAGGTCACTCATTCAATATTTCTTTTTTTTATAGTTTGAATTATACATTATTTCAATTTTTACAGATTTTACAACAAGAACCACCTTGACTGAACCATACTTTGTTAAACAGTGACAATTCTACATGTTAAAGGGGAAAAACATAGGGTTACATAAAAATGAGGAGAAAATAGAATTATTTATACTTCAAACAATAAATAACATAGAAATAGTGAGTGAGTGATGGCAAATATAACTATTTTGTGAAAAATACAGCAAAAATTGAAAATGGCATACTCTTCTTATTTTACACAACTATTTAACGTCCGATTTTTGATAAAATTTCCAGTGTTATGCTAGTTTGATGTTTTTCTTTGTTTTATTCAAATCAACTTGGAGGAAACACGCTTGACGTTTGGCGTCTTAAAAAAAAACCTTTGAAAGAAAAAAATACCCTAAATACCTTTGACTATGCGATTGACCTTTGACCAGTCTTTCAAAACTACTCCCTTTTTGAAAATCAGTGTTTGTGATACTCTTAACAAGTGCACGCACGGAGCGCGTTCAAAACTGAAAAAAAAAACATTTCCCTTTAAACGCCTTTTTTTTGGTCAAGCGTGTATACAGCAATATCTTCGACGCCCCCCCCCCCCCACCGAAGAGAATTATTATTTACAAATTGGAGAATAGTGAGAAACTAAAAGTAACTCCTCATGTGTTCATCTTAATCTGAGGAAACAGACCGGTTTACTAACATATTCAAATCTTATGCATACCAGTTTAACAAAAGTTGTATCTAACAACCGGAAAGCTTGCCAGAGGTTTGCCCGACATAGCAACAACTAATATATGCAGAGTGGATTCCAATTATTGAAATACCATTGTAAGTTACAGGTTAATGGGATAACTCGTTACTAGGCACCGAAGGAAGAAACGTCCATAAATTTGACTACATGAGTAAACCGGTCTATTGTTTATACCCTGAATCACACATTGATACTTGTATCGGTGACTTTTGTAAATGTGCGCACATATATCAGGCCAGTAGTTAAACGGATAGTAAACAGCTTAAAAGACCGTATCACCGTTATGTAAGTGGTGAATTTGGATAATAGAAATTAAATTATTGACTTTGATTTATGGAGATCGTGAATGCCATGTGTTTGTTGTCCTTATTCTGAATTATATGCGTACCATGTAACAATTACCCTTCTCCATTGTGAATGCTGAACGTCTAGCAAGAAGGCAGAAAGTCTTTGGTATGACTTGGACGAGGATAGAACCCACAATCTCCCATTCCATTTTATTCACGCTCTACCACTCAGCTACTATGCCCGGTATCGATCGTTATGGCTGGCAACATTCCTTGGATGACGATTCTGATTGGCTACACCAGGGATCACATGTGCCTTTACATGACTACCCTCCCGCACATGATCACACGACTTCAAAAAGACTCATGAACACGATCTGATAGATAAGCCCTATTTAATCGCTTCTACTTGTCGGTGGTAGTCCCCCCCCCAAAAAAAAAAAAATAGGCTTCAATAATTAAACATGTCTATTTTTTATTTGGAATATTGCCCTTCCGTAAAAAATACACGTTAAGAAAGCAGTTTGTCATGCAAAGTCAATACTACACTAGCTATCTTTTTTCGATTTCAATCTGCATTATAGTTTATCATTTTATCATTACTCGACAAAGCAATATACTGTACATATAATTTGTGTACCGTATGCTTCAGATGACGTTTACGTCATTATGGCATCCAAATCGTCAATCAACGAAACGACTACAGAGTCAACCAATTCAAGACAGGAACATACCAACTCCACTTGTCTTCAATTCTGCATAAATGGGGATAGTGTTCGGAACATCCGTGATTATGTTTCTAAAAACAAGACCATAGTGTTTGCTAATACCTTGGTCACATTTGTTTTACGGCGGTCGTACGGTGAGTCGAAAACAGCCGTTGTATTCATTTTTATTCAAACCACCTATATGTAGCTGATACAAAAATGTTAAAACGGCTGTTTTCGACTCGCCGTACGGCCGCCGTAGAACAAATGTGATCAAGGTATAAGTCAGGCAATCAAGGTGACAGCTGGATCGCTGCGGAGGTAAGTAATCTTGAACATATTGAAATAGAATTTTCAGATGCTTCTGTGTTTCAAGAAACACACCGCTCTCATTTCATTGCTTGACATACTGCTATTTTTTCCTCTTGTCACTTATTCACAAAACATGGTTAAGAACAACATGCAATAAAAGCGGGAGTCTTAAATTGTACATACTTGATTTTATTATATGAATATAGGCAGTTTATTATCAAGCAACACATATCTACTTCTTAAAAAAATGCGCCATCAATCAATTGAAAGTACAAGAAATAACAAATTTATTAAATTTTGAAAATTTGCATTATTTCAGTAAAACAATTCCATGCACGTCTTCATGAATATTCAATGAACAAAATGATATTGTCATATCGTCTCTGTTTTTTGTATTGTATGACATTATTATGAAATAATGTTAATTGAAATTTGTCCTCCAATGATAGAAACTAAAAGATGGACAGCAGATTTAAAGGGGAAGTTCGTGCTGTAAAAATGTTGTAAAAACAGCACTAAAAAATCCGTTAACGATCTAGTTATTGCAGTTTGAAGCGTTGGATTTGTGACGTCATAAACGAGCAGCCGCCCCACGCGTTATAGAATGCATAATTTCAAGTTATAAATTGTTCGTGATGACTATGTTATATTTCCTTTTCAGGAACGGGCGTAAAATAATTTGCTTATCAGTGATAATTATACTCATTTCCCATAACAAACACTTTCAATTTTCTGAGGAAATGTCATTTCATTAATGTTTTGACCGTACTGTATGTTGGAGATTTTCTCGCATATGAGGTCACAAATGTTATTTGATGGATTTTTCTCAAACGTTGGGCATTATATTATCACTATTCGCGCCATTTTCACTATCAACTTTTCATCAGCGTGAACTTCTCCTTTTAATGTATTTAATCGTCGTTGCTGCAACCCATCTTATTACAAAGGAAACATATAATAACGTGCATATAAAATGTATGTATACAAATTTGTAAAAATTGTAATATCTTGTAATAACAATAGAAATAAGGAATTTAGGACATTTCAACATGGAGATGTGCATACAATTGTTCTCACAAGTTAGTGCTTAATGATGTTATTTAATAGATTTGTTATTTGTTATCAGATTCAATGAGGCTTTCTGCATTTCGCTATGAGAAGTTTACTCTATTTATTTAGATTCTATTATTTTCAACCCCGAGTGCCCCTTTAATCTCAGTGCCATGAGCATACTTAGTAAAATATACAACTACAAGCTGCTGCAAACAAGTCTTATACTAAGCAAGTGAAACGATTTGTTAGGTTAAAAAAGAGATATGAAAAGGTAACCCCAAAACTAAAAAAAAATTATTTATTTAGATACGGTTCCCCAAATAACTTAAAACGTACTTGTCGACACAATTCTAAGGACTTGATTTGTTATTAATTTATACATGGCTAGTTTTGATATGGTCGATTAATAGCCTTATCATCAATATAATATCGATTGAATGAACCTCATTATGTAGGATAAATTGATAAACGACAATATGACATGTATGGGCAAAAACATACACTCTTGTTAGCTTGTCTGTTGAAAATCGCGAATCTTTTATGAACATATTAATATACCGATAGAATATGTTCAAAGGGGATTATGAATACTCAGATTGATTTGATTTTGATTGCCGAATGTAAATTTGTTTTTAACATTAGATTCTCATGCTGTGTACACTATTTAAAAATGATACAAATTGACAAGAAAGAACACACAGTATATTTGAATACCTAAACACCGCTTCATTTATAATGAGTAAACCGGATAATTATGATATATTACGACACTACGTCCCCAAAACAGAGTATGTATTTCGTTATTTTTTATCAAGTCATTTTTTTTCTTATGGTGTGGATGGTATGTACTAAAGGCATGATCCAGTAGATGTATTTTGCTATGGAATGTTTTGGTCATGCACCTTTTTTATTCGTATTTTTTTCGTCGTGCTGATATAAAAAGGTTCTTCAAGCGTGGAATTAACCTGACCTGTAACTAACCTGATATCGATATATAATATTTCTCTGTAGCTCTCTTATATTGTACCACTGAATTCCTAAGAATATAAAATGAGTTTTGCATTTAAAAAAGAATGATAACCTAGGGAGTGCGATAGCTATATACAAAAGAAAAAAAATTACAATAAAATGAGCAATTCACTGATACATCGATGTAATTCACTTTGTGGAAACCCTTGACATGTTAGATGAGCTTTAGATTGAATTGAATGTAAGGATTAAATTATTCACGGCAATGTTGGCCGATCAGTGGGTTTAAGATTGAAAATCTATGCACATAAGGGAACCACTTGAGGCACATTTTGTAAGTGCTGATTAAACAAACAAAACAAAATCCTTGAAATTGTTGACCATTGTTACCATGGTTGAAGTTTAACATCTCGGTAAAATGCTCATGAACAATTATAATCAACAATCAAAAAGGAAAACAATGGAGGGCAAACAATAATAGGAAGCATATGGAACTTTAAACAACATACAAAATATGCATATAACTCACCGATATATTGTCTTTATTATATAGTTAATATGAGTATATATTTCTTTCGCAATCCCTTACCCAGAAAAGTGGTAACGCTAAGTTGGAAACCGGAACTTGGGAATTACACCTAAGTATACATTTAAAGAATAAACCTTTCCTTTAGGTAGTATACATTTAAATGTGATAATCTTGAATAAAATAGAGTATTGGCAAATACAAATCACATATTTATCCGAGATACATGGACTTTTAGTTCATAAGATTGTGCTCGAAAATGTGCACGTGTCAACTAAAAGAAAATAATACCATTCAACATTTTAGACGCACACGTAAACCTTATAACCTGTGCCTAATTCTTTTCACATACATGTGCAATACAGAAAAAAGAAAAATGATTTTTATTAAACCAAACACCCTTTTTTCAAATATATAACAGTTGTAATTTGTTTTACACTCTTAATGGTTGTTTACATGTAAAAAATACTTATGCCGTATAGAAAGACTGATGAAACAAGACATCTTCCAAACTAAGCAGTCGAAATGGTCTCAGATTCATAAATGATGGAATGATTTGTATAGAATTCCGTATCTACAACATGAACTTATATCATTTCGTCATGCATACTATTTGATCGTAATGACAATATTTTTTTTGCAATCATACAGTACATAATAAGCCTTTCCTAGGTAACCGAAGACAAATATACTAAACTTTATAGGCTTACAGCTTCAAACTTCCTAAAAAAATAATAATCTAAGACTAAGATTAAACGAAAATATATATTCTTATGTTCACTCTAAGCTGAAATATTTGAGAAGCTTAGGCCCAAATTCCACAGAACGGAGACCATTGAAAGGCCATTGAAAGTGTTACAGTCCATTCCAAAGATCATCCATGATTTATAAAATTGGTGAGGTCTTACAGCGGTCTTCAAGATCACTGAAATTTGTCATCTCTGTGGAATGGCTCAGAAAGACCCCTCAAAGAACTCTGAGAGACTGATGGATATTTCTTGTTTTACTGGTCTTAGACTAGTCCTATAGAGATCTTTCAATGGTCTTTCAGAGATCTTTTATGCAACAAGTGATCTTACAAAATTCTTTCCATGGACTTTGCCTCTCATGAGTCTTACAGTGATCTCCGCAAAAAAAAAATTGAGAGACTGCCTGAAGATCATTGAAAGACTTTTAAGACTTTTGAAAGTTCATCGAAAGACCGCTGACAGACCATGTTCCTGTAAGACTGTTATAAGACTGTTTTAAATTATTTAAAAAAAATCTGGAGCCCATGAAGACCACTGAAAGATTGGTCAAGACTCGTGTAAGACCTCATAGACCATTGTAGGTTCATTGAGAGACCTCTAAAAGATCAACCAAAATTCGTGGTCTTTCAAAGTTCTTTACGAGTAAATCTGTATTTACAAACAAAATCATAGTGAGATCACTTCGACTTCGATTCTCGACTAGTCTTGATACGGAATACACATATGCCAACTAGAGTGCACTGCGCAAAAATAATTCCTAAATATTGCTAGGAAAGGAGTTAATATTTTTTGTCACCTTATTGAACTCAATGAAGTCGAAGTTGAAGTCAGAAACAGAAAAAAAAACATCACTAAATATGTTAAACTATGTTCTGTAATGGGTCAAAGATTTTCCAAAATGGCGTATCTAGCAAAATTGTTAGACCTTATTAAAACAAGAACATATTTTTTTGCGGTACGATTATAATATAATATTCTTTGTGTATAACTTTCTTACATGGTAATTCTTAATTTTTTAAGGAATATGAATTGACTTTTGCGTTAAAAAAATCAAAACCGAGGTGTGATGGCTATATACAAAAGCAACATCGAATTATCTACAAATAAAGAAGGATATGGAAAACATTGTTTTTGTAAGATTTGCACGTGTACTAATGCATCATTGTAATTCACACTATGTTATGGCAATTCTTAGGAATTTCAATTGTCTTTTGCGTTGACAGAATGATAACCAAAAGAGTGCGATAGCTATATACAAAAGCAACATCAATGTTTACAAATAAAGAATGGTATGCAAAATATTTTTGTTTTGTTGTAAGATTATCATATTCACTGATACATCAATTAAATTCACATTGAAATTGAATTAAATGGAATGATTTCCTTAATCACGGCAATGTGGATACATCAGTGAAAATAAATTGAAAATCTATGAACTCAAGAGGGGGAGTACATTTCCTTAGTGTTGATGAAACAAACATAAAACTAGAAATTGCTAACCTAAACTAAAATATCGGATGACGCATGGACGATAATTATCTCTGTAGAATGCTCATGAGCAATAGACAAAAATGAATAAACAATACAACAGTAAAAAGAAGCACATTGAACTATAAACATCGAACAAATTCAAATAACTTTCCAAAATATTGTCATGATTATAGACTTATTAACGAGTATCTTATTTTAACACTCCCTTTCCCAGTGGAGTGGCCACCCTAGATCTATCTTTCAGGTATACGTGCAATATAACCGTTGTAAATAAAATGAAATATATGCAAATACAAATCACATGAATATTTTGCCCGGATACTTTCAATTCATTCGAATGGATTTCTAAATATACACATGTGCAATGAAATAAAACAACCATCATTTAGCATTTGAAACATACGAGTAAACCTTTCTGTTTTCTTTTTTGTAACCTATGCATATTTCACATTGCTTAGATGGGCAAAACAAATGTTCTGCAAAAGTAACAAACCGAAATCATGAAAATCTTGAAAAACTCTCTCAGATATTGATGGAAAGAATTGCATTGAATTTTGTTTTGTACAACATGACATTCACCATTATGTGGTATTCACTTTTCATTTCTATAAAGCAAATTATTTTCTCATGATGGCGGCATTTATTTTGCAATTAATCATTATACAATACACTTTTTCCAGTTAACTGACAAATAAACTGTAATTCATACTTACCGCTTCAAACTTCCTCAAACAAATATTTTACACTAAAATATGCAACGCAAAAATTAGATACATATTTTTGTTTACAACACGTTAAAAAATAGAACAAAATGATAAGTAAAAGAAAAAAATATATATATAAATCTATATGAGCAAACCTGTATTTAAAACAAAAAATCATTTACTATCATTTTCTAGTAGTCGTTCCTCGACTGGTCTTGATGCGAAATATATTTACAGATAAGTAATGTTACTGTAAGATGTAAAAAAAATCCTTACTTGTGCAAAATTGAATTATGAATAAAATGTCAACTAGTTAAAAACTTAGTACATTTTTATTTACATTACTTAACTCAATAAAGTAGGAAGATGAATTAAGAAACACAAAATCTCATTAAGTTTGTATATATCAGTGGGGGTAATATTTCAAAGATCTTCCAAAATGACATATCAAGCAGAAATTAAGACCTTGATAATACAAACAACATATTTTGTGATAGATATTGACGTAATATTATTTGTTTATAACTTTTTGAGATGGCACATGTACCACTATATTCCTAAATAATGAAAATCGACCTTTGCATTGAAAGAGTTTTAACCGAGAGAGTGTAATAGCTATGTACAAAAGCAACATTAAATATTTACAAATAAAGAATGGTATAGTCAATATTGTCGTTTTTTGTGTAAGATTATCATATTCACTGATACATGGATTTATTTAACATTAATTTACTAAATCTTTCTACATGTTTGATAACGTTAAAATTGATTTAAATGGAATGATTTTGTTAATCACGGCATTGTGAATAAATCAGTGGAAAATAAATTGAAAATCTATGAACTCAAGAGGGGGAGTACATTTCCTTAGTGTTGATGAAACAAACATAAAACTAGAAATTGCTAACCTAAACTAAAATATCGGATGACGCATGGACGACAATTATCTCTGTAGAATGCTCATGAGCAATAGACAAAAATGAATAAACAATACAACAGTAAAAGGAAGCACATTGAACTATAAACATCGAACAAATTCAAATAACTTTCCAAAATGTTGTCATGATTATAGACTTATAAACGAGTATATCTTTTTTTAACACTCTCTTACCCTGTGGAGTGGTAACCCTAGATCTATCTTTCAGGTATACGTGCAAATATAACAGTTGTAAATAAAATAAAATATATGCAAATACAAATCACATGAATATTTCAATTCATTCGAATGGATTTCTAAATATACACATGTCTAATGAAATAAAACAACTATCATTCAACATTTCAAACATACGTGTAAACCTATTGTTCATTTTTGTAACCTATGCATATTTCACACTGCTTAGATGGGCAAAAGAAAAGGTTCTTCAAAAGTAGCAAACCCAAATCATGAAAATGCTTAAAAAATCTCTCAGATTCATAATTGATGGAAAAATGCATTTAATTTTGTTTTGTGCAACATGACATTCATCATTATGTGGTATTCATTTTTCATGATGGCGGTATTTATTTTGCAAATAATCACTATACAATACACTTTATCTAGTTAGCTGACAAGTAAAATATAACTCATACGTACCGCTTCCAACTTCCTCAAACAAGTATTTTATATACACTAAAATATGCAACACAAAAATGAGATACATTTTTGCCTACTACACGCTAAAATATAGAGCAATATGATAGGAAAACGAAACCTATATACGTATATTTAGTTATTTATATGAGGAAACCTGTAATTACAAACAAAATCAAAATAAAACTACTTACGATCAATTTCTGATAGTCGATCCTCCTTTACTTCTCTTGATATGGAATATACCATATTCCATTTTAGTAATGTTACATTAAAATATGGAGAAAAGTTCCAACTAGTGCAAAAACATAAGGTAACACAATGAAGTAAGTAGCTGCAGTTAGAAACAGAGAAAATTTCATTAAGTACGTACATGTCACTGGCGTAATGAGTCAAAGATTTTCAAGGCCAGATTGGCGTATCGAGGAAAATTTGTGACTTTATTAATACAAAACACATTTTGAAAATAGATTTTGACGTAATATTCTTTGGTTATAGCTTTCTGTACGTTATCACTATATTCCTAAATAATGACAATTGACCTTTTCATTGAAATAATGAAAACCGAGAGAGTGTAATAGCTTTATACGACAGTAATATCTATGATCCCCACTTGAATGATTTTATGTTTATACCCCCCCCCTTTCCAAAAGAAAAGAAGAAGAACAAATTCATAGAATCTGAATAATAACAACATCCGAAAGAAAGATCTTGTGCAGAACTAGTTGTGACGTGCATATGGAAATTTTCATTAAAAAGCAATCGTCCAAAAAGTGATCCCTTCAATTTCATTTCTAATACACACGTGTTCTGGATTTTAGTTCACCACTCCTACCATTGGTGGACACTATTTACTTTTGAGAAAGGAACGAAAACAGTATTAGTGTTATTTCTTTTTTGTGAATATTCGAGATTACATAATTTTCCTTTACAAATGTCATTAGAATTATGTAGGCTCATCAGCTGACAAGAGGCATGATTTAACCATTAATCCTCGGTTATTGATAATATACAATTTACGTAGATAATGATTCATTTGGTGGGGATTAAAGCAAAACGGCGCAAAAAGGCAGGTCAATGTGTTGCGTTGCTAGCCCTGATCGTAAAGCTCGTTATTTATCGTAACGTTTTTTTTTGTTAACTCAACACTCAAATTAAGTTGAAGACACTAATAATCACTAATGTATTTGTTTTAGTCTTGCAGAAGAACATACGTTACACTGCTATCAATGATTATTCTGATCCTCGTTTCTATCTATCACCTATTCGAATGTTAAAATCTATGTCAAGAAAAGGCTGCTGCACACTGCAATCAATATTTGTAGACACAGTGTCGTCAGACCTGACAATTTAGCTTGATCTGCTGAGCTAGAAGGCATAAAACCTTCAGTTGACAGATCATGATCAATGTTCAATGAATCATCGATCACTGGGGGAAGAACAGTGCTAGAGATAGGTGAGAGGATTTGTTCAGGATAGCGAAAGATTGAATGGTCGCATGTCTCCTGTGTTACATTTTTTGTGGTAAGATGGGAACAACAATGAACTTGGTCGGCAAGTGGAGGCAAAAATGTTGCCCTAATCAAATCGTCACTGTCCGTGTAGACAACTATCGGTGGAGTCCTTGAAAAATTTTGGTAACAACTGATTGTCACCTTGCCATTTTCAGCAGGAGCATGACATCGCACAACATGGTGCTTGCTCGCCTCTTCCCTGAGAAAATGGCATTTTACTTTTTTAGGTTGACTAAGCACATTGATTTCTGCTGTTCTTCTTAAGAAGACATGGTCATTGTGGTTCAGTAAAAAGTAAACCAATTCAATCCATCCCCCATCTTGGACAGAAACATTACGTATGTTCAGGATAGCAGAGAAAGTATCATCCAGGTGAAAACCTTCTACAGAAAACCTGGCTTCTTGATCTTGTTCCTTGAGACCTCCACTCATTAAGGAATGGGAAACTTGGGACTTACAACAGAATGGCTGCTCCTCGGTTAGATACCTGAACGTGTAATATGGAACAGCTGGTGGAGGACACTTGAGGTGGTCGAAGTTGATTGTTGCATTGGTACCTTCGATCAGGTTAAGAGTTTGGGTCGAGTTTGTAGCAAGGAACTGGGTTGATGCAGTCGCAGGTGCAATCATGACTCCCAAAATGAGTAGTGGAAATATCCATGCCAATAACGATACCCATGAAACCAGGAAAGTCTGAAGAAAAGAACATCGTGAGCAAATAATTACCGTTGGGGAGGTGATGGACAAACTATCACTTGCGAAGGAAAATGAATGTAGCTATCTTTTCGAAGCGGAGATGAGGAAAGATAGCGAGTACATCTAGATTGCCGAGGAAGTGAAGGTGTGCCTCGTCACCTGAAATATTTTTATTCCGCATCGAGAACCACTATGAACAAAGTAAATGATATCATTACGTCTTTATATAAAAAAATAAGAATCCTTGGAAGAAATATATCGGGAGGATAATGATTGTTTCATGCTAGCGAGTGCAAGTTTGTAAACTAGTGTGACCTCAAAAACAAATTACCGTCACAACAAAGCATAACAAAGGAGGGGCAATGCAGTTTGATCACACATTTTTTTTTACCGCTAGCGCCCATCTATATCTTGCGCGATTGTCAGTTGATGGAGAAAAAAGGCCAAACAATCGAGTGGTAATGAGCTGTTCATTTTGTTTTTACTCAAACTAATATATAACGCGTTATGAACCTATGAACTAAAATATCACTAAAACAAGAGGTCCATTACTGGGGGAAACCGACTTCTGACCAGTCCTATAGCAAGATTCTTAGTATGTCGAATATAATTTTTTAACAATAATATAAAGCTTTCTTTTATAATAATGGAGGTTTACGGAACATATCATTTTTAATATGCTAGATCGAAAAGTCTTTTGCTATTTTTTTCATAATTGCTTGTAACTATTTTTATTTTAAAGTATAACATGGATATGGAAATTAGGTACATGTAAGCCTGCTAGTGAACACGTAAAGTTTAGCAATCTTACCATTCTCGGTGTAAATGGTGTATCAGAAATCTGCTCAGATTGTTCTTTAGCCGCGGTGATGGGAGGTCTAATGAGAAAAGGTTAAACATTTACTGCAGTCCTATTATTGTTACATTTTTTTTAAATAAAAGGTGAAAATAACGTAATAATATTGTCATTTGCACATTGTCGATAGTCTTTGACTGACTTTGTTCTTAGTATTTCTAATTATGGAAGCGGCTCATAGTAATATTTTTCACTTTATTAACTCAACATCATGGTATAATTCTCCCTTATCATATGAAATCATTTCCCATTTCGTATACTTGTAATTTGTATGTTATCCATGTAATATAATATTCTATATGAGCCCTTGGTATTTTCTGCAATTAAAACTTTCCTCATCATTCAGATAAGCATTGAGTTCATGTGAGGAAGATCAACCAAACAATTCAAATACATGCCATTTGGGTTTACCTATATTCTTTGGTATCTGATGAGCTTGATTCACCTACTAATACCGAAGAGTTGGTGGTAGGGTTCATTATCTGTAATTCAAATAGATTAACATCGGTAAATACTTAAAGGACAAGTTCACCCAAGAAAGGGTTAAATTGAATAAAGGGGAACGATCCAACAAGTATAACATTGAAAATCTCATCAAAATCGGATGTAAAATAAGAAAGTTATGATATTCCAAAGTTCGTTTCACAAAGCAGTTATATGCACATCCTGGTCGGTATGCAAATGAGGGGACTGATTACATCACTCACTCATATTCATTCTGTATATCTCTGTATGAAATATGAAATAGTGTAATTTTCTTTTTGCTGTCATGTGAAACTGACTTTTATTCCTCTCAACATGTAAAAGTTAAAGTCACATCGGTAGAAATTGATATATTGTAAAATTGAAAAAAAAAATAGTGAGGGACATCATCGACTCTCTCATCTCCATATCATTGAGTTCGGCAGATAACTGTTTTTCGAAAAATCGGCAAAATTTAAAATTTCATAACTTTCTTATTTTTACATCCGATTTTGCTTAAATTTTCAGCGTTATGCCTCTTTGATTTTTCTCTATTGATTCAAATCAACATTTTTTTTGGAGCGGACTTGACCTTTAAAATTTTGGAGAAAAGCAATTTCATTTTTTTTTTAAAGTGGAAGGTATAGAGCAGCAATTTTCATTCATAAACATTTGCAAGTTAAAAAATAAATCTAATAATCCTTTGTGGGCCAACGTTCTCATATACACATACAATATATGATATGCATATATATATATATATATATATATATATTATGCATATATATATAAGGCTTTATTAAATGCCGTAGAAAAAAAATTGTAGGTATTTAAATGGAGCGTATAGCTCCCAAACAATGTAAGGCACAGTCATCCTATTCGTCAATGCCCATGATAGCTACAGTTGAGGCCAGAAGTTTACATACACTGAGAAAATAAAAAAAATGTTGACACTTGACAAACATCATAACATTTACTGTATCTTGTACATATTTGTGCTATCATGACAAATTTGATATCAAACAAATGAGTATGTCATGTCTCTTCATCACATTATTTTGCCATTAGGAGCTGAACAATATTTATATGCCACCCCCCCCCCCATATCTTCATGTTTTATACACATTAATAATAAAAAGAGGACACAAACATTTAATATTTATGCAGATTACTTCTCTGCACAAGCATTTCAGATTACATTTTTTTGTTTAGTGGTGACATACAGTATCATGATAGAACACTTAATATAAATTGTAGATTTGAAATTTATTTATACATGTACATCTATGAAACGATGTTTGAATTATAATTACAAACAATGAATAAATTTGCCACGAATATTACTTTTTTTTCAAAGAAAATTCCACCAAAAATATAATTCAATACCAACGGCATTCTAATCATGTCAAAGAGCTGAATATGCTCACTCATTTACCAAATTCATCATGGTAGTATTTATATTTATGAAGATATAGTAAATTTTACGATGTTTGGTAAGCGAACAAATTTCACTGAATTCCATGGGTGCATGCAAACGTTTGGCTTCAACTGTTTTATATATATATATATGTATATATATATATATATATATATATATATATATATATATATATATATATACACTGTAAAATATGGAGTGTTGTTATAGCACTTAAAGTGCTTGTATAGTGACTGCACTACGAGTGCTGATTTTCTAGTTCAAATTTCAACTAAAAAATCAGCACTCGTAGTGTAGTCACTATACAAGCACTGTTAGTGCTAAATTAGCATTTCATTTTTAACAGTGTATGTATGTACATATATATATATATATATTAAAGTGAAATTAAAAATGTGATGAAAAAGTGGAAAATAAAAATAGTATTTTATCAAGAATAATTGTTTCATTTGCATTACCTTGGTCTCATAACACTCCATTGACCTTTTTGCGTTTCGAACGAACAGCTGCAAAACGCCATCTATCCAATAATAAATTCAGATGTTAAAAAAAGTAAATCAAGCTTTCCAATATAAAAAAATGGAATATTTCAGTGTATACCATTCTATTATTATCATTATTATTATCATCATTTGTTTGGTGTCTCCTGTGCCTTTGAGACGAAAAGCGAACTGAATCACTATGACCCGCAGGTCTCTCCTCCCGATATAAGTGATAGGGGGAATACAGGTGGACCACTACCAGGCGCGGATCCAGGATTTCGTAGGGAGGGGGGCCCAAATTCGACCTGATTTTGGCGCCCCTGTGTACTTTTCGTAAAAAAGGCGGCCCCTACCTCCCCCAGGCAATCATAAGTGCCTTAAATGCATGTTAAATTATCTTATTTCATAGGCACATGAATCAGGGGTGGATCCAGTCTTCGCCAATAAAGGGGCCCGGAAATATTTTTTCTGCCATATTTTCCCCGATCGGCCGCTCGAAGATGTTTTTTTTTCGTTTGTTTCTTTGAAGGAGGTATAGTCCTATAAGTCACTTCTTATAGCTTTATTCTTTAAATCAAAATAAATGTGTAATTTCACAATCCTTATTTTATAATGCCTGCGCGAAGCGCGAGCATTTTTTTTTAAATTGTATGTATTTTTCTAAAATTTGAACATTCTGAAAAAAAGATGTGCCTGCAATACTACGAACGCGAGTAGACTTTTTTGCTAAACGTTTTGAACTGATCGGAAAGGTAGGCCTACCAGTCCTGTTAAAGACTGCATACAGTTAGCCATGAAGACGTTATATATTCAGACAATCAAATAATGCGAGCGCGAAGCGCGAGCTGAAAATTTTTGACATTTCTACATAAAGAATGGAAAACTTTAATCAGTTTCTGTAATCATGAACAGGATAGCTATACAGTATAACTAAACAATTGATGCGAGCGCGAAGTGCGAGCGGAAAAATTCTAGATTTAGATCTAGAACGGGACACTCTATTCATGTTTCCTAAATCATGAAAAAGATGAGTAAGAGGGGATCTTCCTACATTAATAATGCGAGCGCAAAGCGCGAGCAGAAAATGTTTGTATACGTTTTGAACTGATCGAAAAGTGCCTTTTAAGGACTGCTTGCATTTAACCATGAAGACATTACATATTTCATCAATCAAATAATGCGAGCGCGAAGCGCGAGCTGAAAATTGTCGACATTTCTAGTTCTAGACCTAGAACGGGACACTCTATTCACGTTTCCTAAATCATGAAAAAGATGAGTAAGAGGGGATCTTCCTACATTAATAATGCGAGCGCAAAGCGCGAGCAGAAAATGTTTGTATACGTTTTGAACTGAATGAAAAGTGCCTTTTAAGGACTGCTTGCATTTAGCCATGAAGACATTACATATTTCATCAATTAAATAATGCGAGCGCGAAGCGCGAGCTGAAAATTTTTGACATTTCTACATAAAGAATGGAAAACTTTAATACAATTTACTTAATTACAGAAAAAACAATTCGAATCTGTACTGATTCCCAATATTTATCACACACAAATCCATTATTCCATAAACTAAAGACTGTAACAGTATTTGACATAAATACACTGCAAAGTTTACTACTTATGTTTAAGTACGTAAATAACATGCTCCCATCTACCTTCATCTAGAAAAATTATAGATTGAGACCTAGAACGGGACACTCTATTCATGTTTCCTAAATCATAGAGGGGATCTTCCTACATTAATAATGCGAGCGCAAAGCGCGAGCAGAAAATATTTGTACACGTTTTGAACTAATCGAAAAGTGCCTTTTAAGGACTTCTTGCATTTAGCCATGAAGACATTACATATTTCACAATCAAATAAATACGAGCGCGAAGCGCGAGCTGAAAATTTTTGACATTTCCACATAAAGAATGGAAAACTTTAATCAGTTTTTATAATCATGAACAGGATAGCTATATAACTAAACAATTGATGCGAGCGCGAAGTGCGAGCGGAAAAATTCTAGTTTTAGACCTAGAACGGGACATTCTATTCATGTTTACTAAATCATGAAAAAGATGAGTAAGAGGGGATCTTCCTACATTAATAATGAGAGCGCAATGCGCGGGCAAAAAATGTTTATATACACTGTACGTGTTGAACTGATCGAAAAGTGCCTTTTAAGGACTGCTTGCATTTAGCCATGAAGACATTACTTATTTCACAATCAAATTATGCGAGCGCGAAGCGCGAGCGTAAAAAATCCAGATTTCGACCTTGAATGGGAAACTCTATTCATGTTTTGTAAATCATGAACGGGATGAGAAAGAGGATCATCCTACATTAATAATAAGAGCACAAAGGGCGAGCAGAGTTTTTTGATATTGTGATCTGAAAGTGGATAACTGAATGAAAATGCGCGCGTGTGTTTCAGATTTAGACCTAGAATCTAGGCATTCTAAACAATCTTTTATCATGAAAATAAAAGCGAGCGAAGCGCGAGCTTAAAATATTTGATATTCCGATCTGATATTTCAGGAAACTTGTAAGTTGGATATAAATCGCACATGATAAAGAGCTGATATGTTTCATTATTACTTTAATTTTGAGACATAGGACCTTGACATCATTAGGACATGTTATTATTTGAATATGATGACTATATATCTTCCTATTCATCTTGCTAAGCGCGAAATAAAACAAAAGTGACAATTCAATTATTAAATTGATATCTTAGTATTAATGCATAATGAGGGCGCAGAATCTGATGATATTATGACCTGAACACTGAGCATTTCAATCACCTTTTTTTCATGAATAGGACGCATCATTAATTAGTTGATATATTTTTAACCATTAATGCGAGCGCAAATCGCGAGCCGAAATTTTTGATAAACTGTCATGAAAAGGGGATTTTAAGTAGTTTGTTATATAATCAATATTGAGACATACATAACCCGCCAATCAAAAATGCAAGCATAGCAGCGCTAGCTGATGCGTTTTGACAATCAGACCTGAAAAGGGATATTTTAAAAACTTTATGGAATACATGAAAATAATAGGTACCTGATAAATCAAAATTCGCAAACGCGCAGCGCAATTGGAAAATGTTAATATTCAGACCATACATGTAAAACTGACATTTTTACAGAGCATTTTTTTTAAATCAATATGTAAATCACAGGCGCGGATCCAGGATTTCTTAGGGGGCCCTAATTTCAAGTCAAGTAATAATCGTGCCGAAATATTGACTACCATTGCCGAATGGGTAATGTCTAGTTCAGTTACTTCTCACAGAATCCTCTCTTGCATTGTAGGCATTCTTTGTTCTTGTGGGTGCTCCCATTATTTTTTTCTTTTCTACTTTTTGCTTCAGGGGTTGAAAAATCTTACGGGGATGACGCCCCTGTATCGCCGCGTATGAAAACTGGTTGTGCGATAACTAAATTGCATATTCTGCATGAATGAAAATTAATATTTTATTTTGGGTAAGATATTCTTGAAAAAGATATGAATTTACATGTTTTTTATTATATATTTGAGGTAGATTCAGTAGTCAGCACTCAGCATTTACTAATTGGGAGTGCACTGCCTACTTAGATCTGTAAGTGTTTCGATATAATTTATCATATAATCTTTTGTTATTCGCTTGAAATCCATTCAAAACTGTGAGTTGTCTTGTCAATCCTAATCAGCAAACATTGGCTCTTCCGCTCTTGCAACAATCATATAAAGTATCAAAAGATTAAGTATCTTATAATCTTGCTAAAATTTTATATACTCCAAATAGATTTTCAAAAGAAACAGAATGCGTGTAAACGGTGTATATAAAAAGAATAGAAGATACTAAAGATAAATATACTGTAAAAATATACTTTATTGTCAGTGTCTTTATAAATATGAAAACAATGCTCTTAAGTTCGAATCATTTTGGACGATAAGTTCTTATCTCTCTCTTTCATACAATACTCGTGGTTGGAAACGAAAAGGTGTCGTATCATCAACTGTATATAGCTGTCTTTTACGCATTACTACATGAAACAAAAACGATATAAACCATAGAGTTATTTCAGTTATTTGAGTATTTGACGATTCGTCAAAAAATAAAAAACGCATCCCAAACTTTCACCATTACAATGAAAGTATCATTTATTCTTTTACATATTGCACACTAAGAAATAAAGGTTCAAAATTGAACCCCGAAAGGTTCATGCAAATTCAGCACCCTATGTGTTCAAAAATTGAACCCTGTGGTTGGGGCTCATTTTTGCACCCTTTGGGTTCAAAACTGCACCCCTAAATTTCGAATTGAACCCCTAGGGGTGCAATATTGAACCCGCAGGGTGCAAAAATGAACCCCAAATCAGGGGTTCAATTTTTGAACCCATAGGGTGCCTATTTTGCATCAACCTTTCGGGGTTCAATTCTGAACATTTATTTCTTAGTGTGTGCAAGTAAACTTCAACATTTCTGTAAATAATATCTATCAATATATCCATCAGTGTTGTAGTCAAGGCCAAGGCTTTAATACCCAATACCAAGGCTTCAATCCCCAAGGCCAAAGCCTAAAAACCTCAAGGCCAAGGCATTTCAAACTTTCAATATATGGAACAATGAGTCAACAACAAGGCGGCAGTTCGAATATCAGTTCGGCGCCTCTACATCTAGGTCTATCATCAATTTGCCCCCCCCCCTTCGAACATCATTTTGGCATCCCTTCGAACTCAATTTGCCTTCCCTAGTTCGAATATCATTTCGCCCCCCTAGCTCGAGTATCAATTTTGCGCCTCCCTAGTTTGAACATCAATTCGGCGCCCCCTAGTTTGAGTATCAATTTGGCGCCCCCTACCTCGAACATCGATTCGGCCCCCTCCCTAGTTCGAGTATCAATTTGGCGCCCCCACTTCGGACATCATTTCGGCGCCCTCCTAGTTCGAATATCATTTCGGCGCCCCTACATGTAGGTCGATTATCAATTTGCGCCCCCCCCCCCCCGTTCGAACATCAATTCGGCCCCCAGTTCGAACATCATTTTGGCATTCCTTCGAACTCAATTTGCCTTCCCTAGTTCGAATATTATTTCGCCCCCCTAGTTTGAGTATCAATTTGGCGCCCCCTACCTCGAACATCGATACGGCCCCCCTCCCTAGTTCGAGTATCAATTTGGCGCCCACACTTCGAACATCATTTCGGCGCCCTCCTAATTCGAATATCAATTCGGCGCCCCTACATGTAAGTCCAACATCAATTTGGCGCCCCTAGTTGAATATTAATTTGGCGCCCCTACATGTAGGGCGATCATCACCTCCCCCCCCCCCCCCGTTCGAACATTAATTCGGCCCCTAGTTCGAACACCATTTCGGCATCCCTTCGAACTCAATTTGCCTTCCCTAGTTCGAATATCATTCCCCCCCCCTAGCTCGAGTATCAATTTTGCGCCCCCCTAGTTCGAACATCAATTCGGCGCTCCCCTAGTTTGAGTATCAATTGGCGCCCCTAGCTCGAACATCGATTCGGCCCCCCTCCCCAGATCGAGTATTAATTTGGCGCCCCCAGTTCAAACATCATTTTAACATCCCTTCGAACATCATTTCGGCGCCCTCCTAGTTCGAATATCAATTCGGCGCTCCTACATGTAGGTCCAACATCAATTCAGCGCCCCAACATGTAGGTCGATCATCACTTCGCCCCCCCCCCCCCCGTTCGAACATTAATTCGGCCCCCAGTTCGAACATAATTTTGGCATCCCTTCGAACATCATTTCGGCGCCCTCCTAGTTCGAATATCGATTCGGCGCCCCTACATGTAGGTCCAACATCAATTTGGCGCCCCTAGTTCGAATTTTCCCCCCTTTTTCTTCTTTTCTTTCCCCTCTCTTTTTTTTTTCTTTCCTCCCTCTTCCTCTCTCTCCTTTTCTTTCCCCTCTTCCTCTTTCCCCCCCTCCCCTCCCTTTTCTTCTCTTCCTTTCCCCTTTTCTTCCCCTTCTCTCTCTTTTTTCCTCTTCTTTCTTCCCTCTTCCTCTCTTTCCTTTTTTTTTTCCTTTTCCTCTCTTCCCCCCTCTTCCTCTTTTTTTCTCCCTCTCCCTCCCTTTTTCTTCTCTTCCTTCCCCCTCTTCCTCCTTCTTTCCCCTCTTCTTCTCTTTTTTTTCTTTCCCTTCTTCTTTTCTTTCCCCTCTCTTTTTTCTTCTCTTCTTTCCTTCCTCTCCCTCCCCTTTCTTTTCCTCTTTTTCCTCCTTTTCTTTCCTCTTTTTTCTCTCTCTCTTTTTCTTCTCTTCCTTTCCCTCTTCCCCTCTCTCTCTTTTTTTCTCCTTTTCCTTTCCCTCTCTTTATCCTTCTCTTTCTTTCCCCTTTACCTCTCTCTTTTCCTTCCCTTCCTTCCCCCTCTTCACTTTTTCCTCTTTTCTTTCCCCCTCTCCCTCTCTCTTTCCCCCTCTCCTCTCTCTTTTTTCCTTTTTCTTCCCCCCTTTTCCTCTCTTTTTTTTCTTCCTTTCTTCTTTTCTTTCCCCTCTCCCCTCTTTTTCTCTTTCTTTCCCTCTCTCTTTTTTTAGCCGAAAGAGGGGGGGGGGGGGCAAGGCCCCCTCGGCCCCCCCATGGATCCGCGCCTGCACACCGGGGCTTCTGTTTTACGAATATTGCAGTGGGTTTTTAACGTGCAAAGGTGATTAATCTCCTCTACACGGGGCCTCAATTTAACGTCCTATCCGAGGGACGGAGTGTTTTCCATTGCAGCATAGCTTGCATCTATGAAACATGGGAAAGACGTTTACACCCAACCAACAGTCTTTGGTTCGACGGGCAGACGCGTTACCGACTGAGCCCACAACGCTCATATTTGATACTCAAATAAAAAGGATTTTTTTCAATAAGTATATTGAAAAATACAGATGATGACGAATTGAACATTTTAAGAGCCGTGTGTTAAGGCCCTAAACCGCAAATTGCACCTAAACCGCAAATCGCCGCCTAAGCTTGTAGAAAAAAAGTATTTTTGAAACGAAGGACCTTGGATGAGTGGTTTCACTCCCCTGGTAACATTTAGTATTAAAGTTTGAAAATTTTTGAAAATAAGCTACTATTACTACTACTACTACCACTACTACTACTACTACTCCTATACTACTACTACTACTACTACTCCTACTCCTACTACTACTACTACTACTACTACTACTACTACTACTACTACTACTACTACTACTACTACTACTACTACTGCTACTCCTACTCCTACTACTACTACTACTACTACTACTAAAACTACTACTACTCTTACTGCTACTACTACTACTCTTACTGCTACTACTACTTCTACTACTGCTACTCCTACTACTACTACTACTACTACTACTACTACTACTACTACTACTACTACTACTGCTACTACTACTCCTCCTACTCCTACTACTACTCCTACTACTACTACTACTACTACTACTACTACTACTACTACTACTACTAAAACTACTACTACTACTACTACTACTACTACTCCTACTCCTACTCCTACTCCTACTACTACTCCTCCTCCTACTACTACTACTACTACTACTACTACTACTACTACTACTACTACTACTAAAACTACTACTACTACTACTACTACTACTCTTACTGCTACTACTACTACTACTATACTGCTACTCCTACTACTACTACTACTACTACTACTCCTACTACTACTCCTACTACTACTACTACTACTCCTACTACTACTCCTACTATACTACTACTAAAACTACTACTACTACTACTACTACTACTACTACTACTACTACTACTACTACTACTACTCCTACTCCTACTCCTACTACTACTCCTACTACTACTACTACTACTACTACTACTACTACTACTACTCCTACTCCTACTACTACTACTACTACTACTACTACTACTACTACTACTACTACTACTCCTACTCCTACTACTCCTACTACTACTACTACTAAAACTACTACTACTCTTACTGCTACTACTACTACTCTTACTGCTACTACTACTTCTACTACTGCTACTCCTACTACTACTACTACTACTACTACTACTACTACTACTGCTACTACTACTCCTCCTACTCCTACTACTACTCCTACTACTACTACTACTACTACTACTACTACTACTACTACTACTACTACTACTAAAACTACTACTACTACTACTCTTACTGCTACTACTACTTCTACTACTGCTACTCCTACTACTACTACTACTACTACTACTACTCCTACTCCTACTACTACTCCTCCTACTACTACTACTACTACTACTAAAACTACTACTACTACTACTACTACTACTACTCTTACAGCCCAAGTTGCCCAACTCCCATAACAACCAAGAGTCCAAAACCAACAAACAAGAAGAACAATAATGATAGCCTTTTAGGGCCCCATGGGAGACCAACTTTATGTTGAATGAGCACCCTGGTAAAATATTTAAATAAATAAACAAATAAATAAATACGTGTATCAACAAAGGGATCAACAACAACATTTCTCATAAAAATGAGATCAGCGCCCTAGATCTAATTCCTCACTCTTCAACCTCTATCCTTCTGCGATTTATGTTTGCCGCCCTCTGTGTTCACGCCTCTTACGCGCACACGGTCCTTGTTAATATACCGTGTGCGCGTAAGAGGCGTGAACACAGAGGGCGGCAAACATAAATCGCAGAAGGATAGAGGTTGAAGAGTGAGGAATTAGAACTAGGGCGCTGATCTCATTTTTATGAGAAATGTTGTTGTTGATCCCTTTGTTGATACACGTATTTATTTATTTGTTAATTTATTTAAATATTTTACCAGGGTGCTCATCCAACATAAAGTTGGTCTCCCATGGGGCCCTAAAAGGCTATAATTATTGTTCTTCTTGTTTCTTGGTTTTGGACTCTTGGTTATGGTGGGAGTTGGGCAACTTGGGCTGTACATAGTGCCGTTTTTTGTGTTTTTTTTTTTGGTGTTTTTTTTGTGTATCCCTAATTCTCCCCTAGTATAATCTAACGCCTGTAGGATTAAGCAAAGGAAAAGGAAAAGGGAAGAAATGAAAGGCGGAAAATAAAGAAAGAATCGCTATAAATAATTTTTTAAATATTTATTATAATCTTTTTAAAACTTTAATACAAAATGTTACGAGGGTAATGAAGCCATGTACTCATATTATTATAGTCATAATCAGTACGAAATAGTAGTAGTAGTAGTAGTAGAAGTAGAAGTAGTAGGAGTAGCAGTAATAGAAGTAGTAGTAGCAGTAAGAGTTACTGCAGTAGTAGTAGTTTTAGTAGTAGTAGTAGTAGTAGTAGGAGTAGTAGTAGGAGTAGTAGTAGGAGTAGTAGTAGTAGTAGTAGTAGTAGTAGTAGTAGTAGGAGTAGCAGTAGTAGAAGTAGTAGTAGCAGTAAGAGTAGTAGTAGTAGTAGTTTTAGTAGCAGTAGTAGTAGTAGAAGGAGTAGGAGTAGGAGTAGTAGTAGTAGTAGTAGTAGTAGTAGTAGTAGTAGTAGTTTTAGTAGTAGTAGTAGTAGGAGTAGGAGTAGGAGTAGTAGTAGTAGTAGTAGTAGTAGTAGTAGTAGTAGTAGTAGTAGTAGTAGGGGTTTTAGTAGTAGTATAGTAGGAGTAGTAGTAGGAGTAGGAGTAGTAGTAGTAGTAGTAGTAGTAGTTTTAGTAGTAGTAGTAGTAGTAGGAGTAGGAGTAGGAGTAGTAGTAGTAGTAGTAGTAGTAGTAGTAGTAGTAGTAGTAGTAGTTTTAGTAGTAGTATAGTAGGAGTAGTAGTAGGAGTAGTAGGAGGAGTAGTAGTAGTAGTAGTAGTAGTAGTGGTTTTAGTAGTAGTATAGTAGGAGTAGTAGTAGGAGTAGTAGTAGTAGTAGTAGTAGTAGTAGTAGTAGTAGTAGTTTTAGTAGTAGTAGTAGTAGTAGTAGTAGTAGGAGTAGGAGTAGTAGTAGTAGTAGTAGTAGTAGTAGTTTTAGTAGTAGTATAGTAGGAGTAGTAGTAGGAGTAGGAGTAGTAGTAGTAGTAGTAGTAGTAGTAGTAGGAGTAGCAGTATAGTAGAAGTAGTAGTAGCAGTAAGAGTAGTAGTAGTAGTAGTAGTTTTAGTAGTAGTAGTAGTAGTAGTAGCAGTAAGGAGTAGTAGTAGTAGTTTTAGTAGTAGTATAGTAGTAGGAGTAGTAGTAGGAGTAGGAGTAGTAGTAGTAGTAGTAGTAGTAGTAGTAGTAGTAGTAGTAGTAGGAGTAGCAGTAGTAGAAGTAGTAGTAGCAGTAAGAGTAGTAGTAGTAGTAGTTTTAGTAGTAGTAGTAGTAGTAGTTTTAGTAGTAGTAGCAGTAAGAGTAGTAGTAGGAGTAGTAGTAGTAGTAGTAGCAGTAAGAGTAGTAGTAGTAGTAGTTTTAGTAGTAGTAGTAGTAGTAGCAGTAAGAGTAGTAGTAGTAGTTTTAGTAGTAGTAGTAGTAGTAGTAGTAGTAGTAGGAGTAGTAGTAGGAGTAGGAGGAGTAGTAGTAGTAGTAGTAGTAGTAGTAGTAGTAGTAGTAGTAGTAGTAGTAGTAGGAGTAGCAGTAGTAGAAGTAGTAGTAGCAGTAAGAGTAGTAGTAGTAGTAGTTTTAGTAGTAGTAGTAGTTTTAGTAGTAGTTTTAGTAGTAGTGGTTTTAGTAGTAGTATAGTAGGAGTAGTAGTAGTAGTAGTAGTAGTAGTAGTAGTAGTAGTAGTAGTATTAGTAGTAGTAGTAGTAGTAGGAGTAGGAGTAGGAGTAGTAGTAGTAGTAGTAGTAGTAGTAGTAGTAGTAGTAGTAGTTTTAGTAGTAGTATAGTAGGAGTAGTAGTAGGAGTAGGAGTAGTAGTAGTAGTAGTAGTAGTAGTAGTAGTAGTAGTAGTAGGAGTAGCAGTATAGTAGAAGTAGTAGTAGCAGTAAGAGTAGTAGTAGTAGTAGTTTTAGTAGTAGTAGTAGTAGTAGTAGTAGCAGTAGCAGTAGGAGTAGTAGTAGTAGTTTTAGTAGTAGTATAGTAGTAGGAGTAGTAGTAGGAGTAGGAGTAGTAGTAGTAGTAGTAGTAGTAGTAGTAGGAGTAGCAGTAGTAGAAGTAGTAGTAGCAGTAAGAGTAGTAGTAGTAGTAGTTTTAGTAGTAGTAGTAGTAGTAGTAGTAGTAGTAGTAGTAGTAGTAGGAGTAAGAGTAGTAGTAGGAGTAGTAGTAGTAGCAGTAAGAGTAGTAGTAGTAGTAGTTTTAGTAGTAGTAGTAGTAGTAGCAGTAAGAGTAGTAGTAGTAGTTTTAGTAGTAGTAGGAGTAGGAGGAGTAGTAGTAGTAGTAGTAGTAGTAGTAGTAGTAGTAGTAGTAGTAGTAGTAGTAGGAGTAGCAGTAGTAGAAGTAGTAGTAGCAGTAAGAGTAGTAGTAGTAGTAGTTTTAGTAGTAGTAGTAGTTTTAGTAGTAGTTTTAGTAGTAGTAGTAGGAGTAGTAGTAGGAGTAGTAGTAGTAGTAGTAGTAGTAGTAGTAGTAGTAGTAGTAGTAGTAGTAGTAGTAGTAGTAGGAGTAGTAGGAGTAGTAGTAGTAGTAATAGTGTTACCTGGGGAGTGAAACCACTCATCCAAGGTCCTTCCTTTCAAAAATACTTTTTTTCTACAAGTTTAGGCGGCGATTTGCGGTTTAGGTGCAATTTGCGGTTTAGGGCCTTAACAGCCGTGGTTCAACAGAGCACCATGCATTTATTGAAAGTACAACATTAAACCTTTC
Source organism: Lytechinus variegatus (assembly GCF_018143015.1). NCBI lineage: Eukaryota > Metazoa > Echinodermata > Echinoidea > Temnopleuroida > Toxopneustidae > Lytechinus > Lytechinus variegatus. The sequence goes on along the minus strand of NC_054745.1, from coordinate 9,339,542 downwards.
AGCTTTTTAGATAATTTTTTACTATTAATTCAATATTCATGCCAAAAGCGGAATCTCATCTACAATTTGAAAAATTTCATTTCTAATTAATGAAACTACTCTATGTTTATGTATTTTCGTATTGTATAATTTTTGCATGTTTTTTTTAATTTTCACGTACTGAATGTAAGTTCTACCGTAGTGGAATAAATACAATGCAACACAAGCCAACAACATAGCAAATCGTTAACGCATGGCAGATTACGAACAATGCATGTATATTGAGGCATATCAGACATGTCAGAAACGATCTGCAGAAGCGCAAGCTGTAAAATTGGGACATTTTGAACATTGACATTTTAGGCACTTTTGTAATCATATACAGGATAAGTATATAACTAAACATTTCATGCAAGCGCGAAGGGCGAGCGAAAAAATAGCCTTAAAATGGGACAAATTATTCATGTATCGTAAATCACAACAACAACAAGATTTTTTTTATGTTCTGACATGAAACTGAATAATTCAAGCACCTTTTGAATAAAGTACTGCGTGTTTTCGAGATTTAGAATCTGGGCATTCTAGACGTATTTATATTATGAAAATCAATAAAGTGCAAGCGCGAGCTGAAAAATTGATAGCGATTTGAAGAGGGTCAATTTAAGCACTATTTCAAGCATCGTGAAGTGAACGAGAAACGCGAGAGCCGATTATTTTATCATTATTTAGACCAAGCACCCGGAGAAATTTAAGGACCATTTGTCATTATATGAAAATTACTATTTTCCTATCCCTCTTCCAAAGCGCGAGATAAAACTTGTCGATATTATATTCGGAAAAAAAGGAGACAATTTCATTGTAGGGAATTCATGAAACTGTTACTATAAATATTTACCTATTTGCTAGTAATAATGAGAGCTCGAGATATGATGATATTAAAAAAGTACATTTTAATCATTTCTAAAATATTCTTTTACGGCCTAATTGTGCACATTATGGTTATCCTCTATGCACAGCTAATCGGTCGTTAATTGAGTGCAGAAGACCCATGTGCGAGATAATAACTTGATGCGCGCGCTGTTGCGGTAGCGTGGTTTACGTACATGACTGAAACTAACAGATTGCAGTGCCACTGCAAATAGGCCTTGGATCGGTCCGGCCGTTACGAGGATTTAAATTAGACATGTTTTTTATACCTCCTTCGAACTTTTCTTTCTCTTCAGCGTTTGTCTCAAGTCAAAAACACTATATTTTGGTTGCCAAAAAATAGGGGTCCAGGGCCGGCTCGCGCCCCCCCCCCCCCCCCCCCGTTGGATCCTAGCTCACCTGGTTGTCGTATTATGAACCAATCTTTTCCCATTTTTCTGCGGAGTCTGATTTTGACATTCAGTTAAACTAAAAAAAGTCGTCTTTCTACTTAATGCATGATATGTTTGTCTCATACATGGGCGGAAATCCCAAGGGGGACAGGGGGAACGTGTCCCCCCTACTCAAAATAGTAGGGGGGTCACAATATCGAATGCCCCCCTACTATTTTTTGTCTTTTATGGTGGTAAGAAATACATCATTCTAAATCGAAATAAAAAAATGTATTTTGGGACGAGATGACGTCCCCCTTTTTTTGGCGGAGCAAAAAAAGAAAAAGGGAAAGGGGAAAAAAGGAGGAAAAAGAGAGAAGGAAAAGAAGAGAAGGACGACGAGTGCATAAAATAAGATGAGGGGAAGACTTGGAAAATAAAAATAATCTTTCGTACCACTATATAAAATTTTCGAGCTCGCATTGCCTTTTAGGTGATTTATATATGTTCAATATGGAGTTCGAATATCAAGTTTGGAAATATAAAAAACATATTTCACCTCGGAAATCGAACTTTCATTATTTTGTGTAATTTACAAATTGTTTTTACAAAGTGCTCTGTAATAATGTCCTATTTATGGTCTGAATGTTAACATTTGCTGCTTGCGCTGCGCGCCCGCAAATTTTTATTTATCCCGTACATATTTTTTTCGTGTATTTCATAAAGTTTTCAAAAACCTTTTCAGGTCTGATTGTCAAGACGCATCAGCTAGCGCACTGCACACTAGCATTTTGATTGGTGAGTTATATAAATGTTTTAATATTGATTATACAACAAACTACTTAAAATCCCCTTTTCATTATAGTTTATCAAAAATTTTAGCTCGCGATTTTCGCTTGCATTATAATGGTTAAAAATATATTAACTGATGTATCCAATTCATAATCACAAAGGTGAAATGTACAGTTTTTATGCCATGATATCATCCGATTTCGCGCCCTCATTAGGCATTAATAAATATGATATTAATTTGATAATAATTTATCATTTTTGCTTCATCTAGCGCTTAACAAGAGGAATAGGAAGATAGTCATCATTTTAATATATGATGACATGTCTTAAGGATGTCCCGGTCCTATATCAAAACTCAAAGTAATAATAATTTTCAAGTGCGATCCATGTCCACCTTAAATTTTTTCTACAAAGTGCTTGAAATATAAAGCTGAAATTGACTCTTTTTTCAGATCAGAATATCGAAGTTACATGATTTTCATGATTAAAGTTGTATTTAAAATGCCTAGTTTCTATGTCTAAATGTGAAACACGCTCGCGCATGTTTATTCAGATACTCAACTTATTCTCTAATTTAAATCATTATCCAGTTTCAGATCACAATATAAAAAAATTCTGCTCGCGCTTTGTACTCGCATTATTAATGTAGGAAGACCTCACATTACTCATTTACAAAACATGAACAGAGTGGCCCATTTTTAGGTCTAAGTCTCGGGGGAGATTTTTTTCTGCTTGCGCTTCGCGCTCGCATCAATCATTTAATTATGTAGCTATCCTATTCACGATTACAAAAAAATATAAAAATGTTCCATTCTTTCTTTAGAAAGTTCAATTTTTTCATCTCGCGCTTCGTATATAAAAATTTTCTGCGTTCGCTTTATTTGATTGTTAAATGCTACTTTAACAGGTATCTTTTCCATCAGTTCATTTCTGCTCGCGCTTTGCGTCCGTGTTAATTATTAAGTTGGATTCACACCGTTTTCAGGATAACAAACATTGCCCGGAATCACTTCAAATTTGTTGGGAAAAATACATAAAATTTCCAAAAAATTAACTCGCGCTTCGCGCTCGCATCAGATAAATAAGGATTAAGATATTATATATTAATTTATATGAATAAACCTAAGAAGTGACTATGAGGACTAAGCCTTCAAAGAAACAAACAAAATGATATTCTAGCTGCAGATCGGGGAAAATATGGCTGAAACAAATTTCCGCCCCCCCCCCATTTGCGAAGGCTGTATCCGTCCCTGTGTCCCCCTACCTTTTGGGAGAGATTTCCGCCCCTGGTCTCATATTCGGTATCAAAACAAATAAGTATAGATGAATGATACGATTATGTAAATACAAAGTCATAAATTATTTGCCTTCGAGAAAAAATACTTAGGAATGATGGTTTCGACAAAAATAGGAAAATTTAAATTAAAAAAGGCAATATTTCTCGTGTTTGGTGAATGAGGGAGGTGGATATAAAAAACGTGCTGTTCTCTATTGCATTTGCCTTTGGAAAAATATAACTCATCAAAAAAGTTTGGAAATCTGTCTTTGACTGATAATCCCTCCTCGGTTCTCGTAAATATTGATCGTCGATTGATCCCAATTACTAGATCACTTAATTCTCTATAAAATGATATCCTACACAATGTGATTATGATTCACATGCACTCTAAAAAATGAAGTGCTAATTCAGCACTCACTGTGCTTGTATAGTCTGATAGTACTGGCACTACGAGTGCTTATTTTCTAGTTTAGATTTGAAATAGAAAATCAGCACTCGTAGTGCAGTCACTATACAAGCACTGTAAGTGCTAAATTAGCACTTTATTTTTTTACAGTGTGGAGGTGCAGAACCTAGAAATGTTGGGCAAGGTCAAAATTCAAAAGTTGGAAAATTTCACAATATTGAAAGTCACTGTTTCTTTTTTTCCGTGATGATGAATGAGTTTGTCGGTAATTTTTGTTGTTTTAATGCACATTTACATCAAGATTAACATGGAATCAAACACACCTCCGCACAAGCAAACCCATAACAAACAAACAAGCATGGGTATTTTAAACCATGACTCAAACCATGTTACATGTATCTCACAGAACGATCACTACATAAACAACATCAAAAATGAAAAAGAAGGGGCTTGATATGAATGGATTTTCATTTCTATTGACACTGACAAAAGAACCATGTTCTTATTGAACCTTCAAGTGGATTTCTGCTCGTTTTGCAGCTTTTCAATTAAGATCTAATTCAATAATTTTGGAATCTTGCTCTTTTCGTGACGGCACGATCATAATAAGCATGGTAGCATTTTGCAGAAAATTAAAGGATCTTTTGAATGATATCAAATATGCATTGTGTAAAATAGGGAGGAGGGAGAAATTAGTGGGTATATGCCATCATCATCTCACCTAATGAATATTCATGACGATGTACATATAATTGTTTTCACAAAATATTGATAAACTTTACAATTCAATAACTTCGTTTTTTGTTATCCAATTTTGATTAAATTTTCAGCATTTTGCTCCGTAAATTTTACTCTATGTATTTAGATATACATATTTTCAGAACGGACCATCCCTTTAATCAAAGAGCATATTGGATTAGGGCCATGCAGTATGCTTGAGCTTGAGAGTAAAAGGTTCTTGCACGATGTTCTGCTGTCAAATTTCTGTTGGAACCTGCCGCGACCGGTTGGGCATGTTTTATTATAATAAAGCCGTAAAAATGTATTAATTTGCTTTCATGACTGTCATTAGTTCGTTGTTTAACGGTGCGTCAGAATAGCAAAATTACGAATATGTTGGAAAAACTGGAATGAGTGACAATACACACACACACACACACACACACACACACACATATATATATATATATATATATATATATATATATATATATATATATATATATATATATATATATATATATATATATGGTAGTTTAACCTACACCACGTTTGATCATAGTTGAAATGTAAAGTTAAACTTCCATGTGCATACAACAAAATTTCGATTCTTTATTTAAGTTGGATAGAAAAGTCTTTACCTTTAGTTTCTTCATTTTCATCACCTTTTTTGTGAGTAGACCCGAGTTTACCATCAGCTTTTGCGACCTGGATGTTTATGTCGCAAGTGTTTGCGGTATCGACGCCGGCTGTTTTTATTTTATTCGTATCAATCCTGGAACAGAAAAAGAGTGTGGGGTTTGAAATAGTAGAGTCTATGTTTAACTGAAGATCGGAATAACAGAAGGTAAATCACACATGAAACAGAACACACGGAGATAAAGACGAACTGAACTCGGTAGAAAACGAGTAAAAATATGGTTCGACCAGAGATGAAATATTTCTGGCAATATTTTACCTCAAGAATAATATAATAAAAATCGACCAAAATTCTCATCTGGGAAAGATTGCGTCCAAGTTAGCCGCCATTCACTAATAATGCATGTAACCGACTCATTAATCACCCTAGAATCCTATTTCGGTACATATTTCGTGTTTCAGGGGGTGAAATGATTTGATGCAAGTAAACTTCAACTTAAGCATTCCAGGTACATGAAAAAATTCAAGATGGCGCCCTCAATGGCTGTCGTAGGCTAAAAATCATCAATTCATCTCTTACTTAAGTGGCTTTGATTTGGTTTCTATTCAATGCTTTAAATGCTGAAGTAGTACATCTCGTCAAGTTTCAAGGACTGTCATGTGTGTCTAAGAATCCAAGATGGCTTCCAAAAATGGAGTCTGAAATGGCGGTTGATACTTAAAATGGACATAACTCATTTCATATCGACCTGAGAGATTACTATGGTACTTATGTCTATGTCATGGTTAAATGGGTCTAGTAATATTGTTTCGTTTAACATGTATTTTCTCATATGTGTTTCTTTCATTCAATTCAGAAAGTAGAATTTGAAGATACCATAGACATTTACGCTGACCGTAAAATTGGGCTACATGAGCAGCATTCATGATTTTAGCTGCTTCGCTGCAGTTTTTTTCAGGCAAATGATATAGTGAGGTTTTTTTCTTTCTGAGTCATGGCATAGGCGGATCCAGGGGGGGGGGCGGCGATAATTAACATTGCCCAGAATATTCAAAATTTAAAAAAAATACACAAAATTTCCAAAAAAGATTTAGCTCGCGCCTCGTGCTTGCATTATAGAGTGCGTCCCACAAAAAACGAAACCGAGATTTAGCGATCATTTATTATTACTTAATCATAAATAAAATAAACAAATGACCTACCAATTTAAAGCTTAGAATCTCCTCTTTCATCTGATATTACTCAGATTATTTGTAATTCACGCATAAGTGAGCAAAGACAATTTGAAAAAAAGTATCAAAAACTCATTTGGCGGGGGGTATCTGGGTTTCAAAAAGAAAAATCACATTTTTGAACGGTTCAGTATCTGCTTTCTAATTTGATACCAAAATTACAGAAAATGGTCAAGAAATAACAAAGTTCTCGTCATTTGAAATGAGGCATGAATTTCAATAATTTTATAAAGTGAAGAGGTTCTCCAGGCTGGCGTTCAAACTCACTTGACACTCCGTTTTGTTGACGCTCAGCCATGCATTAAATCTTTTGTTCACCATGCCATAGCTTCTGTGGGAAAGCCGGTGGAAACACGTTTATCTCATTAAATTATGGAAATAAAAGCCTAATTTCAAATGACCAAAACTTTTTAATTTCTTGACCATGTTCTGTGATTGAAATACCAAATTAAAAAGCAGATATTGAACTTTTCCGAAATGTGGTTTTCTTTTTGAAACCCAGATACCCCCCGCCAAATGAGTTTTTGGTATCCTTTCTTCAAATTGTTTTTGCTCACTCATGCGTGAAAAAGAAATAACCTTTGTAATATCAGATGAAAGAGGGGATTCTAAGCTATAAATTGGTAGGTCAGTTGTCTATTTTATGATTAAGTTATGATTATGATAAATGATCGCTAAATCTCGGTTTCGTTTTTTTTCTGGGACGCACTGTATACATAAGGATTATGGTATTATATTTTCATGTTTATTTATAAGAATACAGCTAGAAAGTGATTATTACGACTACCCCTTAAAAGAAATAAAAAAATCCCGGCTAAAATCATCTTCGAGAGCCAAATCGGGTAAAATATGGTTGAAAAAAATTCCGCCCCCCATTGGCAAAGGCTTGATCCGCCCCTGCATGGTATTTCCTTCAAGAAAGTAAGTAAAGTAAGATATCAACAGGATCAATATATGTAATTCAAAAATGTGAAAATTTTGAATAGAGAGTGTACGAATCAAGTGAAAGTTTTAGCGCATGGATAAAGCGCCATAATAATTGCAAGCGGCATTGTTCAATGCTTGTATTTTTTTAGACAAAAGAGACTAAAATATCAAAACGCTAAGAGTTATAAGTTAGAGATTCTATTCTGAATCTGTAAATATTTCAGTTTATGAAACTAAAGGTAATGATACTTGTAGAATGATAACAGAAGCAAGATAATGCATTTGTTTGAAACTTGTCTGTAAATTATAAACAAACATATATTTGTTTTTTTAACAGAAAATGAGATGAACATTTTCACGCATTATGTATTTAGATGAAGAGTATGCATGAGAATAAATAAGGTCCCATGCTTAGTAGGAATAGTAAGATTACAACTTAAAAGGAAGAGTCGACGTGAATGATGAAGATAACACATTTGTGGTCTTGCTCAATATCTTGGTTTAGAATTCATGAGAAATACACTCTTTGAATTAGTCGATTTTAATAACAGATATTGTTTAACCCTAAAAAGACTGGGGGGGGGCTGATTCAGCCCCCCCCCCTCGACATTTTTCGCGATAAATCCGCCGCGCAAAATTTTTTGACCGCGTCACTCACTGACTTTTTACTTTCAAGTCTCGCGCAACTTTTGAGACCAAAATTGTGACCCCCGGGTACGCGGTTCGGAAATTACGCAACATTTCGTAAGTGCATGCACACCCAAAATTACTCAAAAACGTGAATTTGTGTACAAATCCAATGCAAATAGTGTTTTTAACCAAAATTCATAAATGTATCATTATTTTTCCTTTTACTGCTTAAAATCAATTAATTTTATCTTTTTTATGGTCCAAATAAAGTCCCCGACAATTTCCATTGAAAAAACAATAAAAAACAAAAAGTCGAAAAACAAAGAAATACATAAGAAATTTAGAAAACAATAGAATACATAAGAAAGTAAATGTGATGTTGATTTTTTTTTAAATAAATTTGATCAGATGCCTTTCTAGAGTATGTGAAACAAAAATTAGCATTTCAGGGGCATTATTTTATTAATTACAGCAAACTTATGATTTTACGCATAAATTAGCATAATTAATCAAACATGAGATTTTTGCAGAATTTGATGTTATAGTTTTGTAGATAATGCCATGGGTAACGCGTGTGCCAATTTTCGTCGCGATCGCGCGATCGACAGCCGAGATCATAAGGGGGGGGGGCTGAATCAGCCCCCCCCCCCAGTCTTCTTAGGCATCGAAATAGCCCAGTCTATTTAGGGTTAAACCAAAAGTAAGGTTTTGCGAAAGTAAAGGAATTTCCAAATTTAGGAAAAACACAATTATTTCAGAGATATAATATATTATGCACCGAACCATATCAAGATCAAAGAAAGAAGAAAACATATACAGAAAAAATTTGGGGAAAATTTGCTATTATTTTTCACAATGTTTGAACGAGCCTTCCCCAATACCGACTTTTCCCAAACAATTGGCAGATGAATACTATCCTGCCACGTATTCTACACCGAATCCAATTAACGTGGCCAAGCTGAATTGGTTCCCCTACATCAACGCGGAAGAGTCATCTTTTAAATTTTATCCAGTGAGACCGAAGCATATCAAGTCCATACTCCAAAGGAAAAAGCCATCTTTCGCTCCCTACGATGACGGGATTATGTATGGTGTTCTACGAAAACTAACAAGTTCTTATCTTTTCTTAGCAACGATGTTTACGAACTAATTGCATTCGGCTGATCCTTCAGAGGAGTGGTCAAGATCTAGTATTACCCTAATCTACAAGAGTGGCAATACCCATGAACCCAAGTCGTTCTGCATGATCGCCCTCACTTCTGGAATTGGTAAATTGTTTCATCAGATCCTCGCAGATAGGCTGGAAGAGTTTGCCATTGCAAACGATATAACTGATCCTGCAATTCAAAAGGCTTATTTGAAGGGAATAAATGGCCGTATTGAAAACAATCAGGTAGTCCACGAGATCCTCCAGAATGCTAAACGCTGGATAATGACGGCCCATGTCATATTCTTTGACCTATAGCATGCATTTGGGTCAGTAGAGTACGAACTTATCTGCAGAGTTCTTGAGGTCTACAAAGTTCTTACTAAAGTAAGATTCCACATAAGGAACTTGAATTCTAGACTAAGTGGTCAGGTATGATTTGCAAACTGGTCATCATTTATTTATTTATTATTTATTTATTCTCCAATATTTATACAGAGTGGCCTGATCAGTATTAAAATACATACAATACACGAAAAACATAGTAACAGGACATTATGAGATACAGAAAAGGGGAATAAATGCAAGGCAAAAATACGAAAATGTGTTACGAGTTACAGATGGCAAGATACATGATAAAATATGCAAAGTTAACATTAAAAGCTGGTCTACCTCAGCGCTCTGTGGTTGAATATATATATATATATACATCAGGGTGACCAGACGTCCCGTATTTCCCGGGATTGTCCCGTATTTTTCTCCTGTGTCCCGGCGTCCCGACAAACCCTTCCCGGGACGCCTATTTGTCCCGTATTTCAGAATATTGAACAAAATGTAGTTAATAAATTTAAAAGTGACGAATTTTCATTAAATAACCAACAGCTAACGAAGCAGGGACAACAATTAAATCGATAACTGTAAACTTTTGCAAGTTCTGCGGTGATTTCTTGCTAACCCAATACATTGCAAACGAACTGGCCTCCTGCCTGTGTGTGGCAGGCTACTAGCTATAGGCATATAGGATCGGAGCAAATTCTCAATGGTGCAAACAATCTCACATGATAAACAGTTTTTCCAACAAAATAATCACAAAATCGGCGGGAAATTCTAATAATTATACTATGGATTCTGAGATTAATGAAGATGTAATCGGAGGAAGTTATTGACTTTTTATAGATCTAGTTGTTTCAGCTTTCGTTTTGAGTCTTGATGTGTACGATACCGCGATGTTTCATCTAATTTTTAAGTTTGACATTATGTTTCACCTTAAAATTTTATTCATTTCTAAAACATTTTATTTTTTTTAATTCTAAAATTACATTTAAAAAAACACCAAATAAGATTATGATTTTTATTAGACGATTGGATTTTTTTTTGTTTACTTGAAGTTTGAACTTTTCCCTTTTTCTTTCTTTTATACCCTATCCTTTCTGCATGCCCTTTTTTGTTCCATCTATCTTTATTTCCTATCTTTCTTTCCTAGACATTTTCTTTTCTATTTCTCTGTTCATTTTTCTTTCTTTCCTTCTTTCTCTTACTTTCCTTTTTTTATCAAATATCCTTTTTTATTTCTTTCATTCTTTCTTTCCTTATAATTAGATTGGCTTCCTTCTCTCTTCGTCTCCTGTTTCTTTTCGTTCTTTATCTCCTTCCATTATTTTCTCTTTTTCGTTCTCTCCTCCCTTCATTCTCCCCTTCCGCTCTTTCTTCCTTTCTTTATTTTTCCCCTTCTTATTCTTTTCCCTTATTCTTTCTTTCTTTTTGTTTCTTTCTTTCCCTTCCTTCCTTCCTTCCTTCCTTCCAGTTTTCTTCTTTCTTTCTTTCAAAGAATGAAGGAAACATGTTTATTTCCTTCATTATTTCTTTTCTTTTTCTTACCTTTTTTCTCCTTTAATTCTCTCCTTCATATTTTCTTTCAGACATTTATTCTTCTTCCCTTCCTTTCTTTTTTTCTTTCTTTCTATATTCATTTCGAAGAATGACGGAAACATTTTCTTCATCTCTTTTATTATTTCTTTCATCCTTCTTTTATTTTAACTATCTAATTATTTTTTGTGTTTTCCTTTTTTTTCTTTCCTTCTCATCATCTCTTTTCTTTCTCTCCTTCATTCTTTCGTTCACCTTCCCTTCCAATTCTTTATATTTTTTCACAAGTCTAACACATTGTGTGGGCTTCTTTGTTGATCCTCGTTTGTCAACTGTCCCGTATTCCATTTTGTGAAATCGGGTCACCCTGATATATATATATATATATATATATATATATTGTCACGAAATGGGTTTTATTTCGTGTTAGGAAATTATTTTGGGTTGATTTATAATGATTTTGTCGTAGCTGGCGATATTACATGCATGTTTCTGCGGTAATAATGACGTAGATAAGACATTGAAAGTTCTGCATGTTTTGAACCGTTTTTGTGAAATAACAATTTTCTGGAGATGCTCAACTGATTATTATGGTTATCACTAGCTTGATCTAAATGAAAGCTTTAATTTGATATGTCATTCATGCATATCCGGTTTTGGAGACCAAAGTTATAGCTGTTTTAAGATTGTAACAGAGGTTAACTATATCAGATATTGTATAATTAATGCATAAGTACAGTAAGTTGGTGTACTCGTGAGGCTTTGCCGATGATCTGTTGAAATACGGCGCCCACGGGGTGCATTGCACGTAAAGTATGCAGATCGATTTGGATTCGCTATCCAATAAATAAAGTTGGTGGATGCGATCGAAATGATTTATATGATCGTTCGCATGTCTTTCCACGGGGAAACCTAGAATTCTAGGCGACGACTGTGGTTAGATTTCCTTGTATGTTGGGTCTTTTGCACGCCAGCAAGAGACTATACCAGGGCTTGCTCTTTTGGTAGTCTGGTTGGTCTGGAGGCGGACGGTTCGGAGCAGACGGGTTGGTCTGAAGCGGATGGTTGCTGGTCTGGAAGCAGACGGTCGGAGGTCCGGAGCAGAAAACGGGAAAAACTACAAGTAGAGCAGAGCCAATTGGTGTGGTCGTGGGAGCCTGACTGCAGAAGGACCCATACATATGGTCGAAGAACCAGACGTCGTTCCGGTACTGAACAGAGGTCCCTGGTTGCAGTACGGTAACAGACGAGGTTGCGGTACTGAACAGACGTGGTTGCAGTACGGAATCAGACGTGCTTGGTTGCAGTACTGAACAGATGTCAGTGGTTGCAGTACGGACTCAGACGTGGTCGTGGTACTGAACAGACGTGGTTGCAGTACTGAACAGATGTCGGTGGTTGCAGTACGGACTCAGACGTGGTCGTGGTACTGAACAGACGTGGTTGCAGTACTGAACAGATGTCGGTGGTTGCAGTACGGACTCAGACGTGGTCGTGGTACTGAACAGACGTGGTTGCAGTACTGAACAGATGTCGGTGGTTGCAGTACGGACTCAGACGTGGTCGTGGTACTGAACAGACGTGGTTGCAGTACTGAACAGATGTCGGTGGTTGCAGTACGGACTCAGACGTGGTCGTGGTACTGAACAGACGTGGTTGCAGTACTGAACAGACGTTGTTGCAGTACGGTATCAGACGTGGTACTGAAAAGACGTGGTTGCAGTACGGAAACTCAGACGTGGTTGCAGTACGGAGCAGACGTGGTTGCTGGTCGTAAGCAGACGTAGTAGCTGGTCGTAAGCAGACGACGGATGAAATTAACAGAGTCCATGGGTATGGTCGTAGGAGTTTAACTACAGAGAAACCCATACCTATGGTCGAGAGAGCTTAATTACAGGAATCAGATGCATATGGTCGTAGGAGCTTAACTACAGGAATCAGATGCATATGGTCGGGTGAGCTTTTGGAGCTGATAACAAAGAGTGTAGCCGTCTGGAGGTTGCCTGGTGGTGGTACTGACAGGATCGAGACGTGTGCAAGTGTCAACTGCGGCAGTATATCTCTGCCAAACGGATCCACGACTTAGAGTTTGGAAATCGACGTGGCGACGCACCCGCCGGCGGCAGGCATCCTGACAAGAGCGAGCTGCCGGCGGACCGAACCCACGCCGCCGCCGAGCGGTTCCGTCACAAGTGGTGTCAGAAGTGGGATCCAGTGACAATGGCACAACAAGGAAATATGCAGTATCGACCGACGCCAGGAGAGATGATGGCGCACTTAGAGAGGAGCATGACAGAGATTGACCAAATGATGGAGCAGTTTGTCCATAAGACAAGCACCCGGTGCAGAATCAAGTGGACAGGATATTCCCCCAACTGTGAGTGGACAAGCGGACAGAGGACCAAGGAATGACTCACAGATGGAAGGGGCACAGCAGGCTGGATTCAGCTCAACGCCCAGAGAGCAGATGAGACGATCATCTACTGCAAGACCCGGTGTTCAATTTACACCCCCACAGTTTTCCCCACATATTCAGGATGCGGGGATGGCAAATTTTGATGCTATGATTGGCAGACGACCACATCTGGTACCGGACAGATTTGATGGACGCACACCTGTCGAAGATTATTTGCATCACTTTGAGGCCTGTGCTGGAGTAAACGGATGGACAAAAAGGGAAGCAGTTCAGTTTCTTGCTGCAAGTCTGAGGGGCCCTGCTGTGAAGTTGTTGACCCAACAACCTGGAGTGGTGTTGACATACGACGAGTTGGTATACAGGCTCAGAAACAGGTTTGGCCTAGGAGGCAAAGCTGAGGTATACCTGGCGGAGTTGAGGCAACGTCGTCGCCAACCAAAGGAAAGCCTCCAGGAGTTAGGACAAAGAATACGGGAGCTGTGTGGATTGGCATATCCCGAATTCGACGAAAAGGGGCAAGATCGGCTTGCCCGAGGGCATTTTCTAGATGCCATAGTAACACCAGAAATAAGAGAGGGATTGTTCCGTGCTCAACCTCGCACATTGGATGATGCTGTGGAAGCTGCTTTAAACACAGAGGCCTTTCTGAGAATGGAGGGTCAGAGGAATGAAGTGAAGCGGGCCATAAGGTACAGCCGAGCTCTGGAAGAGCAGGAGTGTGAGGTTGCAGCAGTGGAGGAAAAGCAACCAAGAAATCCAACTATCGACAAGATAGTAAAGGCTGTCATAGACGCCTTGGATGAAAGAGACAAGAAAAAGGAAACAAAAATCAGGACCAAATATCAGGAATTAAGAAAAGATGGCTTTGAGCCACAAAGAAAAAGAGAGGAACCAAATAAATCAAGGATTGATGAACAAGAGGAACAAAGATGTTTCAACTGCAATGGATTGGGGCATTGGAGGAACAACTGCCCATATCCAAAGAAAATAAAAGGAAGAACAGCAGCTTTACAAGTACCCGAAAGGGAAATGATGAACGAAATAAAAGGAAAAGAGGAACAAATCAGAGTCGGAACGACTCTAGATGGACAAGACAAGAAAGGAACAAGAGAACAAGAAACAGATGAACAAATCAGAGTCGAAGCGACTCTAGATGGACAAGAGAAAAGAGGAACAAAAGAACAAGAAAAAGAGGAGCAAACAAGAGTCGGAGTGACTCTAGATGAACAAAATAAAAGAGGACAAAAGAAAGAGGAACAAACCAGAGTCGGAGCGACTCTAGATACCAAGAGAAAAGGGCTTTACCTTCAAGGCAAAGTAAATGGACAAGAATTGAAATTACTGGTCGACACTGGAGCTACCAACACTCTCATTGGAGAGAAAGTGTTTGACCAGATAGAGGAAATCAAAAGACCAGAATTACGACCAGTGACAAGTGTTGTACTACAAGCAGATGGATCTCAATTGAGAATCAGAGGAAAGTCAATGTTGGAAGTGCAGATTGGAGATATAGTCGTCACTACAATGGCTACAGTGGCTAGTCTAAAGAATGAGGGGATTCTAGGGCTAGATTTCCTAGTCAAAATCAATGCTGTGTTAGACTGTCAAAAGATGGAATTGAGGACCAACTATGGCATAATTCCATGCCTAGATAGTAATGGAGAATCATTTTGCAGGAGGATAGTGGCGGGAGAAGATTATTCAATTCCTCCAGGACACGAGATGGTATTAGCAGGTAGAGTTACAGGCAGAGAAGTGTCACTAGGTGATGGATTAGTAGAACCACCTGTAAATCCAACAGTACTAATCAAGAAAGGACTCATCGTCGCCAGATCTGTTGTGAAGGCAGACGAAGATGTACTACCTGTTCGGGTTTTCAACCCAACCAATGAACAAAGGATCATAAAGGCAGGCACTGCCATTGCTTCATTGTCAGGGCTGGAAGAAGTGAGCATGGAAATGTGTTACCTTGCCGAGCCAACTGAGACCAATACCAACAAAGACATACCAGAACATTTGAAGGACCTCTTTGTTCGCAGTACTGACGAAGTGCCAGCCCAATGCCATGATTCGATAAAAGAACTGCTGGTTGAGAATGCAGATGTTTTCTCTACAGGACTTTCGGATCTTGGACAGACCAGTATTGTCCAACATGGCATAGATACTGGTACTGCGAAACCAATACGTCAAGCCCAGAGGAGATATCCCCTGACGCACAGGAAAGAAATAGACGAGCAAGTAAAGAATTTACTAGTTCAAGGCCTGATTGAGCCAGTGACCAGCCCATGGGCATCCAACATCGTACTGGTCAAAAAGAAAGATGGCAGCCAAAGATTGTGTGTTGACTACCGTCAACTCAATGCTGAGACCATTAAGGATGCCTACCTGCTGCCTAGAATTGATGACATTCAGGAACAGGTACAACTGGATGAAACCATCACTGACCGGAGCTCACAGGAAAAAGCTGACTGGCAAGAAGAAGACAAGGACATACGTCCTATATACACGGCCAAGAAACTTGGCAACAGGCGAGATCAAGATGAAGTATGCACGTGTTCCATGGCTTCTAGACATCTACTGGAACATTGGGATGCTTGAGAACTGACGGAAGATTCTACATGCCGTCTTGTTCGAATAGACCCTGTTCCGCCGGACCGGGAAGATAGGGAACTGCGAGTGAGTCGATCTCTTAATAGGTCACTATGTCGCACTGACTCTCGCTCACCACGTCAGTCAGAACGTGGAAGCTTGGCTCGACGCTCCTATATTTTTTATATGCTTCCTAAAATACACAAGGTTGGAAATCCTGGGCGCCCGATTGTTTCTACGATAAACCGTCCCACTGAGCTCATCAGTCAGTATTTGGATAGTATCTTCTCTCCTATTGTGAAGGGCCTTCCGACCTACGTAAGAGACTCGTCAGAGATGATCCGGACTCTTGAGACTATCACACTCCCAGAGCATGGAGAGAAGTTTCTTTTCACTTTAGATGTCAAGTCTCTCTATACCATCATCCCCCAATCAGATGGCCTCAATGCTATTCGTTTCTATCTACGGAGTCATCAATCAGCTAACAGACCTGACGAGGACACTATAGTGCGCTTGACTGACCTCGTTCTCACACGTTCATCATTCAGCTTCAATGGTAAATACTACAAACAGAAGAAGGGCGTGAAGATGGGTACTAAGATGGGACCTTCTTATGCTTGTCTGTTCATGGGATACATCGAAAGCAGGTTCTTGTCCAATTACGAAGGCTTGCCAAAACATCTGCTTCTGCGAAGATATATTGATGATTATCTTGGAATCGCAGTGTCATCCAAGGATGAAGTTATGGAATTCATTGACAGACTTGGCAACATGCATCCTTCAGTTCAACTTACCAACGAAGTGTCAGACGCCAGTGTGGCTTTCTTGGACCTCAAAGTCACAATCGAAGGCACGGGTATCACCACGTCAGTGCATTACAAGCTTACTGATTCCCATACTTTCCTGAACTACGCATCTTCACATCCTCCTGCATGCAAGAATTCCATTCCCTTCTCTCAACTTTCTCGTATCCGTCGTATTTGTTCAGAGGAAGATGACTACAACCAACGAGCAGATGAAATGCAACATTTCTTCAAGCAACGAGGATACCCGGATGAGATCCTGACTAAGGCAGCTAAGAGAGTTGATACATCAACACGTGCGGATTTCCTACATCGGAGAAACGAAGAGGAGGCTAGCTGACAGAGTGACCGAACATCTTCGCTCCATCAGGATCAAGTCAGCAGGGTTGCCGGTAGCGCATCATTTTACCCAACCAGACCATAACATCGGGTACTTCAAGGTGTGCGTTCTTCTAGCTAGTTTTCGTTCAGATGGGATAAGGAAAGAGAAGGAGGAACGCCTCATCCACTCACTCGGCTCTCTCCAACCTTATGGAATGAATGCGTCTTTCCATTCTTTTCCCGTGGTGTGATTTTCTTTTCTCACCCCCCCCCCCCCCCTCTCCCTTGCTTCCCTTTCTTGTTTTCTTCCTTTCTTTCTGTTGTCCTTCCCTTTTTTTCTTCTCTTTCTTTCTCCCCATCTGTCCTCTATTTCTGCCCCTTCTCTCCCTCTCTCTTTTTTTTCTTCTAGTCGGTTTTCTTTTTTCCGTTTTCTCTCTTCCTTTTGTCTCCCCGGCTTTCTTCTTTTTCTTCCCTTCCTCTTTCTTTCTCTTTCTTTTTTTTCTCTCTCTTTTCTTTTGTACTGTTGCGCTTCGCGTGTCACCTTTTAGCGCGTTGTTTTTTACGCATTTATTTCAGATCGAAAGATCAAAATTTTCAGCTCGCGCTTCGTGCTCACATCTATTCTTCTTTTAGATACCAATCTTAATCATTGGTACCAACATTTCTTAGAATATCAAACTTTCAGGTCAGAATATAAAGAAATTCTAGCTCACTCATGGCACTGTTTAGTGAGATATGCATCCTCCTCATGAGTTACTGCAAACAGTTCTAAACATCCACGCTTTTCCTCTCAGTATACTGAAACAAAATCAGCTCGCCCTTCGCGCTCGCATTAATTTGTTGCTGAAATACTTGTCTGTGTCTCATGAGTCATATATATATATATATATATATATATATATATATATATATAAATGTAAACAGGCATCCACTCTTTAACATGACGACTGTGTCTTGTACCAACTACTTACAGGCGAAAAATTACAAGACGATTTGACGTTGCTGATAGACCACAATTTTAATCCCCGAACTTTCGGCCTTAGGCCTTCTTCATGGGTTCTATACAAAAATGAACGAAACAAAATCAATAGTACAGAAGGAGGAACAGATGGACATATACGTAACAATGACGTTTTACGTATACAATATATGCAAATACATATACATACATATACAAAATACATGCACATATAAACATAAATACATATATATATATATATACATACATATGCACACATACGCATATGATGTACAAACATGACAAATATATAGAAATAAATATGTATGTATCTAATGTGGGGTAATTTTACCTGGGTCTTTGGGGTCTTTCGAGCTTACTCGGAGGTGTGCAGTGTCGTGCGTTCGGTTTCTGGTGTGATGTAGAAAATGCGTGACTTAGGTTCATTCAAGTGAAACGGTAAAGGTATATGGTCAGGGTGGAGTATTAAACAATACATTGTTATCACACCGATAAATTCGAGAGGGTACATTATAAAGACTAATTATAATTTATACAAGTAAATGACTAGATACGGTTATAAATTGTAATGCAGTACATTAATTGAAATATATATGTTCACAAAATATATATGTTCATAAAGTATATTTATATATATACATATATATATTTATATATGTTTATAAAAATATCGATGATAACAATGTCTTGTCATTATAGTATACCAAATAGGTTTGATGCGAATCAAAGTATAACTTAGTATCGTAAATGGTATCAGTCGTAAATTGGGACAGGACCTCTCTATTCCTCAACATTTATACCGTGTGGGTGAAGTGTTTTGAGTTTGTGTATCCAGAATGATTCTCTATGGAGGATAGTGTTGTGTGATTCGTTGTTGATGAGTTCGATATCGGTTATCATTGCATTTTCTACTGAGTGGTTTGGGAGTCGTCACGTTAGAGATTGGATGCCTGTTTACATTTGTAATTATTCTTCACTACTCGAATCCTGGGCTGGCCCCGTCACCCCGCTGGATCCATGACACTGGCCTTGACGGCTGGACCACTAAACACAAGCCAGAACGGAACATGTCATCTACTACACAGGGAACAACAATGGGCACCAACAATGAGCCTTCAATCTTCAATTCTCTCCAATACAACGCAGACAAAAAGCTACGCTATAAACTCCATCTGAAATACCTCGACAGATATCAAGAAAAGGATATTGTCCCCAGGGGTCTGTTCTTAAAAAAATCTTTCGGACTTGAGAATAATGATAGGATCGATGTCGATTGGTCTACGACGCTCTGGAACGCCGCTCGACAACTACGGGACTTGACCGTCGAAGCAGTAAGACAACAATACGACATTATATCCAAAGAAACAATTAAACTCCGTACTAAACTGAGGGAACAATGCACGAGTGACATATACCACAGAACAATCAACCGAATCAACTTTGACTGCGCACAGAATGAAAGACACCTCACTGAAAAGAAAGAAGAGAAATTGAAACGTGACGAAATAAATTGTAAGTACGTCAAAGAACTAATCGCCGTTAATTCCTCACAACCCAACCCCATCAACAGTGGGCACAGAAATAAACATAAGAGTAGAAGATTTAGAAAGAAACAATACTTAAGACGCAGACGAGCTGCGAAAAGAATTGTAAATGGAGATGCGCCCCTTGCACAAAAGGAAAGACCCAAAGTCCCGATCGTCAACCTATCCAATTACACACTATCGGAATCAGAAACAAAACTCTTATCCAAGGGACTCAAATTTTGCCCCACACCCCCTCAGGTAGACACCCTTGACATAAAAAAGGACATGGACGGCCTAAAAAGACGTATGATGCTAAAAGTCCATTATACTGACAAACGAAATGACCAAAATGATCAAAATCATTCGCCTAAAACCCCCAGCAAATCAGACGATAATGATACCAAGCAGCCCAAACTCATCAGGCCCCCAAACACCTGGACCCCTTCTGTGCACGAGCCGCATCTCCATATTTTTCTCGACACTGTCTTAAAGGATGTAGAGAAAGAAACCCACAAATACAACACAAAGAGACATTATGACAACCTGACGAGAGATGAAAGAATGGCGCTCAGGAAATTAAGAGCTAACAAAGATATCATCATAAAACCAGCCGATAAGGGCTCATCTGTTGTCATAATGTCTACAAAAGACTATATTGCTGAAGGTCTTAGACAACTTTCAGACCAATCTACCTATGTCCGGCTTGATGAAGACCCCACTCCCCATCACATGGAACAGGTTAAAAGGGCAGTTAAAGACCTGGAAATAGATACCCAAACAAAGAAAGTCCTAGCCCCAAAGGATGCTACATGTCCCAACCTATATTTCCTCCCTAAAATTCGCAAACCGGGCAATCCCGGCGCCCTATTGTATCTGGGTGTTCATGCCCCACTGCACAAATATCTAGACTTGTCGATTTTTACCTCAGACTCTTCGTAGAACAACTACCATCACACCTCAAACACACCACCCACTTCCTTAATCACGTATCTACCATCAATAGAGAATCCCAAATCAGTCCAGAACGATTTTAGTAACCGCAGACGTAAAATCCCTATATACCAGTATTCCACATAAAGAAGGTATACTAGCGTGCAAGGAAGCCCTTGACAAAAGGAAAGAACAACACCCCCCTACAAACCAACTCATTAGACTGCTCGAGCTAATACTTACCCTTAATAATTTCAAATTCAATGACACACACTACATTCAAATAGAAGGGACGGCAATGGGCACACCTGTTGCCCCTACATACGCCAATATCTTCATGGGCAAACTTGAACAACAAATAATATCAAATTCCCATAGCACTATACTCAAAACATCCTGGAAACGATACATAGATGATATTTTCTTTCTCTGGTCAGGATCACCAAGAACTCTCAATAAACTTCAAACAACAATGAACACTTTCCACCCGACGATCAAATTCACATTTGAATCCTCAAACAACAATGCACACTTCCTGGACGTCTCCTTACAACTCTCTACTGCACAAATACACACCGAACTGTTCACAAAACCCACTGACACCCACACATATCTGCTCCCATCATCATGCCATCCAAAACACACATTCAAAAGCATCACATACAGCCAGGCCTTACGCGTAAGAAGAATATGCTCAGACAACACAAGGACAGAACACCACATGCAACAACTGGAACATCACTTCATAGATAGGAATTATGATAAACACATGGTAAGACAACAAATTGAACGGGCCGCTGATAAACCCAGGTCTGATCTACTCCAATACAGACCCCCCAACACATCCGACCCAACCAAGATCTTCTTCCCAATTACATACTCCCCACCTACTCGATCAGAAATAAGAAACTACCACCCCCAAAACACAAAACATTGCCGTACACAACACACTTCAATCTCCCAAACCACTCAGTAGAAAATGCAATGATAACCGGTATCGAACTCATCAACAACGAATCACACAACACTATCCTCCATAGAGAATCATTCTGGATACACAAACTCAAAACACTGCACCCACACGGTATAAATGTTGAGGAATAGAGAGGTCCTGTCCCAATTTACGACTGATACCATTTACGATACTAAGTTATACTTTGATTCGCATCAAACCTATTTGGTATACGATAATGACAAGACATTGCTATCATCGATATTTTTATGAACATATATAAATATATATATATATATATATATATATATATATAAATATACTTTATGAAAATATATATATTTTTTGTGAACATATATATTTCAATTAATGTACTGCATTACAATTTATAACCGTATCTAGTCATTTACTTGTATAAATTATAATTAGTCTTTATAATGTACCCTCTCGAATTTATCGGTGTGATAACAATGTATTGTTTAATACTCCACCCTGACCATATACCTTTACCGTTTCACTTGAATGAACCTAAGTCACGCATTTTCTACATCACACCAGAAACCGAACGCACGACACTGCACACCTCCGAGTAAGCTCGAAAGACCCCAAAGACCCAGGTAAAATTACCCCACATTAGATACATACATATTTATTTCTATATATTCGTCATGTTTGTACATCATATGTGTATGTGTGCATATGTATGTATATATATATATATGTATTTATGTTTATATGTGCATGTATTTTGTATATGTATGTATATGTATTTGCATATATTGTATACGTAAAACGTCATTGTTACGTATTTTATCACATCAGTATTATATGTACATGTATATGTCCATCTGTTCCTCCTTCTGTACTATTGATTTTGTTTCGTTCATTTTTGTATAGAACCCATGAAGAAGGCCTAAGGCCGAAAGCTCGGGGATTAAAATTGTGGTCTATCAGCAACGTCAAATCGTCTTGTAATTTTTCGCCTATATATATATGTATATATATGTGTGTGTGTGTTTTTGTGTGTGTATGTGTGCGTGTGTGTGTAGTTGTCTTGTACGATCTAGCGCCTTTGGAACGTTAATGATTTTGCCCCCCCCCCTCCATCTGAAAATGGATCGACGCCCCTGTTGTATAGATCATATTCCTAGAATTATAGTTTTGATGTAAATATTCATGGTACATGTAGCTTTCCTTACAATACGTGTTTTAAGACAAAAGAAGTATTTTATTGTTTTACAAACTTTTCAAGTTTTCTCTTCTTCCACATTTTTACATTTTTTTCCCTTGTGCCAAACCTATTTAGAAACTAAGCTGAACTACCCAATTAGTCAGATTGAAACTCTAGTAAGCATGTGACCCAGTAATGCGAGTTTGGATATTTCATTCATATTTTAAAAAAAGAAAGCAAAATATAAATAAATTGACATAACAATCTTAATTCCAATATATCTCATTTAAAATTGACCTGCTTTGTAATAAAATTGTAAGATTTATGACCTTGGAACATACAGCACAATGACCGCCTCTTTATTCAAATACCATTAGCAAAGATAATTCGGTAAATTATTAATTAGTTTAAGGAAATATAAGGTATATCGTCCGGCGTTACAACATACAACGTAATTTGAATTTGTTACCTTGGAAAAATCATCTGTCTGACTGATTCATCTCTTGCATAGTGGATCGGTATGTTGCCTGCTTTGTCTTCCGTGTCAGATCGTGCTCCGTTTGCAAGTAGGACCTTCAGAATGTCAATGTAACTATTCTTAGCAGCGATGTGTAGAGCAGTCTGACCATCTTTATTACCCCCATTGATCTCAGCTCCTTGGCTGATCAGATACATGATGACGTCAAGATGACCATTCTTAGCAGCAATGTGTAGTGCAGTCTGACCACCTTTATCACTCCTGTTGACATGAGCTCCTTGGTTGATCAGATATTTGATGACGTCAAGATGGCCATTCTTAGCAGCAATGTGTAGAGCAGTCTGACCATCATTATCACCCCTCTTGACCTCAGCTCCTTGGTTGATCAGAAATATGAGGACACGAAGATGGTCATTCTTAGCTGCGATGTGTAATGCAGTCCAACCATCATTATCTCCCTTATTAACCTCAGCTCCTTGCCTGACCAGATACATGATGGAGTCAAGATGACCATTCTTAGCAGCAATGTGTAGTGCAGTCTGACCACCTTCAACACTCCTATTGACATAAGCTCCTTGGTAGATCAGATATTTGATGACGTCAAGATGGCCATTCTTAGCAGAAATGTGTAGAGCAGTCTGACCATCATTATCTCCCTTATTAACCTCAGCTCCTTGGCTGATCAGAAGTTTGATGACGTCAAGACGGCCATTCTTAGCAGCGATGTGTAGAGCAGTCTGACCATCTTTATTACCCCCATTGATCTCAGCTCCTTCACTGATCAGATATATAATGACGTCAAGATGGCCATTGTTAGCACCACTGTGTAATGCAGTCCAACCATCATTATCTCCCTTATTAACCTCAGCTCCTTGACTGATCAGATATTTGATGACGTCAAGATGGCCATTCATAGCAGCACTGTGTAATGCAGTCCAACCATCATTATCTCCCTTATTAACCTCAGCTCCTTGCCTGACCAGATACATGATGGAGTCAAGATGATCATTCTTAGCAGCAATGTGTAGTGCAGTCTGACCACCTTCAACACTCCTATTGACATAAGCTCCTTGGTAGATCAGATATTTGATGACGTCAAGATGGCCATTCTTAGCAGAAATGTGTAGAGCAGTCTGACCATCATTATCTCCCTTATTAACCTCAGCTCCTTGGCTGATCAGAAGTTTGATGACGTCAAGACGGCCATTCTTAGCAGCGATGTGTAGAGCAGTCTGACCATCTTTATTACCCCCATTGATCTCAGCTCCTTCACTGATCAGATATTTGGTGACTTCAAGATGGCCATTGTAAGCATCACTGTGTAATGCAGTCCAACCATCATTATCTCTCTTATTAACCTCAGCTCCTTGACTGATCAGATATTTGATGACGTTAAGATGGCCATACATAGCAGCACTGTGTAATGCAGTCCAACCATCATTATCTCCCTTATTAACCTCAGCTCCTTGACTGATCAGATATTTGATGACGTCAACATGACCATTGTTAGCAGCAATGTGTAAAGCAGTGTAGCCTTTCCAGGCCACTTTGTTCACATTTTCTCCATGCCTAAGTATAGTTCTGATTGCTTCCAGATGACCCAGCGATGCAGCAAGATGTAAAGTTGGATGTCCATCTCCATTCGCCATCTCCGCATCAGCTCTGTGCTTAATCGTATGCAAAGATGAGTCTCCGTTTGCGTAATTACTGTATTCACTGCCTTCGGTATGTAGAGCTAGGTAAAATAGCAATATCAAATCCCTGCATGGTATACAAATGATGCATGCAAATGTGTTTATTATGCGTCCCCTTTCCCTCTCAATCCATTGCACGAAGCCAACAGGCCGTTTGGGTGGCATAATGGACAAATGAAGACATGCACCAGTTAGTTTATACAACGACTCTTTTAGATTGTGTTATTTGACAAAACAGAAAGGAAAAGAATGTTTCCTGGCGCACTTTGATCTGTTGATCCATGGAGCGAGCGAGCACGGCCGTGCTATGGAAAAATAAAACATGCACAGTCGCCGTGCAATGGAAACTACAATTCGCATTCGCACAATCTTGATCAAATATGAAATGACTTTCAACCAATCACAAGAATGACAAAATAGAGGGTTACTAAAACCAGATGAAATTGAAAAATAATAACGAATCCGCAGGCGTGCATTGCAAATAATATTTTCATAACAAATAATGCATGCACATGAGTAAATTATGCGATCTATCCTCACTCGAATTGGGGCTGTATTCAATCCATTGCACGAAACCGCTAGATTGAGAAAATCTGGTTTAACACAGCCTCAACGAGAGTGAGGATAAGTTTCTTAACCCTATCTAGGCCGGGATATTTTCTGAGTTCATATAGCCGGGGGGAGGGCCTCCCAGGCCCCCCCCCCTGAGATATTGGCTGTCGACCGAGCGATCGCGCCGAAATTTGGTACGCAAGTTTTCTGGGATATAATCTACAAAATTGCATAGTAATTTTTTTCATGCAAATTATTATTACTTAATTATGTTAATTTATGCATAATTAGTACGCGAAATCATAGTTTTTCATCTAACTCCATAAATAAAGCTCCAAATGTTCTAATTGTTAGCATAGAAACTCTTTGTGATGTTCTCAACAAGTGCACATGAAAAAAATTGTGATATCAAATCAATTTCTTATGTTTTATATTGTTTTTGCAAGTTTTTATGTATTTCTTCGTTTTTTGGACCTTTTGTTCTTCAGTGTTCTTTCAAGGAAATTTGTAGGGGACTCTTCTACGATCATAAACAGCATAAAATACATACAGTCAGGCCAGCAAAACTAAAAATAATCATACATTTATGATTTTTTATTAAAACACAATTTACATTGACTTTGTACACGAAATCACGTTTTTGAGCAAATTTTGGTCTGACATGCACTTACATAACGTTGCGTAACTTCAGAACCGCGTACCAGGGAGACGCAAGATTGGTCTCAAAAGTTGCGCAAGACTTGAAAGTAAAAAGTCAGCGAGCAGCGCGGTCAAAAATTTTGCGCGGCGAAAATGTCGCGCGACTCATTGAGGGGGGGGGGGGTCCGAGCCCCCCCCCCCCCTGGCCTAGATAGGGTTAATGGACGAATGAAGACATGCGTCATTTTTTTTTATACAATGACCTTTCTATCGTACACCGATAAAGACCCGGAACTAATTGCAGCAAAAAGTTTTTCAACTGTTTATGTTATGCATTGTTCACACAAAGCCGAGTTGGATGTACGAGTTTGTGCGAGTTGTGGCGAGTTGATTTTTGGGGCTACTCGCGGTATCTCTTCATTCAACTCTTGATAACTCTCCGTTACTCGCAGCAACTCGGCACAGCTTTTTACAACTCTTGGCAGCTCGACGCAACTCGAGTGATGTCGCAGTAAGCTCGTGCAATTGTTAAAAAAATCAAAATTTTTTCAAGCTCTCGAGAACTCTTGAAAGACTCGATCAAAGTCGGAACAATTCGAAGTAGACTCGCTAAACTCGTGAGAAACTCTTCGTAAACTCTTGGCAACTCGTAAAAAATCGAAGAAATTTGCGTAAAGCAAGGTTTCCACTTTGGCGAGTTGGAGTTGCGAGTCATACGCGAGCTGCGCGAGCTCTAACTCGCCTTAGCTCGCACAAGCTCGCGTGAAATTTACATTTTTTCCTGGAATTTGCTTCAGTGACAAAAGACTCAACATCGAGTTCACTACGCTCGCTGTACGAGTGAACCGAGCGCGAAACGAGTCAGGTCGAGCTAAGTATGAGTTGCGGTGACCTTTATACGACTTAAAGCGAGCTATGAAGGAGTTATCAAGATTTTGTTACGAGTGATAAGAGTTTCATATGACCAAGGGACGAGATATGCACATTTTTGGCACTCAAAGATGGATGCCGGCGGCGGTGGCGTCAACACCAAATCTTAACCGAAGGTTAAGTTTTTGAAATTAAATGGCATCATAACTTAGAAAGTATATGGACCTAGTTCATAAAACTTGACCAAAAGGTTTATCAAGCATTACTGAACATCCTTCTTGAGTTTCAGGTCACAAGATCAAGGTCAGAGGTCATTTGTGGTCAATGAACTTAGACCATGTTTAGGGAATCAACATCATAATCTTAACCTACGGTTCAGTTTTTGAAATGTCATCATAACTGAAAATATATGAACCTAGTTCATGAAACGTGGACATAAGGTTATTAAAGAATATAAACATCCTGCTTGAGTTTCAAGTCACATGACTAAGGTCAAAGGTCAATTAGGGTCAATGGACTTTGGCTAATTGGGGGTATTTGTTAAATTAACATTATAACTTTGAAAGTTTATGAATCTGATTCATGAAACTTGAACATAAGAGTAATCAGGTATCACTAAACATCCTGTGCGAATTTCAGGTCACATGTCCAAGGTTAAAGGTCAATGAACTTTAGTGATGTTCGGGTGATCTGTTGAATTACCATCATAACTTAGAGAGTTTATAGATCTGATTCATAAAACTTGGATATAAGAGTAATCAAGTATTACTGAACATCCTGTGAGAGTTTCAGGTCACACGATGAAGGTCAAAGGTCATTTAAGGTCAACGAACTTTGGCCATGTTGGGGGTATTTGTGGAATTACCATCATAACTTTGAAAGCTTATGGATATGATTCATCAACTTGGATATTAAGAGTAGTCAAGTATCACCGAACATCTCATACCAGTTTCAGGTCACATGACCAAAGTCAAAGGTCATTTAAGGTTATTGAACTTTGGCCATTTTGGAGATTAATACTTTGTTGCTGTCATAACTTTCAAAGTGTAGATACAGTTTATAAAATGTGGATATAGGGTAATCAAGTATCACTGACAACTGAAGACTTAGGTCACATGATCAAGGTCAAATGTCATTTATTGTCAATGAACGTAGTATTGTATCATTGTATGAATGGTGTTTTTGTGAATTAATTATTTTATAGTAGTTTTCAAAGTCAGCACTGCTACTACATTGGATAGCGTGATGCAGGTTAGACTCTCAGAGGCGCTCCACTTGGACCTTGTCTAATTTGATGTCTTGTTCTTTTACCTTGGCTTTGCTCGTCATTGAACTTTTCTTCCGTTTCAATTGTCTCTTCCTGCACTTCTTCTACCCTTGTTTGAATGTCATCTTCTTTCGCTGTTTCCCTACCTGAATGGCCACAACTCTTGGATCTTTTGGATCGAGGCATATTTCTCTCCTTATTTGTTTAAAGTTGTAATAATGCAGTGGCAACAGCCTTTTTAAAAGTAAGTGTACATTGCGTGGGTCAGTTAAAATGTTCACTTTAAAATAAACTCCCTCCTCGGTTTTAATAAATATCAATTGTTATTAATATCAATGATTAGATCATCTAATTTTCTTTAAAATGATACCCTACATGATATGATTATGGTTCACATGGACGTGCAGTGCCTTGAAATGTGGGGGCAAGGTCAAAATACAAAATTAAGTTGCAAAGTGACACATTAATGAAAGTCACTGTTCCTTTTTCCGTGGTGATGAGTGAGTTTTTAAGCGGTTTCTTTTGAGTTTGATCGGTAATCCCGCCTCGGTTTTAGTAAATATCAATGTTAAATTAATATCAATGAATAGTTCATTTAATTTTCTTTAAAGTGATACTTTCCATGATGTGATTTTGGCTTACATGGAGGTGCAGTGCCTTGAAATGTAGGGCAAGGTCAAAATTCAAAATTTGCAAAATGACATAATATTGAAAGTCACTGTTCTTTTCATCCATGATGATGAGTGAGATTCTCAGCAATTGTTTTCATGCACCTTAACATCAACATTCAAATGGAATCAAACATACCTCTGCACGAGCAAACACACAACAAACAAACATAAACCACAAGAAAACATTATGAAATGAAAAAGCAGGGCCAATGGATTTCCATCTGTATTGACACAGACAAAAGAATCATGTTCTGTATTGACCCTCCATGATTATTTCTGCTCGTTTTGCAGCTTTTTACTTCAGCCCTCATCCAACACTTTTCAATTTTACTCTTTTTTATGGCATGATCATAACAAGCATGGGATCATTTTAAAGGTAATCAAATGATCTTTTGAAAGATATCAAATATGCATTGTGTAAAATTTGGAGTCGGGAGAAATTATTGGCCAAACTCAGATTTCCAAACTTTTTTGCTCGTTTTGCAGCTTTTCAATTCAAACTTCATCCAACACTTTTGAATCCTGCTCTTTTCGTGATGACATGATCATAACAAGCATGGTATCATTGTAAAGAAAATCGAATGACCTTTTAAATGATGTCAAATATGCAATGTGTAACTTTTGGAGTTGGGAGAAATTAATGGCCAAAATCAGATTTCCAAACTTTTTTTGAGGGGTTTATATGTGGGGAAAATATAGATCACTGGACATTTATCATTCAGCTGGCATGCCTCTGAGCCCTTGCCACGCACTCGGAATAAACTCATACGAAACTCGCTGTAACTCGGGGTGCTCGATCTAAAGTCGCGCTAATCTCGTAGGCACCTCCACTTGACTCGTAAAACGATCGCAATGCTCGTATCTCGGTCTTGAAAACTCGGAACGCACTCGCGTATACTCAGATGTGGCGAGTTATTACGAGTTATTGTGAGTTTATCTCGAGCTTCTTACGAGTTATTACGAGTACTGCGAGTATACAACGAGTTTAGGTGAGTTTAGCACGAGTTACAGCGAGTTAGCAAAATTTTTGAACATGTTCAAAAATTTTGAAACTGCTCACGACTTCAAGGAGAGTTGTCCTGAGCTTGAACGAGCTCCGCCGAGTCATGCCGAGTTGTCGCGAGTTATCCCGAGTTTCATGGTGAGCTTTATGCGAGTTATCGCGAGTGCCTCATTTTGGCAACTCGCTATAACTCGCCATAACTCGCGATGTTAACTCGCCAAAGTGGAAACCTTGCTTAGAACATGAGACCAGCTTTATGAATGATCTCCGGCAGTATTCCCGACGGTCTTCACTTCGCATGTTTTATGTGTTACTTTCATTATGTCAGCTACTCAGTTTTGTCATGTACGTAAAAAGCAAATTTTTAGAATCAGGAAGAAATATAGGGCCTAATTGTAAAGATCCAGTTTATGAATCTATGAGGGCAGTACAGCATAATTTTGCATTTGATACTCAATGCATTTTTCCACAGGACTTTGATGATATTATGTCTAGTATAAATAATTGTGGCAGTTCCATTTCTATAGTTCATTTCAATTGTTGAAGTCTGAAAAAAAACTCTGATAATTCTATATTTTTCTCATCATTATTCCATTATAGCTTTATCCGAAACTTGGCTTAGTGGTGGAGAATCTTTAGATATAGATGATTACACTTTTATTGGATTGGTAAACGTGGTGGTGGTATTGGTTTCTTCATAACAGATCTCATCAAAATTCGAAGACGAAAAGACTTGGATATCTTTAGTGAAGTTGTAGAAATGTTATTCCCGACCTTTCGTTTCAGGACGCACACGCTATTTTACAAAGGTAGTTGAATTTGGAAGGGACTTTTTTGGCCCGTCATCATAATCGTAAAACTCTGTCCTGCAATGCATATTTTGTGACATGAGATTTTTTTATCGTTTCACATCTGCGGTGGAAACATTCAATGTGCGTTTCGTGTGCAAAATTCTGGTTGCTACTATGGTAACAGCGATATATCCGATTGAGGGCGACTTGATTAGTGGATACCAGGAACGACAACGCGTAAAAGGGGACAGAGTGGGCAAGTACGTTACGTATAGTCCTATGTAACGTTATAAGGGTGTCAAAACGATACTTGTAGGGTGTCACAATCCAAATACTTATTAAGAGATGCATTTTCATAATCTGGAAAAGACTTACTTCCATTGTTTAGGGTGCTTTCGAAACCCCATAGTCGCGCCTGGTATCCACTCGTCAATGGAAGTGGTACCCCCGGAATTTGAATCTAATCCCAATCTCTGTGGAAAGTAAAGCATAATGCCCATTACATCGTGTGCTTAGAGGCATATCGTTTGTGTAGAAGGCGTAAACAATAGAACAAAAGAAACCCGTTAGCTCAAACCATGGACCCTAGGGTCCATGCTCAAACGTATTGTATATGCTGTGTACAGAAATGGTTTCGGCTCGAGGGGTTGATCTGACCCATGAAATCAATTGCCAGTGATCCACCAATAATCCACATTAAATGCAATATCGATTCGATGGACTGTAATAATCTATATCTAAGCCGTCATTCAGTAAGTTTTTTCCTCATTCAATATGTACTCGATTTGTTTGAAAAACCACTTTCTTATCCATGTCATAATCTATTTTAGGTCCTGCATTTCGAATATCTCCAGCCATCAGTGGTAATATACATGTATGTATGGTGCGGGTGTCGCGGGAAAGGATTTTGCGCACGAAAAGCAGGTCTGTAGGGCCTGTAACCCCCCTGTAACACAAAGCTTAAGCCCCTTTCACAATTGGCGCCTCACTCGTGCGATAATTTTTTTTTTCGAAAATATTTTTTCCGTCCTGTTGTAGAAGTGTTGTCTTTGAGTCGCAAGCAATATATAAAATCGCACGAGAGGTGAACGACCACTGCACCAGGATACAACAGTCGTGAGACGTAATCGTGCGATTATTTTCATGTTTCCGGGTGCAACAGTCGTACAACGGCTGCAACGGTTGAACGATGATGCGACCAAGTCGCACGACATATGCGTTTTGTAGCGACCCGTTGTACGACTACTACAACCGATCGTACCCATTGTGCGACACGTTATGGTGCACCTGTCGCGCGAGGTGTTGGCCTATAAATACGACACGCGATGCGACTTTCTTCATTACAACCGCTGATGCCTGACGAGACGCTGCTACAGTGAACAAGACACAACCAAAATACAAGCATCGGCATGGCCCCAAAGAAGTCAAGGAAAAAGAGGAAAAATCAGCCTGATGAGGAGGAAGGGCCCCAGCCTATACCCTTGGCCGAGGAGAAAGCTACTGCTTCTGTCATAGCTGGTGATGAGGGTGATGAATTTGGTGAAGCCCAGACCGAGGATGATGAAATGCTGCAGGAAGGGGGCCAAGATCCACCAGCCGCCGCCAGTGATGAGAACAACGTGACAGATGGCCATGCTACCTGCGGTATCACCAAAGCCATGGACAGTGAGGACCATATTCGATATACCACTAACGAGAATGTTGATGCGAAGACGTTAGTTTCGAGGTTCAACCTGTTATGCAACATTGCGCAATACTTTGGCCGCTGTGCTATAGCTATGGGAAACCGACCTCCGGTTTTGACATTCGATGAAACAAAACATTATTTCGCGCTATGTACAGGTTGGTTTATTTTGTAGTTCCCTGTGTTGGAAGATGAATAAATGAACTAGCGGTTCAGAATTTTTCAGAATAAACCAACCTGTACATTGGGCGAAATTCGCGTCGAAACAACAAGTTTGAATTTTGGCTAAGAAATCCTCAACGGTTGTTCGTACACTAGTCTCGGAAGGACAGTCGTAAGTTCGGACTGTCAACCCATATTAAAACATACAGCCAGCACACGATCGACGTATGCGTAGCATGCAATATGCATTGACTGCGAGCACGCGGTATTCACATGCAAGCTTGGTATGCTGGCATTGCATAACACCATGAACATGATGAACACTGATGCTTTGTCTTTTCGGAATAGTCTTTCATTCGAATTCTTTAGTAATACCTTGCACTGTGCCTTACTATCTTCCCGTCCCCTTTCCCGTTCTTTAAATAGATATCATTAAGGCATTCGTAATGAAAATGATACAAAAGACAATTGTTGTATCATTGGAGTGTGAGAGGAGAATTGGTGAAAAATATTTATTTTGTGACGATTCAAATAATTGGCAAAAATACGATGTTTCAACGGTAAGACTACCAATCTACGGATAAGAGAAGGGTCTGTTACATAAACTGCAATTTAGTTTTTTTTCGGCAGTACTCTGAGAGCAACTGGTAATATTATGGAGGCTGGGCTCCAATCAGAATTTGGGGATTCCAACCTGAAAATCAGTTGGCAGGTTGGAGTTTTATGCAACAGACCCCAGATATGCCAGAGTATAAAACTCCCGCCAACATCTCTTCGGTTGGTGTTCCTGTGCCATATTTGCTGTGTGTGCTTTCATGAACAGGGGCTATATGGAGAGATTAACTTTCATTAACCATACATATATTATTTTTTGGGTTTATCACCAATGACTGTGGAAGCGATTGGTCCCAAACTGGGACGATCGAAGAAAAATGAGCCATTTGTTATTTGTTGGAACAACTTAATGAAATGCATTTCTCAGTGATTGACTCATGATGGACAAGCGTGGAATACTCTAATTTGGAATAACATAATTTTGTGTGAAGTATCGCTGTTCTAATGGCAGGTTAGCAATGGATTTCATTTTAAGGTAGGATACATGAACTCCTGTTGTTTAATAATCATAGTTATGCGCTTATTTTACAAATGCTTAGCTAAGCTAGGTTACCCATGTGATTTCTCCATGGGCTGGAAGAGAGGATACAGAAGAGAGGGAGAGAGAGAGCGTGAGAGGGAAAGAGAAGCGGATAATCTTATGTGTATACAAGACGGTACGGGCAGACGGGTACACAATGTACTCTCATACTCATACACACCATGCACACGGGAGTTACTCCGATGCGAGATCGTAGAATGTTTCGCATTTGAGAAAACGGCTGTGAAAATGCTAGTTCTTTCGATCGCACAGAGCGTATCGATAGAGACGCCGACGCCGATCGAAATCCCTCTATGGGCATAAGTGAGCCATGAACGTTTCCACACTAATTTTTCCTTAGTGGAAAATCGAATATGGTCCTGACTGATGGAGCAGGAGCTGGCCGAGTTTTTCGCTGACAATGAGTTCGTCTACGACAAGAGCAAGGTGGACTTCAAAAACTCTAAGAAGAAGGAGCGCAAGTACATGGAGATGGCGGAAAAGCTGGGAGTCACCGGTAAGTAGTAGCTGAAAAATATGCACATTCCGATTTATTGATGATGTTTATTAGTTAAACATACCAATTTTTTGGATGTTGACTAATTTCTTGCTTCTACATTTTGTATATTTTCAGTGGCCGACATCAGACTATGGTATAAAAGCCAGAGGACCATCCTGGGGAAGATGAAGACCGCTGGAAAGAAGAGTGGTCAGAAGGCCATCGTCCTTACCCCCAGGCAGAGATGGGTCAATAACAACCTTGGTTTTCTGACGAAGCACATAGTCCATCGGTCACAGGGCTGCCAACTGGGCCACCTCAGTGGCCGAATTACTGAAGCCGCCTCCGACGAAGAGGGTTGAGATGAGGAGGGTCCAGATGCCAGCCAAGCACCCAGCTCCAACCAAGTCTCCAGCCAGGGGGCTGCACCTCCCAAGAAGAGGCAGAAGAGGGGGTCGCCCACCGATGTGGACAAGGCCCTCCTGGAATTCATCAGAACATCCACCGAGCAGACGGCCATCCGGAGCCAGGTGGATGCGGCACTCACCCAAGGCGCTGACGAGAGGCAGGCCTGGCTAGAATGGATGCTGCAGGCCGTCCGCCCACTCCCAAGACCCCTCTGGCGAGAGTTCACCAGGGACAATTTCAGCTTGGTGAGCCGCTACCAGGATCGGGCGGACCACCTTTCCACCACCCCAGTATCTCGCCCCAGCACTCCCCAGATGATCCAGCCACTCAGGCCTCAGTCAGCGCCGATCGGCTTCACCCAGGACGCTCCACCTGCTTCCTTCCTTGGGATGCTCGGGCCAAGCAGCACCTGGACCCCTCAGAACCCTCAGGGAGGATTTCAGCAGCCCAATTTACAGGCCCCCTTCCAGCAGCAGCGTGCCCCCTTCCAGCAGCAGCACCCCCACTTCCAGCAAAAACAGCAGGCCCCCTTTCAGCAGCAGCAGCAGCAAGGAGGCAGCAACAGCGCCAACACATCAATCATCACCCAGTTGAACTTGTCAGATGAAGAAGATGAATAGTGAACTTTTGTTAGGATTGTTTTTATTGTTACTTGACGAACTCTCTCAACTCAAATTATAACTTGACTATTTTGGAACATTTATTTCAAACTTTTTTAAACATTTACTCGGTGAATAGAATTCATTTTCGTTAACAAAATGTCTTGGAAAAAATATATAATTTTTAAAACAACATGATTAATGACAATATAAAATTTGTTATATCTGTACATCTTTTTTATTCTCATAAATCACGTTTTTTCAAAAATGTTATCTTTTTTATTTCAAATACATGCTATTAAAGGAGAATCAACTTTTATTATTTCAAACATTTCATTGTCAAAGAAAACATTTCTGTTTAAAATAAATGTTGACATGATCATTCATTTCTTCTTTGAAATGATTCATTCCACTAAATCAAGGCGGCAGCAACAGCACCGTCACATCAATCATCACCCAGTTGAACTTGTCAGATGAAGAAGATGAACAGTGAACTTTTGTTAGGATTGTTTTTATTGTTACTTGACGAACTCTCTCAACTCAAATTATAATTTGACTATTTTGGAACATTTATTTCAAACTTTTTTAAACATTTACTCGGTGAATAGAATTCATTTTCTTTAACAAAATGTCTTGGAAAAAATATATAATTTTTGAAACAACATGATTAATGACAATATAAAATTTGTTATATCTGTACATCTTTTTTATTCTCATAAATCACGTTTTTTCAAATACATGCTATTAAAGGAGAATCAACTTTTATTATTTCAAACATTTCATTGTCAAAGAAAAAATTTTTGTTTAAAATAAATGTTGACATGATCATTCATTTCTTCTTTGAAATGATTCATTCCACTAAATCAAGGAGGCAGCAACAGCGCCGTCACATCAATCATCATCCATTTGAACTTGTCAGACTTGTCAAATAAAGAAAATGAACAGTGAACTTTTGTTTGGATTGTTATTGTTACTTGATGAACCCTCTCAATTTTATTTACAACTGACCCATGTTCGCACATTTATTTCAAACTTTATTTCAAACATTAACATGGTCAATAAAATTAATTATCGTTAATAAAATGTCTATGAGAAATATATATCATGTTTAAAACAGCATGATTAATGACAAAAGAAAATATGTTATATCTGTACATGTTTTTTTATTCTCATAAATCACATTTTTTCAAACATGTTCTCCTTCATTATTTTATTTCAAACACATGTTATTAAGGAGAGTTAACTTTTTAAATTTCAAACTACCTTTCGATGTAAAAGTAATGTATGTTTAAAATAACTGTTGACATGGTCATTCATTTCTACTTT
This sequence comes from Lytechinus variegatus, assembly GCF_018143015.1. Classification (NCBI taxonomy): domain Eukaryota; kingdom Metazoa; phylum Echinodermata; class Echinoidea; order Temnopleuroida; family Toxopneustidae; genus Lytechinus; species Lytechinus variegatus. The sequence continues at coordinate 9,303,161 of NC_054745.1, read as the reverse complement.
GAAAAGATTCATTCCACAAAATCATGATCGAAGTTTACATGCCATTTTCATGGCAGAGTCTGTGCTGTATCCCGAGTAGTGCGCCAAGTGGCAGTCTATATCATGTGTTGTTGCCTGGGCAGGCTTCCAACTGGACTGTGGTAGTAGTGCTTCAGGTAAGTTCTCAGCTTCTTGCCCTCTTTGTTTGCCTGGTAGCCTCCGCCAACTCGTTCAACATCCTGCAGAACTGCTGCGTTTCTCCATGCCCCAGGGATGTGGTTGCCCAACTCATCTTCATGGTCAACGTCAATGTTCTGAAGCCCAGGAAAACGACCTCTCATTAGGTTGTGGAGGCACATGCAGGCCATAATGACTGTCCTGGCTTTTTCTGGATCAAGCTGTAGGGTACTCAACAAGCAGTCAGGGAAACTCCCGGTTTTCCGAGATCGCTTAAAAAGTCCCTTTTTCGAGATAGTTGCGTTCACCGAAGCGTGAATCACCGCTGAAAACCTTCGCCCTGTGTAGTCTTTCTCGGCTGTTTTCAGACCCTTATGTATGTGTGCGAAACACTCGGTAAGAGCGGTGAAAATGTGTACGCGTGTATACGAACGTGATTGTTCGGGACATTGTTATCTTTAAAACATGTGCCTCTCTCTTTTTCTCTCTCTTATTTATTGTCAAGCATTCAATTTGATTTTCGTTCATCACTTACCCTTAATCCAGACGTCAAATGTGCCATAATTAGACCATATTTTTGGATCCACCGTCATGTATATCCGTAATATCCAACTTTCATGTTAATTCCACCTGAGCATTCATCTTCAGCTTATGATCTGCTGCACAATCCATAATCAATACATTATAATATTATTTCCACTACTAGTGCCGGCGGAAGTCATGGAAATTATTAAGTCGATATGCAATTTCAAAACATGCCGAATACAGGTCTTGTCCTAAAACAATCATTGGCTGGTTGACGAAGCCAACGAATTGGAAAAAAGTATACTGTATTCACCTTCAAAACAAACATACTGCAAAGTATTGGGGCTAGCGGTCACCAAATCAAGTGCATTATAAAAGTCTGCCTGTCAGCTCGATGTCCAAACTTCCCTCAAACGTCCAGCCCAGATGAATATCATGATGTCATTATGATCATGACCATTCTCCATTCGACATGATCCATGCTAGCAGTGAACAGGTGTGAGATCAATGGTTTAGATTATGAACATTATCGAGAACTGCATGTCCATTTTCCAGAGCACTAAACCGCCGGAGAGCTGGTTAGAGGTTATTGCCATAGGAACGAATATATTTTCCAAGTCTTTCTTATCATATATTACGTAATACCGTACCCAAAATAACTTTCAGCATGATCATGGAAGGTCCATGGTAGTACTATGCACACTTTGTACACGCAGTACACACACACCACACGTTCGGCTTCGCGGCACAAAGGCTGAACGCAGAGACTAACCTCCTCTTACGAGAACTTTTGCTTAGATTTTTTCAGCATAAATGTGTCTTCTTTCTTCAATAGCGTCTAAGCACCACGGTGGCGAATTCTATTTTTTGGAATATAGATGAGAAATTTAGTTTTCTTTAACATATTTGAAAATAAAAATCCGCCACCGTGGTGCTTTTTTTATATGATTTTTTTAGTGAGGGTATGTCAAAAAACCCCATTCACTTTGTACAGGAAAGCTATTCGGTGAGATCCTAAAAGATTACGTCATGCGACCACAAATCCCTGTTATTCGAGATTCTGTCGCTTTCGCAAAAGCGGGAGTTTCCTTGACTGACAAGCATCTCCAGCGATGCGCAAGGATGCCAAAGCTGTTCTCCACCACACGGCGAGCCCTCGAGAGACGGTAGTTGAAGATTCTCTCCTCTTCGGTCTGCTCACGGTTGGATTACGTCTTCTGTATCCATGTCCTGAGAGGGAAGGTGTCGTCCCCAATTAAGAAGTAAGGGGTGTCTCGGTCATCATCTGGCAGGGGCTCTGGATCTGGCAGGCCAAGAGTACCATTCTCCAGTCCACGTCTCAGCGGGCTGTGGTTGAAGACCTGGGCATCCGATGATGAACCGGGATTACCAACGTCAGCCCAGAGGAACTTGTAATTGCCATCAACTAGGGCCAAGAGGATGAGGCTGTAGAAACCCTTGTAGTTGTAGTAGATCGTACCAGAGCCTGGTGGATTTCTGATGGCCACGTGTTTTCCGTCCAAGGCTCCGCAGACATGATGAAAGTTCCATCTGTCAGCGTAAGTCTGGGCCACTTCTCTCCATTCATCTGGGGTAGTCGGACAGGAAAATACTTCATCTTGGTATTCACTGATGATGGCCTGGCACACCTCTGGTATAAACAGAGAGATGGTATTATGGGCAACACGGAAGGCATACTGCAGGGTTTTGTAGCTGTTGCCGGTCGCAAGATATCTCAAGGTGATGGCCAGTTTGAGCCCCAGGATCCAGTGGCTGCCGGTAGCAATAGGACCTCTCTATCCTCGGAGTGATGCGCTGCAACAGTTCAAGGAACGTTTCTGGTGGCATCCTCATGTAGTTCAGGAAGTCACCCTGACATTCTCTCTGCAACTCCGTCATCAGATTATCATACTGTCCAAACAGCACACGTCTCTCAATCTAGGGTTTGACCCACCACCTTCTTCTTTGCCTTGCATGTCTTTGACGTCTACGGATTAGTAAGGCCATCAATATGACATGTCTGTCTTGAACGTTTTGGATTTGCCTTCTCAGACTTAGCAAATGCAAGAGCCTCCCAGGAGCTATTGGTCGAGCAGCAGCCATGTTTACAGTATGGATGGTCCAGACATTTGGGATGAAAGCTCAGGAGTTCTCGAGCTTATATTGGGGATGAAAAAAAATCGTACAACGTTGCAAAGGGGGCAAGAAAGGTTTTCCAATAGTCTTAAGGTTGTACAACGGACTCGTACGACAGGATGCATCATCCTACGACATGAAAATAATCGTGCAACACTCGTTCGGGTTCTTACGAGTGCGTGCAAAGTCGCACAACACTCGTACTGCCTGTCGTGCAATTATTTTTCATCGCGTCAGTCGCTCAAAATATCGCAGCAGCACGGTTTTTTTTCCCGACCGAGATGCGACCATTTTGTCGCATCTGGATCGTACAATAAGTGGTACAACGGCTACAACGAGTCGTACAACCGGAAAAATTTCGAGTCGCAAGCCGTTGTAGTCTGTTTGGCAACAATTGTGAAAGGGGCTTTCGTTTCAATATTACAAGATCGTGAAAAGGGGCGTAGCTACGTTGGGGGGGGGGGGGGTCACGCTTGATACCGTACATTTAAGTCTTGTCTTTGCCACCAAATTGCACATTTACCAATTACTTGCGTAACATATAGATGCGACACTTTTGGCAACTCCATAGTTTGGTATAAGAAATGTATTACCAAAATGTGCCAATGGTGCAATGCGTTTTTAATTTGGACATGGAATTATTAGTGTTTATGTTTGTTTAATACATGGAATTTTAATCTTCGTTTCCTCGATTCTGACTGGCTGAAAAGCACTGTAATTATGGTAATTGTCTTTTCATAAAACGCTCCCCTGATCATCATGATATTGGGAGAGTCAGAAGTGTACACAAAAAGAAACGAGTGTATGCATGTGTGTAGGGACAGGTGTTGTACAAAATTAAATGGTTTACAAAATCGGTTTAGCCGATGTTGTTTTAGGAAATAGAGACCAAATGGTAAAACCTCCTTGCGGTGTTTTTTTGTTTGTAGGTTTAGTGCAGTAAACGAGTACAAACGCTTTGCGAATGATGTCAAAAGTTACCAAAATGTGCGTTCAATGTCCTACACATTTTGGTAGATTTACCAAAAGCTACCTAAATGTGTCTTAAAATAAATGATTAAATAATAAATTGCACACTTTGGTAAATACAGTAAAACTAGCGGACTTTTCTCATATTTACCAGAATGACAAACGAGGCACCATGACATGGCAATTGAAGTAAACTTTTTCAGTAGAACTGGCTTTCGCTATATTAAAAAAGGACTTAACAACAATTGGCTAATGCTCATTCGAATGCCAAAGGCAATGATTTATTCTTGATCCATTGATAATAATACATGCGATGTTTGCCTTCAGTGCCGCTCCATTGATGGTGGCACGCAATGGAAATATTGCGTTATTTTTATGAAGAATAGGAGAGGGGCATAACAAAAAAATCTTTTCAACCAGAATAAGGAATGTTGAATGATTTCCCCCAGCAAATGGTTTAGTTGGAATCCATTAGGAACTGTGCCACTCTACCCGACAAACTGAACCAGGAATCATTTCGTGTATTTTAACTTAAGGCTGGCTATAAATTCATATTTTCCCATTCAGAGTTACAAAGCCTCACCTTATTAGGCCATATGCGTGTAGGGGCGACCAATCGTCATTTATTTATTTATTTCAAATATTTAAAAGAAGGGTATCCCGATCAACCCTTATGGAACAAACACAGTGTTACCACAGTGTGTACCACAGTGTGTAACACAGTGTGTAACACAGTGTGTACCACAGTGTGTTCACAGCGTGTACCACATGTGTTTAATATATGATTTTGGGACGTGTGGTAACACTGTGTTTACAACACTGTGTAACACAGTGTTGCCACACAGTCGCCACACAGTCCGAAACACATATTAAACACACTGTGTACCACACGTTTATAACCACATAGTCCTTTACACTGTGGCATTCACCACATAGTCCACCACACTATGACATACACCACATAGTCCACCACACTATGACATCAACCACATAGTCCACCACACTATGACATATACCACACAGTCCACCACACTATGACATGCACCACATAGTCCACCACACTATGACATATACCACATAGTCCACCACACTATGACATATAGTCCACCACACTTTGACATATACCACAGAGTCCACCACACTATGACATACACCACATAGTCCACCACACTATGACATACACCACATAGTCCCCACACTATGACATACACCACATAGTCCCCCACACTATGGTGCTCATCTTACTGTGATGTCTACCACACAGTCCACCACACGGACATTGACTACACAGTCCACCACACTGTGGTATGCATGTGCCACTAGCTCATTTACCACATGCAGTCCACTACATACCCATGCAGCACATACCATGTAGACCACTGCAACACAGGCCAACTGGAACGAAGCACAGTGTCCGGCAATCTTGACCACAAAAGTATACCATCATTGCCAATTAGTGCTGATCTCAATAGGAGTGGAAGCTAATAATAGTGTCACCAATTCAAATCAAATTTTAGAATATATCTTTCATCATTTTGCATACCCAGTTGTAAAAAAAAAATCAACACTAAAAACTTCCATCCTCCTGATCACAACATAATTGATTTGAGAATTTGTCTGTTGTCACTGGCTGTAGGTACTTGGGTGGTTGTATCATGGTAGACATTGTGCTTTGGTCCCAATCTGAAGAGTAGGGAGAGCAATCCACAAGACACGAGAAAATATAATTAGAAATAAAAAATGAAAAAATTTATTTTGTTCAGTTTAATAAACAGTAGTATAATAAAAGCAACATGAAAATAACTGGGTCATAAATACAAGCACTGTGAATACAAAGATGAATTTTTCTCCTCGATTTTCACAAGTAAACATACATTGTGGAATGAAATTGTTTGGGAAAACAAGCCTGGTATGAAATATTTCTTAAATGTAAACATATTAACGGGGTACTCCAGGCTGACATAATACAATTTTAACAAATAAAGTAAAATGAGACAAATAAAATACCGCAAATTTCATCAAAATCTGACAAGGATGACAAAGTCATTACATTTTTAACTTTTGCATTACTAGGGCAAAACAGTGCTATGCATGTCTTCATGAATATGCAATGAGCAAGCTGATGATATCCCCACGTAATCTTTTGTATTTTATTTCAAAAAATTATATTTAGTCAAATTTTGTCACCAAATATAATAAAAAATTGGATTGACAACTGATTTAGTTTGTAAGAAAATCATTGTGCCAACTTATTTTGTTACAAGGGAGACATGTCGTGTACACATGTAGGAAAATATGAAATGATCATGATTTTATTAAATAAAATAAGAAAAAGGAAGGTGGGGACATGACATCATTATTCAACCTATTGCACATTCATGATGACTTGCATATGACTATTTTCACAAAATGTTGCTAAGCTTGAAATTCTATAACTTCGCTATTTGCTATCAGATTTTCAGCGTTTTGCTCGGTGGATTTTACTATATTTATTTTGATATGATTATTTTCAGCCTGGAGTACCCCTTTAAGGTATCTAACATTTATGAGTCTATATTCTGACAAATTTATCTTTGAGGTTGTTCTTTCATTCAAATGCAAGTATCTTCATTCGAAACAAGACTTGCAAGGTTACAAGTGATGAAAACACCGAACTAAAATAACCTGTTTAACCTTAAAAGAAAAGGTTACTTGAAAAAACAACAAGTGGAACGCCTCTGACAGTCTCGCCTGTGTCACGCAATTCAATATAGCAACAATGCTGACTTTGAATAAAAAACAGTGATACTTGATTACCCTAATGTTCAAGCTTACTTTCAAAGTAATGAAGACATTTCTAAAATTATTACCAACATGGTCAAAGTTCTTAGACGCTAAATGACATTTGACCTTAATCATTTGACTAAAAACTAGTGCAAGACTATCAATGATACTTGATTACCCTTATATCCAAGTTTCATGAACCAGATCCATAAACTTTCAAAGTTATGACATTTAAAAAAAATATCTCGAGCATGGTCACAGTTCATTGACCCTAAATGACCTTTGACCTTAATCAATCATGTGACCTAAAACTCATGCAAGATGATAAGTGAAACTTAAATACTCATGTCCAATTTTCCTGAACTAGGTCGATAAAATTCCAAAGTTAAGATGACATCTCAAAAACTTTGGTTAAGATTTCGATTTTGATAACCAAACATGGTCAAATTTTATTGACCATAAATGACCATTGGCCTTGACAATGTGACCTGAAACTCATTGTCAGTGGTACTTGATTACCCTTATGTTCAAGTTCATGAAATAGGATCATGATGATGACACTTAAAAAATTAACAGTTCAGATTTCAGTGCTGTGACCTTTGACTTTGATCATGTGACCTGACAGGCTGACACTAATGTAAGATTATCAGCAACTTTTGTACAAGTTTCATAAAATAGGCCCTTATATTTTTAAAGTTATGACATAAAAAAAAATTCGACCCTAAATGACCTTGATCATGCAACCTGGACACTCATGCAAGATGGTCAGTGATACTTCGTTACACTTATGTCCAAGTTTCATGAACTAGGTCCATATACTTCCTAAGTTATGACGACATTTCAAAAACTTAACCTTGGTTAAGATTTCAATGTTGACGACGACGCCGCCGTAGTCGGAAAAGCAACGCCTACACATGTAGTAAAGCAAATCCCTACCATCACAGAGAGTTGTGAAATTTCGAAACAGGAACAAGTAACCAACATTTATTTTTCAAAAATAAGAACACTTTGCATATATTTTGCCTTTTCACAGAAAAATATGAACAAGAGCCAAAAAATGTCCACAAATCTCTTGCATGAAGTGCATATACTAGCGTCCATATAGCTGCATATAAGTATTCCTTTGTATTAGTTGGAACTTGGAAACAGTATCAAACGGAAGGTACATGGCAAGAAAATGATTTGTCATAGTATAAATATAAAAATATATCAATCTGAGTTTGATGAATAGCACAAGCGGGAGTTGGAATGTCATGATAAATTTTGAAAGCACACACTATATAAACCTGAGTTGGCTGTATTAGCAGACATGTCATAATACATGAAAGACATTTTCGTGTAATATATACCCATGATCAGAATAAAATGGGTTTTTTAATGACTTGTATGAGGCAATATTAAGGCTTATTTCCAAACAAAAAAAAAGGTATCACACTTAAACCTGCTTTTCTGCACGTCTTCGAGATGAACGGACATCTTTCAGCTTCTGGCCCATGCGTGCACGTACTTGGCCCGTGGAAGTGCAGGGAAATTTGCTTGTTGTGTGTGCTGAATATAAGAAAATGAAAGGACACAAAAACTGGCTCAAAGTCTCAAACTTTTATCAAAGACTCTACATCATTTATAAATATTAATTAAAGCCAAGTCAAGTTCCGTCTGTTTGTGACTGTTGGTTACTCAGCTGCAGTGGAGTATCTAAGAGTCACAAACATAACAAAAAACCATGCATACCCATGAAACAGGATTATAATATTAGGGGCAGATAAGTTAAAGCAAGAAAATCAAGATTTCAGGCTCGGTAATCTTATTTCTATAGTCCTACTTGATTGAAAATATCTTATGAAATGACAAGGAAGTGACTTAAAGGAAATTAAGTTCTTAAACTGGTTGATTGTCTAAGCCTTTGACTCTGTGAATTTCTAATTTCTTTGGTCCGCCGTTCTGGAAGAAATTGTACTGGTGACAGGCAGCATCGTTGTAAAATGTAAAATGACAAGACATTTGTGAAGATCAATCACTTACTTAAAACATTAAAATGTTTTCTATGGTTACGTAGATTCAAATCAAAGTCGGTGTCCTTTTCCTCCTTTTTCTGTTCGTTTGTTTTTGTTTCCACATCAAAAACTTATTTTCACGGTAGATTACCATTTGGAGAGACTGTGCTATTCTACATGTAGTTTCTCTTTCAGGGAGATTCACCCTAACCCTCCACCTTGAAATTATTGACAAGCTTGGTAATATGAGAAATTACAGAGCATCTTCCTATTGACATTCTGAATTCATTTGTAGATTCACGCAGAGACAATCATTCTTGGCAAAATACACAAGAAAATGTAAAAGCTATCAAAGGGGAAGTTCACCCTGATGAATAATTGGTTGTAATAAGAAGCAAAAAAATTGAGAAATATATCAGTGAAGGTTTGATAAATATCATTAAAGAACAGAGATTTTTTTAAATATGATTTTATGACATCACAGACGATATGAATTGCCCAAAATGCCATTTTTTCAAAAATTGAAAGTGATTTCTTTATTTTTGCGGTGGATATATCATCAGACACATCATTTCATAGCCCCTTCTACTAGAATTTACCATAACGCAAATCTGTGTGAGACAGTGTTATTTGTGAATGTTGATATGCCAGGGCCAGCAATGGAAATTCATCCGTTTAGAGTGCCAATATCCTACAATGATATACCAAGAAAGTCAGAAAAAACTTTAACATTTAAAAAAATCACAAATTTAATGAAAAAGCATGTCCGGAAAACATAACTCTCATCTCATATAGATATATGTCCTGAAAGAGCATCTACTCCATCAAAATTTCAGATAACATTTTTATGTGGTATATGTTTAACCTTTCATAATTAAGAGGTATTCTTTGTTGTGATGTAAAATTCTATTTGCACCAAAAGCATGAATGCAATGCTCTGGAGAAGATACTCTTTCTGGACATATGAGAATTTTGTTTTCTGGTCATGATTTTTCATTTAAATGGCCACAGAATCTTGCCGTAAATAATAAACTTTTAAACTGACCTTCATGGTTCCGCTGGTCTTCAGTCTTTTTCTTCTTTAGAAGCTCTGCCATAGCAGATCTGTCAGCTTTCCCAACCTGCAACCAAAAATGGAAATAAAATATGAACACATATGGAATATGTTTAGAATTTTAAAAATTAAAATTTAATTTAGCCCCCCCCCCCCCGCTCAACATTTTTCAAGACCATTCAGCTGCGATTTTTGGGGATGACCGCGCCGCGCCACTCACATTTAAGTCTCGCATATCTTCTGAGTTCAATTTGCGATACCTGGGTACGCGGTCATGTGCAAATCCAATGCAATTCTGTATCTAGACTAGGAATCCAGACAAAATTCATAAGTGTATCATTATTTTTAGTTTTTCTAATGAATTTTCTTTTATTGAAGTAGTACCACCAATACTTTCCAATTCCATCATTTTTTTTTCAAGTAGAAATTTAAGAGCAATTTTTTTAATCACCACTGGCAGCGATATCAAGTTATGTAGAAGTCATTTTTTTTTGCAAATCACAGAATAAAGTCTGGCCTGCTTCAGGTAAACACTTATCACTTTGGACTAAATTTCCTGGCTAGTATGCTTCAAAATTTCCTGATCCATGCACGTCTTAAAAATTTAAGTTGAATGTAAAGTTTCAAGGTACCCTTTTTCTCACATCTTTTTTTGAGGTTGAAGCCTCATCCTCCATGTCTTCATCTGTGGCATCAGACTCATCCATAGCCTCATCTACTCTGGTTGCGGTGTTTAGGAACTCCTTCTCTTTCTTTAGTACATCAGCTTTTTTTCTGTAAGGGCAGGCACATTAAGGACAGACATAAATAGTCAGAGTAATTTCAAAGAGCCATTTATGAAATGCATTGTAAAAATGGAGTTTAGCATTATTAGATTTATTACTACAGAGTACAGACAAGTTATCAAATCAGAATTCAGACACCAGTTTTTAAGTTATAGAAGTAAATAATTTTATTCTGTACACACAAACTATTTTGAGTTGTAGACATATTTTTCAGTAGATCTAAATAACATAATTATTATTTAAAAACTAGTAAGAATCTTTCACATCATTAAATTTGCCCCCAAATTTGTTAATTAGCCGATGTAATGCTAATCCAGTCTAGCCAGGAGGCTTCTAGAGAGTAAAAATCATTTACTAACGTAACTTATTCTCATACAAAACCAGGGCTTCTATTGTATACATGTGCATGTAGGCAGCCAAAACCTGAAAATTTTGCCCCCGAGATTTCAACTTTCTCTCTAAAAGATCTAGCCCTAAATCATGTACCTGGGATACAACTTCATTTCCGACATTTCTATGCTATGGATTTTATTTTTAGACAAGAATTCATTAAAAAAAATGACAAAAATATCATGGAAAGAAGAGACTTGCCCGAGTTTACACCGCCATCTTGTTTTCTATTGTTCTTCACCCACGATACGGACGCTTGAGTCGCGTAACGTGGGTGAGAGTAGCCAGGCGGCTTCTAGAGAGTAAAAATCATTTACTAACGTAAGGTTACTCTCATACGAAGCCAGGTCTTCCTTCTCATAGACGCGTGCGTCGGGTAACGTTGGCGAAGAACAATAGGAAGTAAGATGGCGGCGTAAACATCGGGCAAGTCTCTTCCGTCTTTTCACAATATTTCTCTCATTTTTTTTTTGATGAATTCTTGTTAAAAAAAACGAGAGCGTAAAAATGTCGGAAATGAAGTTTTTTCAATGTACATGATTTAGGGCTAGATCTTTTCTATTAAGGAAAGTAGAAATCTCGGGGGTGAAAGTTTCAGGTTTTGGCTTCCGTCGTGTGGGTCAATGAGAAGGAAGACCTGGCTTCGGATGAGAGTAACCTTACGTTAGTAACTGATTTTTACTCTCTAGAACTAGAAGCCACCTGGCTAGGTGAGAGTAAGGCCGTGTTTATGCTTCCACTTTTCAAGCCAGAATCAGCGTTTCCAAACGTGATTAGTCCAAAACACGGTTGCGTCCATGCTTACTTTCAGTTAAACGCTGTTTCAAAACGCCGATCGTAAACTCACAAAAAGGTGCGTTTGTAAACGTTGTTTGACCAGAATCAGGCTTTCTGGGGAAGTATAAACAGAACCACGATCGTAAACGTGTTTAAATGACGTCATTTGGTACATGCTTCCGGTGAGATGAAAATCCGCGGGCAAATACAGTCGTATTGCTCCTTGTTATCTCTACGTAAAAACAACAATCGGAAAAAAAAACTTTCGAAAAAAGGCGCGCCCAATTTGACCTCGCTTAACAAGATCATGATTTGCTCTGAAAAGTTAAGCATAAACAGCGTTTTCAATCGACGTTTGAAATCGCTGATTCTGTCCTCGCAATGGAAGCATAAACACACCCTAAGATACGTTAGTATTAGTCTTGAGGACGCAATGATGATGATTTTGTTATCATATACTTCTTCATCATTGACGTCTTGACACTCTCTCCATAGTGTCTTAAGCGAAGGACTAAAACAAAGATGGATTTCCCTAGAAAATCCATCTTTTTAAACCAAAATCACAAGAATTCTATTCATTCTTACATCTTCCTACGCCTAATGCGTAGGAAGGGTTTGAATATTACTATATAAAAATATAAAAAATGAAGATTTCTTACCTAACTGATGCCGCGTAGACCCCCCCCCCTTCCACATGTAAACAACGGAAATACAATAGCATCGAACCTTGAACCGCTTACGTATGACGTACTTCCGGAAAGCAATCCCGTCTTAACAAATAATAATTTAGAGATAAAAATTCTTATTTAACAAATATTAAAATTTTTGGATTATAAATAATTCATATTAATATATATAAATTATTTATGATCACGAAATAAATGTTAATATTTGTTGAATAAGAATTTTTATCTCTAATTTCTATCTCTAAATTTTATATGTTTATATATTAATATTTAACACCTTCCTACGCATTAGGCATAGGAAGGTGTAAGAATGAATAGAATTAATAGAATTCTTGTGATTTTGGTTTAAAAAGATGGATTTTCTAGGGAAATCCATCTTTGTTTTGGTCCTTCGCTTAAGACAATATGGAGAGAGTGTCAAGACGTCAATGATGAAGAAGTATATGACATATCTAAAAAAAATCATCATCATTGCTTCAAGACTACGTTAGTATAGGCCTAGTATTACTATTAGTAAATGATTTTTTACTCTATAGATTATTTAGAAGCCACCTGGCTAGTAGAAAAGATGGAAAGAGCTTACGGCCGTGTTTATGTCGCCATCTTGATTTCTTTGTCTTTCGCTTGGCGACAGCACGCAAATCGCGCGATTCGTTTTTTTTTATGAATTCTTCTTTAAAAATGAAATCAATATCGCGGAAATGTTACACCCGGTAATCTACTAAATAAGTTGAACCCCATGACAGTGTAGGCCTACATGTTTTAGGGCTAGATTTAGAGGGAAAGTAGAAATCTCGGGGGCGAAAGTTTCAGGTTTTGTACCAGTGGCAGTACCGTACGTAGGTGAATACAGCCCGTGATCCCAGGCATCAGTGGGGAGTAACCCTACGACTACGTAGAGTACTGTGTAGAGCTAAATTCATAGTAACCCAGGCCAGGGAACTGGCCCTGGGTTAAAATCATGACTTTCAGTTTCAGACGCCTCCAGGCTAGTCATGCTAGTCGAGCACCACAAAGCCTATAGATCTATATACATACGGTTCGGCAATTCGACAAAGGGAGAGCATAAATAAATACATATTAGGTACAAATCAGGATATAATAATGTATATTTACCACTTGGCCACTAACACCTTGGCCTTCCACATCCCAGCCAATGTTTCGGCCGTTTCTCTGCGGGGTTCCGGACTCCACAGGCCCTCAACTCAAGTTCGGGTCCACCAAGTTGACCAACATCTTTTTGTTACAAAATCGCTAGAAGTAACAGTTCCTTGTTTCCACCCAGTGTACTAAAACCCACATGGTTGATATCCTTATCAATTCAAGAAGATTAAGACAAAGTGCAGTAAGATCAGATTCTAACGGGCGTAAATATTGGATGAAGCGATAAACTGTAACGGGCGTTGGTGAGCTTTGAATAGACCAGTTCGTAGTTACTTCATGGACAATTTTGGTAAAATGACCTTTCATTTCTTTCACTATGATAGGCAGATTTCAAAGCAAGATATTACGTAAGCTTGCTTTACATAGCAGGAAGAAGAAATTTAATAGACCAAGTGACTAGAAAAGCACACCAATGAAACCTTTATGAAGGTATTTGTTGAATTCCTACTTTGAATGCATATCATATATGTTGCACAATGTACTTGGCAAACAGTGAAATACCAATCGTTCGTGGACGCATGGTTGTTTTTTGTGGATGTAAATGAATACCACTATTCAAAATAATATATGAATAATCAAGACATCAAAGTTGGTGCTTATCTCATTCGATTTTAAACCACCATGTCACTTTAGTACAAATGACCTTCCTCTGATCATGCGTAGAATATTTTGATCATGCGCAGAAAGGAACTACGAACTGGCTTATTTGAAACGCACATGTACACTAGCGCTAGCATGCCTCGCCGAAAATAGATTTCCGAGGCCGAGATTTACCGAAGAGTTCCGGATATCTAGTATAGATCTATAACTCTATTAAACGCTAGCCTTTAATGATAGTTTATCCATTGCGATGATGATCTTAAAAGAAAATAAAAAAAAATCATCAAATATCAAATTACCGGCAAAATTTCAGTGTAAATTATAAACTAAATGGAGATTGTATTGGGAATAGTGCATCAAACAATTTTTCAAGTTTAGTACTCCTCCCTGCTCCCCCCCCCCTGACGAGCTTGAAGACCCTTTTTTGCTTGTTAAAATTTTTTCGGGTACGATTGAAGAACTTACTGTTGTAACACTGTGTTTGTTACCCAACTATGTGGGCAATTATGTGATTAATAATGTGATCTGAAGTCTATGCACTGTGAATACATAGTTTACACATTGTCAACTATGTGAATACTCTGTGGTAACACTGTGTTTGTTACCCAACTATGTGAGCAATTATGTGATTAACTATGTGATCTGAAGTCTAACACTGTGTCCACATAGTTTACACATAGTCAACTATGTGAACACACTGTGGTAACACTGTGTTTGTTCCATAAGGGAACAACAAGCTGGTTTTCGTTGGGGCCCTTCGTAAACAACCAAAAATATAAAACATGGTGACACATTCGAATATAAACAAAGAATAGAGCGTAAATGCTAATATTGAAAAAAAAATAGAAAATGAAACAATGAAAATTAAATATGAAAAATAACAAAATAGGTAAAATATGATACAGTACAAGTGCTACCTAAAAGTAAACAAAAATTATACATACACATGAAAAATATAAGATATGTAGAAAATGAGGAGAAAGGATAGAACAGATTCTAACATTCATAATTTATTTCAATCAATCAATCATAAAAATACAGGTATATACAAAGTAGGTAAACAACATGGGATTGGGAGCCCCTAGAAGTTTTCATTAAAAAAACTTGTGGGTTGGGCACCACCATGGTACAATCAAATACAATTAATATAATACATACATAAAGAGTGAAAAACAAATAACATTGAAATACATTTAAAAAAGAATGAAAGAAACAATGGGCTAACATAGGAGAAATAAACAAACAAGCAAACTAGGAGTAATAATCATAGCGACCTACAGTGACCTATTGGAAGGAGTTTTTATACTGAGCAAAAAAATCAACTTTCAAGAGTTTTTAAAACTTATTTAGGGTTTTACTTTGTTTAATATCATTATTAAAATCATTCCTCTACAACGTAGAGACCATTACAGTCCCTATTACATTTCAATAGTTTTTTACTCCATTTTGCCATTTCCCGGTTAAACTGTTTAATGTCTTCTATGAATCCGAGGTGTTCGGGTAATTCATTCCAATGCAATGGGCCTGTGACAAAAAAAAAGATTCCTGGTAAAGGTTGTACGAGCATATTGCGCTCTGATAATATGCTTCTTCTATAAATACAATTATCACAAATCACATGAGGAGCAGCTACATGTAAACATTTATGAACCATTAAGCAAGATGCTCTATAAAACACATTGCGTATTTTTGGCCAAGGCAATAATAAAAAAAAGTGGTTCAGATGGAGTTTCCCAGGATAAATTAGACACCATGTATGCTGCCCTCTTATGTAATCTCTCTAACTTACTTCAGATCTTCCCGACCAGACGGTACAGCAATACATTATATAAGGCATTACAAAATCCCAACACAGCTTATTCAATTGTGCTTTATATTGTTTACAGCGACGAATAATTCCTAGTTTTTGTTTCACAATTAAAACTATACTGTCGACATTTTTTTGTTTTTAAGTCGAGATTGTTATCTATAATAACTCCTAAACATTTATATTTACTTACACATTTCATTTGACATCCATTTAACACTATCGATAGCACATTTCTGTCTAGTGATCTTAACTTTTGTTTTGATCCTAGTAGCATCGTTTTGATCCTAGTAGCATCGTTTTGGTCTTGTCACTATTCAAAATCAACTTGTTTTTATTGAGCCAAGAGTCCAATTCCGTAAGAGCTTTTGGGAGTTTGAGCTCAACCTCTTGCTTCGATCTCCCAAACAGAAATAGTAGTATCGTCAGCATACATTAAAAGGTGTCATTTGGTATAGCGTTAGAGAGATCATTAATGAATAAAGTGAAAAGTATCGGGCCTAAGATCGAACTCTGTGGCACACCCATTGTGTACATGTTGTAATGTTTCTTAGAGTAGATTTTTTCTTTTGTTGGCGGCTTTTCAAGTATGAATCATATGATGACATTTGGTGAGAATCCATATTGATGTAATTTGATGACATTTGGTGAGAATCCATATTGATGTAATTTATCTAATAGTATCTTATTTCATTAGGTAGGGGCAAGATCGATTACGGACGTCTGCCCCCGCCCCCTGAATAATCGGGGATCAGCGAACAAAACCCAGCGGCAGCGCCACCAATAGAGTATAAACTCCATGGCTGACAACGCCGGCGCCCGGTTGGCCGGCCGGCCGGTCGGTGCGGAGGTAACATACGGTTGGCTGGTTTCTACATTCATGCTGACAAGAGTTTGTGAAAAGTTATTGAATGAAAATAGTAGCTGTGACATTCACCTTCACCCATTGATAGTTCACAAGTCAAGGCCTGTCAAAACAAACATGGCTCGATACTGGACCAGATAATTTAGGTCTAAAGTTAGACTAGGAATTACCTGGGATCGGGCTTAATTAGGGGCAGTATTCGTTCTCTACCTGATGGATTGTAAAAAAAAAGTGAGGTCGGATTTTTGGATATCACATAAATATTTTATAGTGGTAGACTCCAATCTCCACTGAAAGAAAAAAAAATTAAAGTATATCCTTGAATATCTATCGTTGCTCAACTGCATAAGTGCTACATCAATGACAGACCAAGTACATATCGTTCAAGTGAATCAAGTCCGTATTTCGCTAAGTCGAGTCGCGTCGAGATATCCTGCCAGTCCTGCTAGTGCGGCCAGCACTGCCTTCGCGCAGGACGCGCACCTAAGTGTCCGGGTAGTTTCGGTGCGGTCATACCACGAGATCAAGGTATTGACTCGGGAGTTGGCTGGTGTAGTTTTGGTAGCGGCAGCGACATTGAGTAGAAAAACGATAATTCACTGTCATCAGATCATGCATTTATATTGATGTGCAAACTGCAAGAATAATGATTACCTTTTGACTTACTTAAAAAATACATTAACATTCTAAACATAAAACTCAGCATTCTTTTTTTTGTATGTCTCATTTTCCATAAAAAATAGGAAAATTGAACAAAAGAAAAAAAAATCTATACATTTTACCCCAAAAAGTGCACTTAGTGAGGGGCTGAGCTTAAGTGGTCACAAAATTTGAGCGGAGTAAACCTTCCTAAAAGCCTAACTGCCATCTGTTGCTGCCCTCTACGTCGTTGATGCAGACACAATTAAGCGTTTTTAATGTGTTACTCAAACACCAGATAATGTGTCCCATAAACAAAAAAGCAAGTTTTAGAGATGATTTATCATGCCTAAATCGCAAGTACAATAAACAAATGACCTATCATTGTAAAGCTTGGGTCTCGTCTTCCTTTTAAAATAACCTAGATTATTCCTCATTCAAACATGAGTGAGCGAAACTAATTTGAAGAAAGGATGCTAAATAGTCACATGACGGGCGGTATCTGAGTTTCAAAAAGAAAATCACAGTTCTAAAAATTTCAATATCTACTCTTTATTTTGATACCTCAATTACAGAAAATGGTCAAGAATTAACAAAGTTCTGTTTATTTGAATCAAGACTTGAATTCCAATAATTTCATGAAATAAGGAGGTTTTACTGGATAGCCTTCTTGACTTACTCGACAATCCGTTTTGTTGACTATTAGCCATGCAGATAGTTTTTTGCTAACTCTGCGATAGCTTTGGTGGGAAACCGGTGAAAACACATGAGTTTCATGAAATTATGGAAATAGCAGTATTGTTTTTGACCATTTTCTGCGATTTTGCTCTCAAATAAAAGAGCAGATATTGAACTTCTTAGGCATGCAATTTTCTTTTTTTTCTAATTTTGATACCCCCCTAAATTACTTTTGATATCCTTTCTTGAAATTGTTTTTTACCAGTCAGTCGGCAAGCCCCTGTGTTAATGAGCAAATGAGCAAGATTTATCCAAGTCCTCTCATGGCTGAATTCATGTCCCTGCAAAATATCGTGAATTGTGAGACTTTCTTTCTCAAAGAATTTAACCACTTTTATCTTGAGTAATATTGATTTTTTTTTGTACCATGTGCAAGAGTAAATGTTACTTTTATATTGGTCATATCCTTTGAATAAAATATTTTGATGAATAAGTGAATTTTTAACCTGAAAAAAATGCATCAAACAGAATTTTCTTCCTATGTTTCACTTGCAAATTGTGCAACAATTTGTGCTTTAGGCACCAACATTATTTATATCATCAGCAAGCTCAAACTCAATACTTTCTTACAATGTCACTCTTGATATGTGGCATCTTTTAGATGGGTCAGCAGCCAGTTTTTTCCATCAAGATGTAAGACTAGATTTCTGAAATTTCTGAGTAACATAAAATCCAGAGTTCTGATTGGCTGAATAATGTTTTCAGAACAACAAGCGCGGCTAATTTGAAGAGATTATAACATGGTGAGTGTGACCTTGCAGAGAGCCAGTGTGGGGAACATTGGAATTTGCGTGGGTGTGTGGTTTCTATGACCAATCAGAATGCAGTATTCTTGTTTTTTGAGCTGGTAAATGTAATTGACCTATAAAAAGCTGGCTGCTGACCCATCTAAAATACATCTTCTTTTAACAATCATATGATATTAAAGCTTAGATCTCAACTTTATCATGATTTAAAAATCATTTGTGCTCAAACAGAAATTAAGTGTGAAAACTACAACATTTGTTGCATGAAAAAAATATTTTGTTTCATGTTTAAGATCAAAAGTTATCCCTATATTACAACATCCGTTTAAAAATCCAAACACATGACGTGGGAGAATAATTCTTCTTCTTTACAAAGAAACCAAAAACATGAAATTTGGTCAATATTAAGAGCAGCAATGGTCGAATAAAAAGAGGTGTTTTGGTTCGCACCAAGCTCATTAACTATGCAAAAACTCCCTCGTCATGAACATCACTTGGATTAAAGAGAGCTACTTTTTCGGGTTTGCTGAATGACTGTTACTCACTCATGCGTGGATGAAAAATCTTGTATGTTTTACAAGCTAAACAAGAAGACATTCTAAGATGTACAATGATAGCACATTTGTCTATTGTATTTGTGATTAAGTTATGATAAATCATCGCCAAACCTCGGTTTCGTTTTCTTTCTTTTTTTTGTTGGACGCACTGTATAGATGAAAAAAACTCACATTTACCCCGGGTAGCCACTTTCAGCTGTTAGCTGTTCTTGCCCTGTATATGACATGATATGTTATTATTTCTCCCCAACTCTTATTCAGATTGAGATTCAAATTGAGACTTTAGATTTACATCCAACAGAAATGACATAAATATTGATACAAATCATTTTCATTCATTATAACAAATATTTACGATACAAATCAGCGTTATTACAATTACATTAAAAACATCAGTGATAATTAACATATAAAGATATAAACAAAATATGGTGAATTTTGTAGAATAATTATAAACTATAATTCAGAACAAAAAAGAATATGTGAAAATACGTCTTATACGTCTAACACGAAGGCAGACGGTAGCATTTTTAAGTTTTTGGTATGAATCAGCCGGGGATCGAACCCACGACCTCCCGTTCATGAGACAAACACTCAACTACTAAGCTTACATGTCCGTATTCAAGCAAAAGCTGCGCTTCAATTTTCTGGCCTGTCGAAGTTGCCAAAACCGTTTATTTTGTTTTGAAAATATATATTTAGAATATCGTCTAAATGAAGCCCTCATCTGAAAAAGGGCACTTATCAAAGGCAGCATCTACATTATATAGAGGAGGCCCTGGTACTTGAAAGCGGGGGCTGAAGCACCGCAAGATTTTCCGGAAGAGGGGGGGGGGGTTGATGCGTGTATTATTCTCGATAGATAGCACCCCCTGGAATTCCGGCAGATGTGACAAAAAAAGAAACATTACCCAAAAAACTTCATTTTGTAGTGCAATCCTTTTTGTTTATTTGCCCGTAAAATTTATTGATGTAAATTTGAAAATCAAAAAAGGTTCAATGTAAAATTTTGGTCCCAAGAAATTAAACAAGCTTCAGCCCCCTTCCCAGTGCCAAGACCTCCAGGTTTCTTTTATATAATTTAGATGCTGCCTTTAAATAAGTGCCCTTTTCCAGATGAGGGCTTCATTTAGACGATATTCTAAATATATATTTTCAAAACAAAATAAACGGTTTTGGCAACTTCGACAGGCCACCGTCACGTACACGAACTTATTTTATGAGATATAAAACAATGCCTTCTATGTTTTTTTTTTCAAGAGGAGAACGCAAAGAGGCTTTACTGTGTGTAGTAGAAATGTATCTTTCCTCCGATTGGGCTCTCAAAATATTTAAATTCAACATAGAGTGGAATCAATAAAGGGTCGTGTGGCTGTTCTTCAATTTACCACAGCTCCTCTACATGTCAGTTGAAGAGTATTTTCTCCTCAATCTATTCCAAGGTATTAATACAAACAAAAATAATCTTTTAAGAGTTCTAAAGACAATAAACTATTTTTTAATACATAAAACCAAAAAGGGAAAGGGTATCCTAGGCATGCTCCTGTTGGGTTATAGCCTTTACTGTGCTAGAGCACTATTACAAACGGCCGAAGAATAATAATAGTTATAATAATAATATTAACAATAATTATAATAATATCAATAATGATGAATGTAAATATAAAAATATAGATATAAAAGTTGCTTTATTATACCCCAGAACGCAATTTGCCTTGCCGATGGCTTTAAAACATATTTTTTTTTATTTAAAGTCGAAATACGGAGAGGGGATGGGGTAAATTCGGAGGGCTCCAGTGGGCTTAAATAAACAAAAATAAAAAAAACTTTTTTTTCAGGAATCATGTTGTCTGATGTCCCATAATCTGTGTTTTCCAAGTTGATAATACAAGTCAAACTGGTTTTGTAAAGTAGTGGGAATGCCGGGGAGATGCAGTTTTGCCACTTTGGGGTCTCCAAAAGATATATATTTTAACAAAGTTAAAATATGGATTGAGGTGGGGTACATTCGTCATGATTCATGTGCCAGAGCTTCATTAAAGCAGTAACCTGCAAAGCAATGTCTCCTGTAAATTTTCCAAGAGAAACAAATTAGAAACAAATAAAACAAAATTAATAGTGTTTTACCGATACCGAAATGCATTATGTCCGTATGTATCATATACATTACGGTGTGGCAGACACACCAACAAAAGCGATACGAGAAGCCGATGGAAGCTATTGTGTTGAGATTGTGTTATCTCGAATGACATACCATTGATCGCTTTATTGTCCGATTCGTGAGTGTGACTGTGACACAGAGGTTGTTTTGGTCTCGTTTTAGCGCAATATCACGTCATACATTTTGACATATTTGTCCTCTTTCTAAGCAAATTAAGACACTAATACTGTCATGAAGCATATCGATGTTTTCGCTAATATATTCTCTTTCATGTAGAATGTTGACATTTTTGTATTAATTGTTGTTATTTATAAAACAGTTCAGGATTCTTGAAAAAATACTCTGTTTAAATTATAATTTGCATAATTTATGTAAATTTGGTAATAATAAACAAGGATGTCCCAATTATTTTAAGACAATTTTCTTCCCTGTCCTACCCTAAGTTTTTATTTCCAATTTTAGGGCAGTTCTGGTGAAATATATATTCTGAATTACTTGTTTATACTATATCGACATAATATGCAAATTTATGCAAATTACTTGCTTATTTGCATAGATACAGCGTGTCTCTTTGGATGAATCTTTTTCTTTCGACTCAAAGAACATTTGTGCCAAGTGGGACATTTGTACTCAAAAATGCAGCGTTCAACCTCTTAACAAGTCTACTAAAGTCAGTATAAACTGTGTAGCGAACTTTGCGCATTAAGGACCGAGGAACGCGTTAGATGGCAATTGAAACTATTTAACTCAAGCTGGCTTGTCGCTATATAAAGAGTTTGGGACAATTATTATAGATGCTCGTTTGAATGTCAAAGGCGATGATATTCTATTGTTATACATTTACAACAGTACATGCGATGTTTGCCTACCGCGCCGTTTCATTGTCTGGTTGCACGCAATAGAAATCATGTGTTGTTTTCATGAAAAAAGTGGGGTGGGGAAAAAAGACGACCATGGAAAAGTTCAAAATAGCCCCCCCCCCTTCCACCACAAGTTGGAGGGCTGAATAATATTTTGGCTTGAAAAATATTTAGTATAATTAAAGTGTTTGGATCCACCAGGGATTCCGTAACCCATAATGCAGGAACCCTCACGTGTATTTTTACCTCAAAGCCGATCATTATTCATATGTTCACTTCCAGAGTTGCGAAGCGTCACATGCTAAGTTATAATGCCTAGAGTAGAGGGGCGGCAAAGGGTTATTTCGATAGGTAGGTACAAGATGATCTGACGGGCATCTGCCCCCCCCCCCCCCGTCCATATCCGGTCGATCGCCTTGATATGTTTATGGATTCTTTTTAATACAATTCCTTAATCTATATTCATTCTTCTCTTCCCCCTTTTCTCCTCTTTATTCACTACCTATGAAGTTGCCTCCCTTTCCCCTCTCAACACCGCCGCTGAAATCTAGGTCCAAAGTGCAATACAAAAAATACAATCATTCAACATATTCACGACTGTACTACATAATAATACACTGTCTGTTTATCTGCAATATACAATAAGCATGAAAAGAAGTTTTGATATTATGGTGGGTCGACTAGCGCTAGCCTTTAGCTTCCATTGTTTCGTTTCTTTTTGGTTTAAGCATTGTATGAAACGCGTTTCTGTATTGAACCATGTGGGAAGGATAGCTCAGATAAGTTGGCTGCTGTGATCGTGATCATCGTTTCCCTCGTTAAAAAGAGATTAAGTGAGAGAGATAAGAAATACATAAACATAAAAAGATACAGTAACTAAAAAAGATAAAAAAGAAAGAAGGAAAGACAGTGTAGAAGGAGGAAAGGAATAAAAGGAGGAAGAACAATAATGAAAGAAACACTCTAAAAAATGAAGTGCTAATTTAGCTCTTAAAGAGCGTGTATAGTGATTGGACTTTGGAGTACTGATTTGTCTAGTTCAAAGAGAGAGAGAAAGAAATTAAGTAAGAAAGAAAGAAAGAAAGAATAAAAGAAAGAACGAATAAAAGAAGTAAAATCAATCGCTCTGCTTTTTTTGTTGATAAGTTTCTTCTTGATGATATTCTAATTATCATATCAAGGTGGGCTTCCCATTTAATAGTACTCATTTAGAAAGAAAAAAAATTACTTCACATAATCACATGAAAAAGCGACATATTTTGGTAAATTTTGAGTATGTTATTCCTGAGGTCAAAAAGTACAAAAAAAAAACTACAAAAATAATTTGTTGCTTTTGGTCCGGGTAATGGTATTTAGGTCCTACATTGGCCGGTCTTTCTTTTGCAGTCCTCCTGGGTGTTCTGCTATTAACCCTATTAAAGACTGGGCTATTCGAGATGTATTGCGGACCGGGGGGGGGGCATGATGGACCCCCTTCTGATCTCGGCTGCCAATCGAAATTGACATGCAAGTACTTTACCACATAAACTACATGCCAATCTGAAATAAAAACCTAAAAATGTATATTTTTTCACTTATAAATAAAACATGCAAATTTATGCGAGAAAATATCATTTGCATATTAAACACCTAATAACACTTTTTGTTCAGATGTCATCTTTGCCATAAAATTCAAAGGTTTCACAAAGGAAAAATGCAAAAGCCATTTTTTCTGGACGTATTTCTTTGTTTAGAGATTTCTTTTTCATCCGTTTTTTTCAATGTTTTTTCAATGGAAATTATTACAGACTTTTTAACAGCTAAATTAAATCCTGAATTAATTTAGCAGACCAATTAGAACAAAAAAAAAATCAAAATAAGTATGAACACTAAGCCATTCTCGGCATGACATTGTCTCGTAATAAGTCAAGTAGCGTCGGGATGCTGCACCCGTTTGTCGCGAATCTTGGTCTCAATTTTTTTGCGTGACTTAAAAAAATGCATAACATTTTGCGTTTCGGAAAGGGTTTTGGGGTGGAGGATCATGCCCCCCCCCCCCGGTCCTTTTAGGGTCAAAGAAGAACCGGGCACACAAGAAATTAAATATAAAATGCAAGCGATAACATTATCCACTGTTATGTTTATATTTCATAATTAAATAATTTTGAACATTAGAGTTACCCTACAGATTTCAAGAACGAAAATCCGAGATACAAGCATGGAATATCTAAGAGAGCCTTCGTTGCTATAATATTGGATTGTCAATGTCAACTAGAACAATGTTTGGCTGTAGATGACGCTATTTATTTTACTGGTAGGGTCGGATTTGACTCTTCCATTTGCCATCAGGGGTCCTATTTAATAAGATTTGTTATAATAATACATTTGCGATAGCAGTTAAACCCTACTGAAATACCAAAATCTGATTTTGACTGATAGTAAACTTGTTATCGAAATTATGCATTGCTCATTATGACAAGTCTTTAGTTGGGCATCAACATCACACCTACGATCGCAGTCATCGAATCGGAAGGAAGAATCCAAATCCAGGGGAGCGTTTCATGAAAGGACTTGTCAGACGTTTTATCCGACAAGTCCCATTTTATCCGACAGTTACTATAGTAACAGTGCCTCTCAGCCAATCAGAATCAAGGAGAGATGTCAGATCTGAAAACTTGTCAGACAAAAATGTTGATGAAACGGTCCCCAGATTGCCATAGACCCATTATAGTGAAGTTTACATCATACAGGAAGCGACATGAGGTACTGCAAGCAAGAAAGAAAAATGAAAGGGAGTGTCAATCCATGAAAGACCTCATCAAGCGAAATGTTGACCTTCTTCGCATGGCCTCTCGTCATGAATATGTCATTAATGCATGGTCTTCAGATGGACGTATTATTGTAGAACTTCCAGCAACTGATGGAAAGCGATGTACAAAGCTTATACGAAGCGAAGATGACTTGAACGAAACTGAACTCAAGTTCCAAAACTGAATATAGTATTCCTGACTTGTAAAGAAAAAAAATAAAGATAATACTAAAACAATTATTTTCCTCCATAAGGAAAGGATGGTAATCAATGATGATATGAATTTCCCTGACTTTCTCAACACATGTTAGAGGTGTACCAGTTTACATCTATATTTTATTAGATATCTTTAGTTATATCGACATGATACTTATAAAAGAAACCGTAATGTTATAAATAGTATGATGCAAACAGCAAAACGAGAATAGTATCAGAAAAAAAATGAATGTGCTAAAAACAATATAACATTTTTGTGGAATATGATTAACGAAGTAATGAACAAAAAAAAGGCCTACAAATGATGATATGAGTATTGAACAGAATGGTCAATTTCTTAAAGAAAAATAATATATTGTCTATATTTTTAATGGTTGTTTTGTTAGTATTGGGAAAAAGCTTCAAGACAGCATAGAAGGTGGACGTTCAGATCCTAAACTAGACATAAGTCACTGGTTAAAGGGAAATTACCCTTCGTCTATGTTCTTCTTCACAAATCAGTTACATGCATATCCTGGCTGGTATGGAAATGAAGAGACTATGACGTTAACAATTCACTATCTATTTTGTATTTTATTACATGAGTATGAAATATTTCCATTTTCTCCATATTGGCATGTGGAACAAAGTTTTATTCTATCCTGAACATGTGGAATGACCAATGTTTTGATATTTTGTGATTCGATCAAAATGGTCCTTATCGTCAAATCTGTAAAAAATGAAAGATTGTATAATTCAAACAAAAAAAAAATTAGTGAGTAACATCATCAACTCTCTCGTTTGCATATCACTGTGTTATGCATAAAGCTGTTTTGTGAAAAATAAGCGAATCTTTAAAATGTCTTAACTTTTCTGTTTTACATCGGATTTTTATGATTTTTTTAGCATTATTCTTGTTTGATTTTTCTCTTTTGACTTAGGGTAACCTTTTCTTGGGTCGGACTTGCCCTTTAATACAGCATGACAGTAATTAAAATAGGAATGTACTAATGAAAGTAAGACTTGATTTCACCTGATTTCACTACCATGTTAATTTTCTTTTGACCTGAGCCTCACTTTTTTATTAAGCTAAGCACATTTTTGTTTTTCACCTGTTATTACTGCAACAGTTTGGAATGGGAAGGGGGGGGGGGGGTATGCCTGCGACAAATCAGTATATTATTGTAACACTTGTACAGAAAGTGTATTTTTAAGGAGCATTGCTTCCTGATATACAATTTGCAAATCAAGTTCCGATTAAAAATCAGTTCATGAGTTTCATGAGGTAGCATTTATTGTCAAAATAAATAAATAAAGGGAAATTCTTACATTGTATTGAACAAACATACTATAACATCTAAAAGTCATCAGAAAATCAATCTCACAAGAATTGGTTCAATCGTTCGAATCTGAATATGTATCTATACACAAATTTCTTTGTTTGACATAAACATTTTGTTTTACAATACTGATTTACAATGATAACATAAAAAAATTATAGCAGCATATCGCAACCATCACCAATACACAGTGGCGGATCCAGGGGGAACAGCCTCCCCGTCCGCCCCCCCCCCCCCATCCTTGAGAGGCACAATAAAAAAATAGTAATATAAATGTACCGTTATAACGCAAGTGTGCCCCCCCCCCCCCCTAGACAATTCTGGATCCGCCCCTGGTGATGCATCAATACAGTTTTCCTAGATTAACATTTAATTGAATTATGTATATACATGTATTAATCAATGTACAAAGAGAAATAACGTATCGGAATTTAACGTAGAAAAGGTATAGCATAATACCAAAATAAAAGAAAGGCACTTACTGTATTGTGGAGCTGCTCTAATTCAGACATACACCAAAGCTTATCATGACCTGTTGAGTCAAGATTGAAGTTGATCACCTTTGCCTCATGGTATAACCCTTTTGAAAGATTTTCCTTGCGTTCGTTCACTTCCTAAAACTAAACATGATTGAACAAAAATACTCCAGCTTGGAAAAATAATTATTATGAACAGAGGGAAAATTCACAGAGCAAAATGCAAAAACATTACATTGAAAATCTTATCATAACAAAGTAATTAAATTTTAATGTCTTGTAGTATCGTCATGAATATTCATTAGGGGGTTGGTGTATTCTGTTATTGGATAATATCTTACATACGAATATAATGTGGTTTTAGGAGTTTGTTTGAAGGGAGTCCAGATTTACCTTTTTTGAAATTATTTAAGGAAGGTAATGTAAAGTTCGCATGGCTTCTGACTTTAAATTGTTTAATGTCCGAAACCACATCTTGATCAAGTGCTTCAATGTGAGTGTAATGCAGGCTTGAAAGAGCGCCATCTTTTGACGTAAAATGGACAAGCACGCTAAAGGACAAGCACGCTAAATGTATGTATATGTCACCTCACTAAATGACATAATTTCATGCCGTCCAACTAGCTTGTAATCATGCTGACATTCACAAAGCGTAAAGGGGTGATGGGATCTATCAACCCCTCCCTTTTTTCTCTGCTTCTTTCTACTCTTGCATGCTATCTCCCTTCTCTTTATAAGTGTTTATTTTCTTTCTCTCTTATCCCATTTTTTCTCCCGGGGGGGGGGGGCTGTACACACGCGTGAGCAAGTAATTTCCAAACATTCCCTAAACAAGTTTTTCGCCGGCTTTATTTACACATTTTGGCCCTTAAACAAGTTAGTAGTCACCAAAATATGGCCTCGGGGAAAAGGCTTGGGGAAAAAACATACCCTACCATACAAATTTGGCTAGTCTTAGACAACAAATAAGTATTGGGGGAAAAACATACCCTAAATACGTTGACCCCGCTATTGACCATTGACCGGTCTTTCTAACCCACTCTTTTTCTTCAAAATCTGTGTTTTTGGTAGTCTTTAACGAGTCCACGCGCGTACCGCGTCCACAACTGAAAAAAACCCTTTAAACGCGTTTTTTGTTTGGTCGCGCGTGTGTTCAGCAACGTATTTGATTGCCCCCGGGATTTTTCTATCTCCTATACGTAATCTTTACTGGCAAGCCTCCTAGTTATGTTTTCTTTTACTTTATTTTCACAAAACAAGATTATTCTACGGAGTTCAATTTTTTTTCAGTTTTGCTAGGAAAAAAACTCATAGCAAACTTTAACTTTATTTCTGTGTCCATATTCCCCCTTGTGTCTTTTTCTCTCTCCCTATCTTTTCCTCGCATCCCTCTCATCCCCTCTTCTTCTCCGATAATTCTCTTTATCTCTATAAATATATTAATGTCCCTCTTATCACATTGTCTCTTCATTTCTCTCTCTCTCTCTCTCTCTTCCTACTTATCTTCCCATACTTCTTTCTTTCTTCTTGTATTCTCTTCCCCAATTCGTCTCTCAACATCATTTTATTATTTATAAAACCATTCTTATATGGTACTCATTAAAAGATGACCTGCATATAAAGTCGTTTTTTCACATTTAATACATGTATGTTGACCACATTACTTGATTATAAAAGTACATGATTATTTCTGTTCATAAAAAAATATAAAAATACTCTCGCCGTGACCGTGACCTCTCACCATGCAAAGATTCTGATTAATTTGAAATATGAAAAAATTATTCAGATTTGTTGATAATTACCGTTAAGGTCAGTAATTCGTATACAACTGATAGTGGATTGACAAACATTTCCCTATATATGCTTTATTTCATCTTGATCAAAGTCTATACATCAACAAACATTGGCATTTTTTCTATTTTAACAGTGTTAGTAATTCAAAACAAAGCATAATGAAATATATTGGACTAAAAACAAAACGTATACTTACTACTCATCTCGGTAGATCTTGACATCATGAATATAAATCATCATATTTTTATATCATAATAGAACAGTTCATTATGTACAATAGTTTTCCAAATTGTATAAAGCGAATTGTTATCAGCTGTATAGACCAATTTCACGGCCGGTTTATGTATTTGGCCCTCTATCGGCGACGCCATTGCTGCGGTGGGCAAGTGCGCTGACCGCGATTGGCTCTGTGTACAAATTCAATGAAAGATTACAGATAAGCTCTGATATTGTGTCATTAACTTCATCATAAATCAATAAAATAAAGCATGGACACCTGGGTAGACGATGTAAGACAATGGCCATATGTGACCGATGAAGGTATGATGAATTTTTGCACTTTGGCTACTTTTTCCCCTTAGTTTTGTCAGTAAAAGTGAGTTGATGATGACCAAGAATCGCTGTTGGTTTTCATCAGGGAGCTCACTTCTTGTTGCTAGTAAATTGTGTTAGAGTAGCGGAGAGTGAACGAGACATAGAGTGAGAGAGAGAGGATGAGAGAGGGGAGAGAGTATGTGTGAGAGGAGGGGATAGTGAGAGGGGAGAGGGGAATAGTGAGAAGAGGGGTAGTGAGAGAGAGAAAGGGGGGCTAGCGAGAGAGTGTGTGAGAGAGGGAGAGAGAGGGATAGTGTAATACAGAGAAGGGGATAGTGACAGGGAGAGAGAGGGATAGTGTGAGATAGAGAGAGAGGGGGACTGATATTTCCATCTAAGCATGATCAAATATATCCCCCTCCCTCCCCCCCCCCCCCCCCACAAAAAAACCACCACCACCACATTTTATGCAGGCCTATAAGTATCCAAAAGGAGGGGGCAAGGCAAGAGAATAAAACAGAGAGGAAGGAGAAAGGAGGAAGGGGAAGAGAGGGCCAGGGCCCTGTTTCATAAAAAAGTTGTTATGATACCACTGGCGACGCATTCTTTCATCACGGCCTGGAAACCTATGCAGGGTGTACGGCTTCACACACAAACAGGCTTCATGAGTCTAAGGCGAGTGAATTTCACATTCACTTTGCTTCCAATCCTGAAGCTTTCTCCAATTGTTGTGGCAATTGAACACAGCACAGCTGCGACCTGAACTTCTCCGATTAATGCTCATTGTGAATCTTACAAGAAATCTGCTCAATTGGTCCAAAATAAAAAAAAATCGAACGAATGTACCAAATACCCTATTGACTTGTGTACTATAAAAGTTGATTCGCCCACCGCAGCATGGCGACCAGTCTGCTGCCCTCTCACGTTGTGAAATTGGTCTATAGACCAATTTCACGGCCGGTTTATGTATTTTGACCCTCTATCGGCGACGCCATTGTTGCGGTGGGCAAGTGCGCTGACCGCGATTGGCTCTGTGTACAAATTCAATGAAAGATTACATATAAGCTCTGATATTGTGTCATTAACTTCATCATAAAACAATAAAATAAAGCATGGACACCTGGGTAGACGATGTAAGACAATGGCCATATCTGACCAATGAAGGTATGATGAATTTTTGCACTTTGGCTACTTTTTCCCCTTAGTTTTGTCAGTAAAAGTGAGTTGATGATGACCAAGAATCGCTGTTGGTTTTCATCAGGGAGCTCACTTCTTGTTGCTAGTAAATTATGTTAGAGTAGCGGGAGAGTGAACGAGACATAGAGTGAGAGGGGAGAGGGCAATAGTGAGAAAGGGGGGGGGGGGTAGTGAGAGAGAGAGAGAGGGGGGGGGGCTAGCGAGAGAGTGTGTGAGAGAGGGAGAGAGAGGGATAGTGTAATACAGAGAAGGGGATAGTGAGAAGGAGAGAGAGAGAGAGGGACTGATATTTCCATCTAAGTCCTTTCTGTTGATGTTTTTTATCCACTGGCGACGCATTCCTTCATCACGGCCTGGAAACCTATGCAGGGAGTACGGCTTCACACACAAACAGGCTTCATGAGTCCAAGGCGAGTGAATTTCACATTCACTTTGCTTCCAATCCTGAAGCTTTCTCCAATTGTTGTGGCAATTAAACACAGCACAGCTGCGACCTGAACTTCTCCGATTAATGCTCATTGTGAATCTTACAAGAAATCTGCTCAATTGGTCCAAAATAAAAAAAAAATCGAACGAATGTACCAAATACCCTATTGACTTGTGTACTATAAAAGTTGATTCGCCCACCGCAGCATGGCGACCAGTCTGCTGCCCTCTCACGTTATGAAATTGGTCTATAAGATCAAACAGCATGTCGAGCGTTTCATTCGACAGTTCTCATAGTAATAGCGCTCAGGCAGTCAAAATCACCTTAAGTCGTTTGATCTGATATACCACTTGAAGAAAATGTTGAAATAATTATAGCGCCCTCTCCCATTCCATTTTAGGAACGAATTTTTAATAACCTATTCTATATTGACAATAACGAGCAATGGAATTGATAGTTGAAATAGAACATAACCCTAGCTATACTCAACCTGTACAAAGTTGATTGTTGTAAGAATAAATTCGATAGTGTTGTACTCCTATAATATACATTAAAACAATACACCTTAGATAATAACGATGTATATACGACTCGTTGTAGCATCATTGATACGCGTGTCGTATTATACAGTACCGTGAGCGCAGCTAATTTAGCGGTTAAAAGAGAGAAAGAGGGGGGGGGGGGGAGGGTAGATGTATAAGGATAACTACAATGTGAATCAATTATGATCAGAAGAATGCAACCATTTTAATCTCTAGAATATTCACTTCAGCTAATGCCTCTGGCATTGACTTACTGTTTACACACTAAACACGATTTAAAATGGAAACGAAATAAACAAATGGATTGAATCGAATTAAATATCATATTAACATGAAACCACGAGCGAAAGCTACATTATGTGTAGTTATTTCGACAAATACCTAATTATCTGTGATATATATTCCTGTCTTATTTTTACAGCACGGTGCGCTAGACTATCGGATGTTTTAATTTTATATGATCTTTACAATGAAATCAATTTAATGATTTCAACAATCATTACTGAACGTAGTGGGTCCAAACACCGCATTACAGTACGTCAATACAAATAACCAAAAAAAAAAAATGTGTTTCGATTCCATATGTTTGTTATTTTAGATTTCATTGTCAGGTAGCCAATGTGAAAGATGATATAAGTCATTTGGGGAAACAATTATATCAGTAATATATGTTGAAAATATTAAGCAATACGAGGATAAATTAAAAGCTGTACAAGCGAAGAAAAATGAACTGATTGAAATAAGTAATATGATGCAATTATACTTTCAGGGATATGATGAATATAGCGTGTGCTAAATCACATTGAGAAAAACCTCACCTATTTTGTTATACATAGAGAGTATTCAATTCGCTAAAAAAATATACGGGGAAACATTTTCCCTTTCCCTTTATATTGTCATATG
This sequence comes from Lytechinus variegatus, assembly GCF_018143015.1. Taxonomy (NCBI): domain Eukaryota; kingdom Metazoa; phylum Echinodermata; class Echinoidea; order Temnopleuroida; family Toxopneustidae; genus Lytechinus; species Lytechinus variegatus. Next base: position 9,270,593 of record NC_054745.1, on the reverse strand, counting down.
AATGCAGACTAAGGAAGGACCCTATTGAACACCATTATTTACGAGATTTTATCTTATTTCAATCTAACTTCATGAGGGGGATTGTGTACAATACGAAACTTCAATTTCATACAATTTTGGCCCCTTCCAGCTTTTTTTTTTACCACAAAATGAAAAAAAAATCAACCAGGGTACCATTCCATAAAACCTGGCCATGATAACAACTCCAGTTTGAATATCAAATTTCATAGGATGAGCCAATCAGGAAGCAGAATCGTTATTGTCGTCATGGTAGTTGACATTCTAGCAAAAGTTGCTATCATAGTCAACATTTTTATAAAATGGGGTCCTGATTAATTACTTCGAATCAAATACCCTAAAAGCAGAGAGCAATTTTAATCGAGGAATAACCCGATCACTATTAGGAGAACAAAATCGAACAAAATGTCGTTTGGTAAATGATCGGGTTCAGTTCACAGAAATCGGTTATTTACACGTTTAACACTGAATTCAATAATAATTGATAATAATAATAAAAATAATTGTTGTGGCCCAGTGGATTAGTCTCCGGACTTTGAAACAGAGGGTCGTGGGTTCAAATCCTAGCCATGGCGTAATTTCCTTCAGCAAGAAATTTATCCACTGTGTGCTGCACTCGGCCCAGGTGATGTAAATGGGTACCGCAGGAAGTAATTCCTCAAAAAGCTGTGTACGCCTTAATCGGTTGCCTAGCTTAGCAGGGGTAATAATAATAGCAGTGCCTTTTAAAGCGCCATGAGCATCGAAAGGTGGACCTGTGCGCTATATCACTAGCCACCATTATTATTATTATTATATGAGCGACAGTTTTCTATTTGATATGGAATGATAACCATTACACACTGTGACCATGTGTATTTGAATATGTAGTCACGTACATAAAGAGTTAGGAGGACGTAAATTGAAATGGAAGTAAAGGTGAAAACAAATCTCTGGTCTATATTTCTCTTACAACTCCGATATCATTCCTTTGATAGTCTAGATGATTTACAAGAATAATGTCTTCTGGTAGATAAGAAGTTTGTCACCATCACGCCCTACGAGTTACCAGAAGGAGTAACGAGACAAGGGCTCCTGTAGTGAGGGCTATCTGATTTCTCGTATTTTACGATCCTCCTTGCCTGGATGATACCATCACGTGACACCTGATCAACTGCGTAGGTATTACGCGCTCTATCCCGGTACGCGATGTAGAGTGTGTCTGTCAGTTTGTCAACGCGACACTGTGGGCAGTCCCACTCATCACAGTGTATGACAGCCTTCTCTTCTCCTGATCGTGAGATGACAGTGTATTCACCATAACCTGTCTTCACAACGATATCACCTGATGACAAGGCTTGTATCTCACCCCACACCTTCTTACCCTGCATCGTAATAGTGTTTACTATCTTATCATTAGCAGGATTGATGACGTAGATATTAGACTGATTGAACTGAGCAGCGATGATCATCCCATCCCTGTCAACATCAACATACACACAATAATCGTCTCCATTCCTTGGTATGCTGATGTCTCTAATCACCTTCCATTGTCTGTCATAGAGAGTGATGCATCCATCCAACCTGTCATCCGTGTAATCATCTCTCTCCTTACCACATACTATTACGTCACCGTCTATGGGCGCACATGATGTAATCAACACACCTCCATCAATGACTTTCTCTGTGTGTTGAGTGTTAATGTTTGTAACATACATGCCCTTGTTACCTACGCCTTGCACACATATCTCATCATCACTGACTAAACCACGCACACACGGGTTATTAACAACCGATGGAATGTGGTTTGACGTGACAAGTTCCCATTTACCGATATTCCCATCAATTCTACCATAGTATTCTCCACCTACTTCCCCCTCTACAAACTTCACTCTCTCAACTTTACTCTGTATTCGGTCAAGACAGTCGCTAACATCTTGATGAACATTCAAACTTAAATTTTCATCAATAGATGCAAGTACTTGAGGAGCTTCATTCACCAATGTTTCATCATGTTGGTTTATACGTTTGATGGTTGATTCAATGTTCATCAAAGTGTTTATTGCATGCTGATTTTTACCAGTGAGATTATTTGTCTTCTTAGTAACTACCTCACTGATTGTCTTTATATCTGATAAAAATTTAGCTTCGTTATCTTTGAGGAATTTTTCTTCCTTTTCTATCTCAGTGTTGCAGTCCTTGATCCGTTTCTCCCTTTTCTCATTAATGATTCTAATTTCTTCATCTGCCTCCTCGTCAATCTCTCGAAGCATTCTCACTTTCTTGTCCCTTACATTCTTTAACTTGTCTTCGAATGTCATCTTCACTTGGTCCTTGACTGCGTCAATGCCCTTACTTGCAGAGGTTGCAAGGGTTTTTATTGTAGAGACCAGAATTTTCAGTTGTTTCTTCGTTTCTTCTATCTTTGGTTTTTATCCTCCAACCTCTTCCTGCTCTGGATGATGACATCCTCAATGTCGTCTAGCTTACATGGTTTTTGGTGATTTTTAGTAGCACATACATGACAAATAGAAATGTTATGTTGTACACAGTACAATTTGATTGGCTCACCATGCTTGTCACATGACCATGTCATGTCATGACCTTTTCTAGGTCGGAGCTGAACTTGGTTTTCTTCAGGAAATCTTGCCGCCATGTTGTAATGTCTGAAGATTGTTAATTTACTATGGTCAGTTGAAACCTGTAAGAGATGTAAAATGAAAGATATTGTCAAATTTGTCATCAAAGGAAGAGACTTTAAAGTTAAAGATAAATTCGGCTGAAATACTTATGCAATCTATGTAATACATGTGCTTTCTAATGATAACGTGCAAAAGCCACTCTCAATTGATAAAAACTCCAGTTAACGTTCCCTTGGTTTCAGCATATCAGAATTACTGACCTCATCCTTCAAAATTTAAATGGCTACTTAATGTGAATAATTTGAAGATTTCAAACTTATATACCTTTCACAATCCTATGAAATCTGAATACATTTATATAAATAGCCCTGGGTTCATCAGGTTCAGATCACTGTTTATCAGCGAACAGACTTTTTCCATATCTTAAAACAGCAATCATGGCTGTCGTTATTTATTCAGAGCAATATCAATATTTGATGTATTTCTGATGAGTAAATAGCATTCAGTAAAGTTTGGACCATGTTATAGGCAATTGGAGGTGAGAGGGGGATATCGGGCGATAAAATACTCCTTGTAAGTTTACTCACCACTTACTTCTTTCTGTGAAGTGCATTAAGTCGCAAGATATCTTCATCTGGATGAGTTGAACATCTTCACCCTCCTTTAACTGGGTGGTATGTAAGGAAAGTATTGAACCACAGTATGCTTGGGACCTCCTGTTTTAATTCTCTCCTCCATTTTATTTTCCAGGACATTGCATTTTAAGGAGCATAATCGATATCGTTCTTAACCATAATAAGAACCCCTTTTTAAATTGTTTGCGATAAATCCACTGTCTTGTCAATCTTATTCTCTCTGATATACCGTCACAAAGGGGTTTTTATCTCTCTGCTAAAATATTTCATACAATGTTCATTGTTATAATCTTAAGAAGGCTTAATAATGAAATGAGGATAAGAAAGGGAATACAGAATTAAAGAAAAATTTGATAAAAAAGATGATCGTAAATTTCATAACTTTATAAATTTAGAGAGAAAAGTAAACTTAAATTGACGTTGCCCCCCGCACCCTCCCATCAAGGTTTTCTTGCAGCGCCCCTGGTCTAGACTCAATTAACAAGAGAGCTATTCCATAATGTATGTATGGCCAACCCCCTTATCATGCTTATATTGCATGCATACATGTATATAGGGTCCTCTTGAGATGATTTATTTCTGGTTATCAATGTTAATTGTTAACTACATTAGATATGAAAGATCCAAAGCTGTAATGCTCACAAATAAATAACATAAAAAAAATCATGTATCTTCAACCGTGTACGCACTTACTTATATCTGACATTTAACTAAATAGGTCAGTGGCCGATTGTGGAAAATGTATAAGCTATGCGAATGAATACTAATTTGCACCGTCTTTCCCCACAGCAAAAGCCTCATCGGCCCCCAGCCCTGACCCCCTAGGTCGTTACGCTCACTCGCAGGAGGTTTTCAGTCGAAACCTTCCCCTTTGAAAATCATGCGCACGGACCTGATTAATTTTACTGTCATAACATCTTTTAAGGAACCAACATAACACAGGCATTGCTTTTACTTCATCTCCAAATTTTGGTTTTCCTTTGTAAGCCTATAACGCATTAATTTCCAGTGCCTTGATCATCGCAAGTATAATGTTGGCACTATAATAATGCCATTATTTGTATTTGATTGCTTGCATTTTCCTTCTTTTGTGTTTTTAAGAAAAGTTTAATCATTCAAATGAAAAAAAAGTTTTTTCCCCTAAAAGCATTATCATTGTAAGCCAGCAAAACAGACTAGTGAAGGTTCAGGGCTTAAAGTCCTCTCGGACGTATATGAAAATTAGCAAGGGCACTGACGTAATAGTCGATTTGACAGTCTCATAGGCTCTATACATTAACCTAGAAATGTTCTTTCCGATGAAGTTTTTTTCTAGATTCGTGCTCCTATGGGGTCCTAGAACAAATTCAGCTTGGTTGCCCAAAGCTGCCGTTTGGGCAATTTTGCTAATTTGCATAAATCCAAAATGGCGGCCAGATGCCATCTTGGAAACCTAACTTTTGAACACCTGTCCACAAAATGAAGAGTAATAACTCGTTTTAGAGGTTTAGAGATGTGTAGAACCGATTTCTGTAATCATTTTTGCAATATAAGGTCATTTTCAGGTCAAATCCAAGATGGCCGCCATATGCCATCTTGAAAAATTGAATTTTGTACCCCTTGCCCCAGAATGACGAGTAATACCACTATTTAGGGGTTTTGGGGTGTGCAGAATCCATTTCTGCTTTCTATTTTGCAATATAATGTCATCTTCAGATCAAATCCAAGATGGCCGCCATATGACACCATCTTGAAATATCAACTTTTGAACCCTTTGCCCCAGAATCATGCATAATAACTTTTTCATGAGTCATTAGGTATGTTGATTCAATTCATGCAGTTATTTTGCACAAAGGATAATCTTCAGATGAACAATTACTTTCCGAGGCTTATACGTGTTAGAAGTAATGTAAAGGGATTTCAGTAAGAATACTCATTTCTTTTAATAATTCTCAAGTTTTTGTCCCAGAATCATGAATAATCCCTCTTTTTGTGAGTTATTTGGTATGTTTATTCAATTTCTGTTCATAATTTTGCAATATAGGATCATCTCCAGGTCAAAATAATCCAACATGACCACTAAACGCCATATTAAGAAAAAAAAACTACTTCCGAGACTATTGAACCTTGAAGAAGTGCAGACTCGTCGGCCTTATGCCAAAAGGGCCTTAACTGCTTTTGGCCATTCCGAGATAATGGCGTTTAAAGGTTTTGGCCTCTCTAATAATCAAAAGTTTGTGGTCGTTTTTTTGCTTTTGAAGCCAATTTCGATAAACGTGTTAAGTTATTAAGTTTTACATGGAATGTGTTAAATTTATTATAAAATATTCAGAACCCCTAAAATCGGGTTAAGGCCCTTTTGGCATAAGGCCGACGTGCTCTACCTAATAAGGTTGTTGTTATGTATTGGAGCTCATGTAAGGGGATTTCAGTGAGAATGATTAATTTCTTTTAATCACTCCATTTTTAGTTCGAGGTCAAATCATGTCTAGGATGGTCAGATGGTTGATAGATTTCGTCATTAACCGCTTACTTTAGAATGAAACCATTCAAGATTTTGGCTATGATTTCGGGAGTTTTGATATTATTTTTATTTCTGTGCAACCATACTTTTCCAGTGAAATTACTTTAAAGTATTATTTGAATTAAAAAGTGATTTCGCCGTTATTTTTTTATTTGATTTAATTACTAACTTCCTTTATAATTATTATTGAACTTTTCCTCCTGACAAGAGCCATTGACTTGGTCAGCAGGATTGCACTCTTTAGCCTCCTGCAGCAGATAGCCTCCCCAAGACTGTTCCACGGTCAGGATTGTTCTCATTCGTGAAATGTTTTACGGAAACGATGTCACCCTACCTTTCAAGAAGTGGGAGTACAAGACCTAGTCATACATAACAGCTGCCTGTCCTGTGCATGTAAGGGGTTTGGACCATCCATCAGACTTTGAGACAGTCAGAAATCCTGATAGACTCAAGACACCGACTGTCCTCAAGATATGTATATTAACAGCACTCACTCGTCTGGTTGTGGTGAACTCCTCACCTACCTTGGACCGACTACATGTCTCTTGCCCCTTTCACAAGACAAGCATATAAGCATCAGGATTGTAAAATCTGTCACAGTCCTGGCCAAGCTCCTGCACGGAAGTAAGTCCTGGAAAACGTACGCCGACCAAGAAAAGTGGCTAAACACCTTCAATTTTAGCTGCCTCGGACGTACATGTATCATGCACGTAAAATAGCAGGACAAAGTGAAAAATACAGAGGCCCTTTGGCGTACGTGCTGGCATCAAAAGAGTATTCTCGCTCCTTAGTCAAAGGCACCTCAGGTGGTTGGGGCATGTTTGCCGCACGAAACCTTGGCGAATCCTTTCTTGGATTCGCCAAGGTAAGGTAAGCTGTGTGATTGGTCTCACCCCATAGATCACACCATCGTTATAAAGACACCTGCAAACGTGACATAAAACTTGCCGGCATAGACACTAACATTATGAAGGTGTAGATGATAGTCGCCATTTTTATGGAGAACTACTAAGTACAGGGATCAAGACGTCAGAAAATAATCGGAATGCTAAATTAGCAGACCAAAGGCCTAGGAGGAAGGCTAGGGCAGCATCTCTATATAAACGTGTCTCAGCGCCATCCTCCTTCATCTGTAAAAAATTGCTCTAGAGACTGCCACTCTAGAGTGGAGCTTTACAGTCACTCTCGAAAATGTAAGGCCTAGCGCTACACCATCGTCTTTTAAGACGAACTGATGCCTACCAATCATTGGACACATTGATTTAGAAAAAAATATTGATAAAACACTTTCAAATTTAAATAAGACCCTAAAAGCCTCTTCAGTACAAAGGTATGGATGGACCTTAAAAAAATACACTCGAAATGGATCATAGCCCAAACCTAAAGAGGATTCATTCTAAGTTGAGCAATTAATGTTGAAATCTGATATCTAAGATGTAACTTCACCTTGACCTTGAACTTGAGAATTAATAAAATAAATGAGTATTCTTACTGAAATCCCTTTACATTAGTTCTAACACGTATAAGCCTCGGCAGTAATTTTTCAAGATGGCGGTTGGAGGCCATCTTGGATTTGATCTGAAGATTATCCTTTGTGCAAAATAACTACATGAATTGAATCAACATACCTGACTCATGAATAGAGTTATTATTCATGATTCTGGGGCAAAGGGTTCAACAATTGATATTTCAAGATGGCGTCATATGACGGCCATCTTGGATTTGACCTGAAGATGACATTATATTGCAAAATAGGAAGCAGAAATGGATTCTTCACATCCAAAATCCCCTAAATAGAGGTATTACTCGTCATTCTGGATCAAGGGGAACAAAAGTCAATTTTTCAAGATGGCATATGGCGGCCATCTTGGATTTGACCTGAAGATGACCTTATATTGCAAAAATGATTTCAGAAATCGGTTCTACATCTCTAAACCCCTAAAACAAGTCATTACTCATCATTTTGTGGACAGAGGTTCAAAAGTTAGGTTTTCAAGATGGCATCTGGCGGCCATTTTGGATTTATGCAAATTAGCAAAATTGCCCAAACGGCAAATTTGGGCAACCAAGCTGAATTTGTTCTAGGACCCCATAGGAACACGAATCAAGAAAAAAACTTCATCGGAAAGAACATTTCTAGGTTCGGAAAATGTCAAATCGACTATAAATGCTTGTGTCACGCCAAATACTTGTTGGAGGGGGGGGGGTCTATTGTTCCATTATCTAATTGAATAGCATGACGGATTGACGCCCTTGAACAAAGATCAAAAGGTTTTCTATTCCGTGGTTCGGTCTGTTACTTAAACATTCATAGTTCTTTGTATAAATACCGCCCTCATCTAACATGTCTAATCATTTGAGAAAGTACAGACACCGACTCGCGAGCAAGTACTTATTTTGGAAATACATTTACCTCGGGTGGCCATTTCATAAAAAAGGTGGGCATGGCAGCATATTTTGCTGGAATGTACCTTTCATCAAAATCGGATGTAAAATAATAAAAAAAGTTATGATATTTTTAAGATACGCATAATTTTACAAAACAGTTTTATGCACAAACCGGTTGGTATGCAAGTGAGGAAACTTATGACATCACTCACTCACTATTTCTTTTGTATTTTATTATATAAAATACGAAATATTCTAATTTTTCCGCATAGTCCTGTGGAACAATGTTTTATTTCTCCCTGGGCATGTAGAATTACCATTGTAATTGATTTTATGGTTCAGTCAAGTTGAGTCATATTGTGAAATCTGTAAAGATTCAAATATTGTATAATTCAAACATTAAAAGAAAAGAAATAGTGAGTGAGTGATACCGTCGCTTTTCCTCATTTGCATGTGAATAAATTATGCATGTAACTATTTTGTGGAAAATAGGCGAAACTTTAAAGCCTGTGTATAGCTTTGGTGAAGGGTCGATAATGTGATTGATAATCGAATATCATCTAATATGACAGTCTTACTGAAGCGTAGAGACCGTTAGATATTTTTCCAACTGCACTTCTCTGAGAAAATTTCAAATATTCAAATCTTGGATATATAGCGCCCTCTCTCGGCGATGCTGGTTTTAAATTAAAAAAATGGGCATTCAAGTACCTATCTTATACATTTACTGATTAGATATCCAAAAGTTACAGACAAAGAACATAATTATCTCGAAAGTTTCAGCCCATTCCATGATTTCGAATAGGATTTAATTGAAATACAAAAACACACCGATATTTTAATTTGATCGGGTGACCCGATCAAGTTAAATTTCCATGTACAATGGCAAAATTTATCCTGTAAAACACATTTTCATTTCCTATCCTCCACATCATAACTGTTATAGGGCATATCCATTCATACTAGCTAGCAATGAATTGGAATAGTGATAGGTGCATTTTGGTGGATTTACCAAAACTATACACAAGCTTTAAAATGGCACAACTTTATTATTTTACATCCGATTTTGATGAAATATTCAGCATTATACTTGTCTGATTTTTCTCTTTCAATTCAAATCAACATTTTTCTGAGGTGGACTTGACCTTTAAAAACAGAATTTTCACTGTTGCCATGGTATTTGAAATTCCAGCAACAGTTGGTAACATCATGAACACAGCAATTATTTATTAAATTGGGGCCTGCTTTCTACCGCCCACCCCCTTCCCGACAATGGCAAATCTAAGAGGGCGGTTAGGAGGTTGACCCCCCCCCCCCACATCGAAAGAGAAAAGGGGAATCAAAGTGGAACATTCCCTTCCCTGCTGACGAGGGTAGGTCAATCAGAGAAGGATCCAAGGGGGGGGGATATGAGGTTGAACCCCCTCCAAAACCCGCTCTAAAGAGAGAAGGGATAAAAAAAAGTGGAACATTCCCTTCCCTTCTGACGAGGGTAGGTCAATCAGAGGAGGGTCCAAGGGGGGTATGAGATCCCCCCCCCCACCTTCAAAGAGAGAAGGGGGATCAAAGTGCGACATTCCCTTCCCTGCTGACGAGGGTAGGTCTGTAAAGGGAGGTTCCAAAGAGAGAGGGGGGGGGGTTCGTAGCTCATTATGGGCCTGACCAACAGGTCCAATCCCCGTCAAAAAAAGAACAAGTCAAGCCACCCCTCCCTCCCATTTCTTTTTCTCTCTTCCTCCCTCTCTCTATCTCTCCTCTCCCTCTTACACACATACACACCTCACCGTGAGCTAGGATTTTTCAAGGGGGGGTTGCGTTAGTCAAGAAAATTGACGTTTGATATTGTTTGGTAGAAAATTATCTGCATTATACGCGCATAGTGAATGTTTTACAGTGTTAACATAAGCGGGAGTATGATTTTATAACAACTATTACAAATAAATTTATTGTAAATTGTCCTAATTAATGAACAAGATAATTCCAAGCGCAAGTTTTTAATAGAAAAAACGATCCATTCTATGCATTTTTTGCAGTTTTGAATTGCATTGATATCTTCATGAATAAATGATGCGAGCGTTATACCATACTCTCAGTGTGTATGAATGCGATTTATTTCAGAGGTATTCAATTATTATCGAAAGAGGAGCTTTGGTATTTTTTATGTGTGTGGGGGTGAGTAAGTATACCCCCCCCCCCCGAATACAGACCTGTTCTTCCTGCTGTTTCATGCTCTCTCTCTCACTCTCTCCTCAACTCTGTCATGTACACCATCTTGATGTCATCTTGTATGTGTTAATACCTCTCACCTCGAATAAAGACCAGGACCAAGAGTTACCATTGATCCGTTCAATCGCAACAATGGAGGGCCAACAATGTCAGCATGTATTTTTCATGTTTATTCAAAATATTTTCTAACTATGATGTATATTCATGCCTTCTTTATTTTCTTGAAAATTCACTGTTAGTAGACTTATTAACTGCAAAAAAGGGGTTGAACGCTGCATTTTTAGTACAAATGTCCCACTTGGCACAAGTGTTCCTTGAGTCAAAAGAAAAAGATTCATCCAAAGAGACGCGCTGTACCTATGCAAATAAGCAAGTAATTTGCATAAATTTGCATATTATGTAAAAACAAGTAATTCAGAATATAAATTTCACCAGAACTGCCATAAAATTGGAAATAAAAACTTAGGGTAAGACAGGGAAGAAAATTGTCACAAAAAATGGGATATCCTTGTCTATTATTACCTAATTTACATAAATTATGCAAATTATAATTTAAAACAGAGTATTTTTTCAAGAATCCTGAACTGTTTTATAAATAACAGCAATTAATACAAAATGTTAACATTCTACATGAAAGAGAATATATTAGCGAAAACATTGATATGCTTCATGACAGTATCAGTCTCTTAATTTGCAAAAATTTATGACTTGATATTGCGCTAAAACGAGACCAAAACAACCTCTATGTCACAGTCACACTCACGAATCGGACAATAAAGCGATCAATGGTATGTCATTCGAGATAACACAATCTCAACACAATAGCTTCCATCGGTCTCTCGTATCGCTTTTGTTGGTGTGTCTGCTACACCGTAATCTATGATACATACGGGCAAAATGCATTTCGGTATCGGTAAAACACTATTAATTTTGTTTTATTTTTTATTTCTAATTTGTTTCTCTTGGAAAATTTACAGGAGACATTGCTTTGCAGGTTACTGCTTAAATGAACCTCTGGCACATGAATCATGACGAATGTACCCCACCTCAATCCATTTAACTTTGTTAAAATATATGTCTTTTGGAGACCCCGAAGTGGCAAAACTGCATTCCCCGCGGCATTCCCGCTACTTTACAAAACCAGTTTGACTTGTATTATCGACTTGGAAAAGACAGATGTATGAGACATTAGTTAACATGTTTCCTGAAGATTTTTTTTTATTTAAGCCTACGTCCACGGGAGCCCTCCGAATGTATTCCATCCCCTCTCTGTATTTCGACACTAAATAAAAAAAAAATCGTTTTTAAAAGCCACCGGCAAGGCAAATTGCGTTTTTGGTATAATAAAGCAACTTGTATATTAATTTTCATATTCATCTATATTAATATTATTATTAATGTTATTAATATCATCATTATTATGATTATTGTTCTGCAGTTTGTAATAATGCTCTAGCACAGTAAAGGCTATAACCCAACAGGAGCATGCCTAGGATACCCTTTTCCCTTTTGGTTTTATGTATTCAAAAATAGTTTATTGTCTTTAGAACTCTTAAAAGATTACTTTTGTTTGTATTGATATCTTGGAGTAGATTGAGGAGAAAATACTATACAGTTGACATGTAGGAGAGCTGTAGTGCATTGAAAAAAGAAGCCACACGTAAGCTCTATAATACTCAAACCATTGCTTCCACTCTATGTTAAATTTAAATATTTTCAGAGCCCATTCGGAAGAAAGATACATTTCTACTACACACAGTAATGCCCCTTTACTTTCTCCTCTTGAAAAAAAAACAAACATAGAAGCCATTGCTTTATACCGCATAAAATAAGTTCGTGTACATGATGGTGGCCTGTCAAAGTTGCCAAACCATTTCATTTTTTTGACAGTATATGTTTACAATATCGTCTAAATGAAGCACTCATCTGGAAAAGGGCACTTATTAAAGGCAGCATCTACATTATATAGAGGAAGCCCTGGTACTTGGAAGCGGGGGCTGAAGCACCCGCAAGACTTTCCGGAAGAGGGGGGGGGGGGGTTGTTGCACCCACAAATGTAATAACGCCCACAAATGTAATAACGCCCACAAATGTAATAACACTTTACCCACAAATGTAATAACGCCCACAAATGTAATAACACTTTACCCACAAATGTAATAATTTTTGATCGCCCACAAATGTAATAATGACTTTACCCACAAATGTAATAAATTTTAAGGGATTTTTGGCGAATCCGTTCTAAACTAAAATCCTATAGTAATCATATAGCACAAAAGTGCAAAGTCTTTTTTTCAGACCGGGTTAATAAAACATCAAAGTACAAGTCCAAAGTCTTTCTTCCAGACCCGGTTGTTTCAAAAATTATAATATAAATCCAAAGTCTTTTTTCCAGACCCGGTTGTTTAAAAATTGTGATATAAATCCAAAGTCTTTTTTCCAGACCCGGTTGTTTAAAAATTGTGATATAAATCCAAAGTCTTTTTTCCAGACCCGGTTGTTTCAAAAATTATAATATAAATCCAAAGTCTTTTTTCCAGACCCGGTTGTTTCAAAAATTATAATATAAACCCAAAGTCTTTTTTCCAGACCCGGTTGTTTCAAGAATTTTAATAAGTGCAAAGTCTCTTTCCTGACCCAGTTATTTCAAAATTTATAATATAAGTCCAAACTAAGATACGATAATGATATTCCTGTGGAAAAAAATGGGAATCGAGCTTAGTCTTTTCTCCAGACCCAGATAATTAAAACTGGTGGAATAAATGTCTTTGTTGTTGTTTCAACTTATACGGTGTATATTGTGAATATATGTGACTCGGCATACCGAAAAGAGAGACAAGTCGGAATTTTTCAAATCCAACTTTTTTAGTGATTATTATTCCCCGTTTCTTTACCTTTAATTTGATATATCACTCGACCCTTAGAGTAAATATTAGTGGAGATATTAGCTTTAGAATGGAGGAAGAATTGGGCTCTTGAAAATAAAAATCAAGAGAAAAACGCCTTTGAAGTTTGACTTCCGTTTTGACCCTGCTCCATGAAAAAAATATATTTTGCCACCACCGAGCTAACCGAAAGGCCCTAGTAACCGCGTGCCAAAAAGGCGAAACGATTAACCAATGAGGAGGCTGCATTGAGAACAATAGTCAACTTGCTAGTCACGCGCGACTGCAAGACGAAACAACGTTCCACGTCAATCAATTATCGTCTACGTATACATCATTGGTTAAACCGGGGTTTTATAATAATCTTCGTGAAAGAAAAAAAGAATGCCATGATCTCCCTTATTAATGAAATAAAAGGCGGGGTTAAAAAGTTGGACCTAAAACCATGGAGGAGGGATTGTGCCATCGGCTTGTTTGAATGTCGATGGCGTTTACTCTTACCCGGACTCGTGACATGTAGTCTATCAAGCGTGTCATTATGACCTGAACTTTAACCGCATGTTCTAAAAAAAATATCCCTTGTAAAATGGTAAGATGGGCCTTCAAAATAATTCGTACCTCACCTTTACTTATGTGCTCATGTTTTATTAATATTTAAGTTAGATTGAGACAGTGTGAGTAAAAACGCGAATAATTTGTTCAATAAATGGGTTCAGTATCGTACCCATCATAGGGGGGGATACAGCATTGAAATGATTCAAAATTAGAACAAAATACAGAAAGGTATAATGAAAAAAAGGTTAAAGTGATTCTAAAAGTGATGCAGAGAAAAAAAAAACCTTGACATAAACGTCTTAATTCTACAACAAAAAGAGCCAGGAGGTACCATGAGTAATTAAGTCCCATCATTATTTCCAACAGAGGGTGGATTAGGGAAGATACGCTTTTACTTTTTAAACAAACAAGTGCACACCAAGTTACAAATAATGCGTAAAGGATTTCCATGTATCTGAATGCAGGATATAAGAGCAAAAATGTAGCCGCGGGGATCGGCGCCTGACCGCGCTCTCCATGTATAGCCAGACGCAGCTCGGCCATGGCACCTCCAACATGAATGCTGATTCGGATCAAATCAAGCACAACCAATATTTTATTCTAACACAGTAACAGATAAAGAATGAGACCATGCAAAAGCCTTTGTAAGATTAAATGATTTATTTTGGAGGAGAGAGACCCCCTAAAAGAGGGAGAGAAAAACGTAATAATAATAATAATAAATAGATTTAAAATAAATAATAAAATCACCAAGTCTCATTTTAAACCTTAAAACTAGCCGCCATTTTAAATCTAATTGCAAGTATGATTCAAACATTAAAACAAGACAACCCGGATGTGTTTATAGTCCTCTGTTTTCTTTGTCCGTTTTGTTAATTTTCCAATCGAACTTTTGACTCATTCCATTCTACCTCAGCTTGATTTCCCGCCGTTAATTGTTTGCTATTTTGTGCATCTTTGTCATTTATTTCCCTTTCTGACTAATCACGCTAGCATAATGGAATGATTTGTTCTTTCTCACATGTTCTTTCCTTCCTTTCCCGCTTTGTATGTTTTTCTTACTTTTTCATAGGCGGATCCAGCTTTTGGCGAAGGGGGGGGGGGCGTAATGCCCAGCGGCATACATATTTTTGTACATCACCGGCGCCATAAAAGTACAAATTGAAAAAGGGGTAAAGTCTGACCCGGTCAAAATGTTCTTTTCTTTCCTTCATTTTTTTTTAAGCGGCGCCTTTTCGTTCTTTATTTTTTCAAATATTAGGCCCCCCCTCCCTGGATCCTCCATTGTTTTTTTTTTTCACTTTTCCGTTTCCATTTCTCCTTTCCCCTATCCTCGCTTTCTTTCCCTTTCCTCTTTTTGCTCCCTTTCTTAATTCCGCCCACCGTTTTTAATTATATTATGGCGATGAAATCAGCAAGGGCAGCCTGCCCCCCTGCCTGTTAGACCACTGATATTATTTTACAAGAAGAAAATTGAAATTTTAGAGAAAGGACAACAGAATCAATACTAGAACTGCAATCGTTTCAGAACGATGTGCATGCATTGACGCCTCTGATTTAATAGAGGGCAAGAAACAGGAGGAGATCAAGAGAAAACTCTAGATGATATACATTCTCAAAATATTAGAGGGCGCTATTTCTTAAAGGAATGATCACTGATGCGTAAAACACAGTTGGAGTATGTGAAATGATACAATTGGGAAACCCTGAAAACATGAGACCAAAATAAATTCAAACAAGGAAGTTATGACAATTTAACTATTTTAAGACTTTGCAATAGAAGGCGCTATTTCTAAAGGTTATGGTCCCTAATTATGGACAGTATGTCTACCAAATCAGAATGAATTTGGATGAGAAACGGAGGCAGGAGAGGACTAACAAAAATTACATGTTAATCAAATTGGATTTTGGCAGATTTTGCTTTTCATAGGAAATTACATTCTTGAGTCAAACAGATTTCGTCCATTTTTAGACCATGTGGCCGCTGAACAAAGAGAGAGAGAGAAAGACGCAGAGAGAGTAATAGAAATAAGCATACAAATTCGCTGACAATTCATCAACGTAACCCAGTGTTAAGTACATATCAGAACGATGTGCCTTATTGGACAAATGGCGTGCCATAGTACGTTCAGTTCGTTTTGCGCGAAACCGATGCAATAGACACTGTGTACAATTCTGTTTATTGATAATGTGTACATAGTGAGCAGTATACCATGTATTCAGATTGACTTATCTTGAAATTTTCTGTTGTAACCTATGTCGTATTTGGTATCACTGGAAAGAGTATTCCAATGCGGTTACATTGATACCACTTTTATTTGTGCGCAGGCAATAGACCGGAAGTAAATGCCATATAAAGAAAGACATTAAAAATGAAGGTTTTGCACAATAATTTGAAGCTGACGTCAGATTTTTGTCAGTTTCTGTTACAAAAGGTTGACGAACGGTTGAAGTATATATCAATACTCATATCAGCCAAGTTAGAAAGAATAAGCTTCAATAATAAGGAAATAAGAGCAAGTTGAAGTTGTGCTGACATTAAAGTGCATTTTGGGGTATTTTGCTGATTTTCGGGAGCATTTTTCAGATATTTCGTCAGTTGTAAGGTATGTATTTTTTTTAATGGCATGAAAGATCATATCTTGAATACCCTAAATTCAAAAAAGGGTACGGGTTTGGCCATGCATGACGCAATGAGGAGCATTCAAAGGTAAGCGTTTTTGAAACTTTAGAGGGCGCTATTTCAATGACGGAAGGTCAATGATGCGTGAAAACTCAGTAGCTTGTATGTTATGATACCGTAATCAATTCCTGAAATAATGAGTTCAAAATGAATCAAAACAAGAAAGTTAGGGCCATTTTACGATTTTTTTACTTTACATTTCAATAAATATGACGTTTTTGAAGGAAGGCTATTTCGGATTTGAATTTAGGACATGAAGATGGCATTTTGAAGGTCAGGTTATGCGTCGCAGATGATAGAGAAACTCTTGGACTATCTATAGCAATTTGTTAGAAGTCTGTAGCATGCAGGATAATTGAGATATGAAAGAATGAAGAATGGTATGCAAATGGACTTGAAATTTACAAAATGGCGCCTGGATGGTCATGCATGAGTGATTTTGGAAAATGGAAGACAAGAGGCACAACTAGGGATGCTGGACAACATGTCTACCAAATTTGGATGAATTTGGATGAGGGACGGAGTCAGGGTAGAGCTAACAAAATCATGTATTAAACAAATGGGATTTTGGTGGAAGAAGAAGAAGAAGATTACGGAATAGGAATATGGAACAAGAACAACGCATTGTCGCCATTGGGCGTCAATGCAAAAAGCTGTGTCATATTTTTTTCTCATGTCATCACTGTATAATACCGATCCCCTTGCTCTTGTCTTTGTTTTCGCTAATTCCTTCCTATCCTCTCTCCCTTGTTTTCGCTAATTCCTTCCCATACCTCTCTCTTTCTGCCCTGTTTTTGCTTATTCCTCCCCCCCCCCCCCCTGTTTTCGCTTTTTCCTTCCCATCCCTCTCTTCCTCCCGTTTTCGCTAATTCCTATCATCTCTCTCTCTTTCTGCCCTGTTTTTGCTTATTCCTCCCCCCCCCCCCCCTGTTTTCGCTTATTCCTTCCCATCCCTCTCTTCCTCCCCTGTTTTCGCTAATTCCTATCATCCCTCTCTCTTTCTGCCGTTTTTGCTTATTTCTTCCCACCCCCCCCCCCCCCCCCCGTTTTCTCTTATTCCTTCCCATCCCTCTCTTCCTCCCCTGTTTTCGCTAATTCCTATCATCCCTCTCTCTTTCTGCCCTGTTTTTGCTTATTCATTCCCATTCCTCGGTGAAGAAAGGGCAGAGAGAAGAAAAAAAAAGAGGAGAAAATAATCGACATAGAAAAAAAAGAGATCGAAAGGGGAAAAGAACGGAAAACAGAAGAGGAATTAACGAATAAGATTAAAGAAGAGAAAGGGGTTGAGGAAGAATAAGGGGGGAGATTTAGAAAGAAGAGACCGACTGATCTGAAAGAAAATTGCGAACGAAAAGGGGGAGCAGTAGAAAGGAAAAAATAAAACACAAGAAAGAAGAAGGTAAGAGAATAACAGAGAGGGAAAGAGGGAATAGATCTGGGCAAAGTCGAATGGGACAACATGACAATGACTTTTAGGAAATGATAATTTCAATAGGTGTATTTTAAATGACTAATATTTTCAATCAATATCGTAAGACCCGTATACCATTATCCAAAAATTAAAAATGCAAGCCTACTGCATGGTCCCATATTTCATTGGTCAAAGTCAGGGGCGGATCCAGGATTTACCAAAAAGGATTTTTTTAGATACTTCGTACCCGCCAAAAAACTGACAAGCAAAAAAAAGAATAGAAGTCTTCGATTTCAAAAAGGGGTACATCCCGGGGTACATCTCGGCTTCAATGGCATTTTTACATTACAAATTTTGTTTTTTTTTCTTCTCGGGGGGGGGGGGACGTGCCATCCCCTGGATCCGTGCCTCAGTTGTTGAAGTTCTGACATTTATTTCTTTCTCTATCGTTCATTCAAACATGATAAAAAAAATTGAAGGCAAAAATAGTTGGAAATAATAAAGCCCACAAAGCTTTCATGATGAACTTTTTTTCTTTTGTTAATGATATACTGCAAATCAATTAACCCACATTCGCGAACATACAACACTTTTATGTATTATAAACCCTTTATTTTGAAATTAGAGTTTTCTCATCGAAACATCCCGATCACTTGCAAATTATAAAGAGAATCTTCAACATGTCCATGTTATGTTTTATGAAATTAATCCTCGCCAACAAACCGTGTTATATAAACACTTTGCGTTTACGCAGGACCTTTTTCGCGAGACAAGCTAGCTATACACTCTAAATCAGGTAGGTCTATCAATCTATCGCTAACGCCCCCGCCTAGTACCAACTACCATTATTACAAAAAATATCACTTTAGAAGTTGAATCCCGTTTGTTAACTTTCAGAAGCCCCCTTTTCAATTTCAGAATACCTATTGAAAGCGATGCTTTTGATCTTTCTTTTGAGGCTCATTGAACCGATCGATCGAGCGGACGGTCGACGGACGCCGCCAGCTGTACTTGAGTTTAAATGAATAGCCAATCAACAATGGCGTTACGTTGCTAGGGGCGGAGCTTAGTATGAAGCGAAATTCGATGAAATCGAGCGTGCCAAGTATAAAAAAATTTCGAACTGACCGAAAAAAAACACTCGCAGAAAAACTGTTTTTTATCACTTTCCCGTCATCAAATTCACTCATTTTTTTTCGCACACTAATTATGAAACATGGAAGAATCTAAAAATGAAAAAAAAAAAATCTTCAAAATTTTGACTTTTTTATTAGTTTGTCGAATTTCTAGAAATTTTCATTTGCGACTTCTCTCTCATTTCGGTATGCCGAGTCACATATGCACTAAGAGTAAATTGAGAATCAAGCGTAGTCTTTTCTCCAGACCCGGTTACCTGTTATTTAAACATTATGAATAACAGTTTAAAAACAGTATAAAGACCCCATAATCTTATTAATGCTGGATATATAGCGTAGTCTTTCAGCCCGACCATTTTTTTCTTAAAAACGCTAATAGTAAGAATTAAAAAAATCAAAGTTTAAGACCAAACAAACCTTCAACCTAAGAACCTGTTTTAAAAGAGGTTTAGAGTGTTGTCTTTATTCCAGACCTAAAACAGTTACGAAAAAAAAATCTTCTAACATAAGACCTTATATTCTTATTCTCGTGGAATAACACGAGGTTTAAAACGTACTCTTTCCTCCAGATCCGGCTATTAAAAAAAGTAACTGAAAAACTTCGAATCTAAGACCAAATTTCCAAAGTTTCACCCAGTAAAAATATGTCTTTTTAAAAAATAATACTACTACCCCTACAAAACATTGTAATAACGCGTGGGTAAAGCAGACATCCTTTCTCCAGACTTGGTTACTATTTGAAAAATAAAATAGTTTTTACAAATATTCTAAAACGAATATCCAATAATCTAATTACTGTGGAACAACATGAAGACCGATTATCGAAGATCGACTTTCCTCCAGACATAATTATTTCAGGAATAAAAAATCAATAAAACTCAACCCCCAACAACGAATCTAAGAACCAACAATCCTCCAAATTAAGACCATGCATGTAGAAAAGCACACGTTTAGAGCGTTGTCTTTATTCCAGACCCGGTGATTTAAAAATGATTTAAGCAATCCTAAAAACAAAAGACTCAAATTCTTATTCTTGTGGAATAATACGAGTATTATGCTTAGTCTTTCGTCTGGACCCGGTTATTTAAAAGATAAAGAAATATTGAAAAAAAATTGACAGCTGAGACTAATCTTCAAAATTAAACCCACTTAAAATGCTTGGGCTTAGAGTGTTGTCTTTACCCCTCACCGACGTATATTATAACTTTTGAAACGACCGGGTCTGAAAAAAAAGACTTTGGACTTGCATTATAATTTTTTAATTAACCGGGTCTGGAAAAAAGACTTTGGACGTATATTATAATTTTGAAACAACCGGATCCGGTAAAAAGACTTTGGACGTATATTATAATTTTGAAAAACCGGGTCTGGAAAAAGACTTGGACTTGTACTGTAATATTTCATTAACCGGGTCTGGAAAAAAGACTTTGAACTTTTGTGCTATATGAACGCATTACTATA
This sequence comes from Lytechinus variegatus, assembly GCF_018143015.1. NCBI lineage: Eukaryota > Metazoa > Echinodermata > Echinoidea > Temnopleuroida > Toxopneustidae > Lytechinus > Lytechinus variegatus. The sequence continues at coordinate 9,250,071 of NC_054745.1, read as the reverse complement.
GGATATTAGTTCAGAAGGAATTCGCCAAAAATCACTTCAAATTTATTACATTTGTAGGTAAAGTCATTATTACATTTGTGGGTAAAGTGCATTATTACATTTGTGGGTAAAGTGTTATTACATTTGTGGGCGTTATTACATTTGTGGGTAAAGTGTTATTACATTTGTGGGCGATCAAAAATTATTACATTTGTGGGTAAAGTGTTATTACATTTGTGGGCGTTATTACATTTGTGGGTAAAGTGTTATTACATTTGTGGGCGTTATTACATTTGTGGGCGATTATTACATTTGTGGGTGTAACAGGGGTGCTGCGTGTATTATTCTCGATAGATAGCACCCCCTGGAATTCCGGCAGATGTGACAAAAAAAGAAACGTTACCCCAAAAAACTTCATTTTGTAGTGCAATCCTTTTTGTTTATTCGCCCGTAAAATTTATTGATGTAAATTTGAAAATCAAAAAAGGTTCAATGTAAAATTTTGGTCCCAAGAAATTAAACAAGCTTCAGCCCCCTCTTCCCAGTGCCAAGGCCTCCTCTATATAATGTAGATGCTGCCTTTAATAAGTGCCCTTTTCCAGATGAGGGCTTCATTTAGACGATATTCTAAATATATATTGTCAAAACAAAATAAACGGTTTTGGCAACTTCGACAGGCCACCGTCACGTACACGAACTTATTTTATAAGATATAAAACAATGCCTTCTATGTTTTTTTTTTCAAGAGGAGAACGCAAAGAGGCTTTACTGTGTGTAGTAGAAATGTATCTTTCTTCCGATTGGGCTCTCAAAATATTTAATTCAACATAGACATGATAGAGTGGAATCAATAAAGGGCCGTGTGGCTGTTCTTCAATTTACCACAGCTCCTCTACATGTCAGTTGAAGAGTATTTTCTCCTCAATCTATTCCAAGGTATCAATACAAACAAAAGTAATCTTTTAAGAGTTCTAAAGACAATACACTATTTTTTAATACATAAAACCAAAAAGGTGTTGAAAATGTATCCTAGGCATGCTCCTGTAGGGCATTTACTGTGCTAGAGCACTATTACAAACGGCAGAACAATAATAATAATAGTAATAATAATATTAATGATAATTATAATAATATCAATAATGATGAAAGTAAATATAAAAACATAGATATAAAAGTTGCTTTATTATAACAAAAAACGCAATTTGCCTTGCCGATGGCTTTAAAATATGATTTTTTTTATTCAAAGTCGAAATACGGAGAGGGGATGGGGTAAATTCGGAGGGCTCCCGTGGGCTTAAATAAACAAAAATAAAAAACTTTTTTCAGGAATCATGTTGTCTGATGTCCCATACATCTGTGTTTTCCAAGTTGATAATACAAGTCAAACTGGTTTTGTAAGGTAGCGGGATGCCGGGGAGATGCAGTTTTGCCACTTTGGGGTCTCCAAAAGATATATATTTTAACAAAGTTAATATATGGATTGAGGTGGGGTACATTCGTCATGATTCATGTGCCAGAGCTTCATTAAAGCAGTAACCTGCAAAGCATTAATGTTTCCTGTAAATTTTCCAAGAGAAACAAATTAGAAACAAATAAAACAAAATTAATAGTGTTTTACCGATACCGAAATGCATTTTGCCCGTATGTATCATAGATTACGGTGTGGCAGACACACCAACAAAAGCGATACGAGAAGCCGATGGAAGCTATCGTGTTGAGAATGTGTTATCTCGAATGACATACCATCATGACCATTGATCGCTTTATTGTCCGATTCGTGAGTGTGACTGTGACATAGAGGTTGTTTTGGTCTCGTTTTAGCGCAATATCACGTCATAAATTTTGACATATTTGCCCTCTTTCTAAGCAAAATAAGACACTAATACTGTCATGAAGCATATCAATGTTTTCGCTAATATATTCTCTTTCATGTAGAATGTTGACACTTTGTATTAATTGCTGTTATTTATAAAACAGTTCAGGATTCTTGAAAAAAAATACTCTTTTAAAGTTATAATTTGCATAATTTATGTTAATTAGGTAATAATAAACAAGGATATCCCAATTATTTTATGACAATTTTCTTCCCTGTCTTACCCTAAGTCTTTATTTCCAATTTTAGCGCAGTTCTGGTGAAATATATATTCTGAATTACTTGTTTATTCTATATCGACATAATATGCAAATTTATGCAAATTACTTGCTTATTTGCATAGATACAGCGTGTCTCTTTGGATGAATCTTTTTCTTTTTGGAAAAAATATCAAACATAATTATACAAAAGCTGTTTGTATTTTCAGCAAAGGATCTTGAGTTCACTGTAAATGAGCAATAGTTGAAAGGACAATCTACATAATTTATTATTAATAATACAGCTGAAATTTACACGATATTGAAGATTGTTACAATAAATCTGATTGGAATCTCAACAACTTGATAATTATTTTCAACAGCTTATTGCTATAACTGCTAGTATAATATACAATTGTATAAACATATAAGACATATAGAAAAAAAATGGTGAATATGCATGCCAAATAACAGTAAAATGTATAATTAATTTCGGGATATATAATGAATTGAAGAGCGAGAAGTGGGAGATATTAAATAAATGTATCTTCTTCTTGTATTAAGATTGATTATAACAATTAGCATACAACGGAACATGTGTCATTTGAAAGTTTGGAATATAATGTAAACAATTATACAGAATGTTTATCTAATATCCTGATCAATGAAAATACACATTGTGATAAAGCATTGTGAATATTAACCACGAGCGTTAACTATTTGTCATGTTTAATTATGTGTGATACAACAATCTGTACATGTCTAAATTATATAAAGTGGTACCTTACTGACTGCTGAAAGTTTAAATTTCCATTAAGGCTCTTAACTGAGACACCATTGCCAGCAGTCAATTAAATTGAACTAATTAATACAGAAATAACGTAGAGCGCAAAAATACCACCATGATTAACTACAGAAACAAGAAAGCAAAAAGGCTGTGTTTCAGTTGATGAATTTGAAGAACTTACACTTAAGAAAATAATGAGCATTTAAAATAGTTTTAAGAGCAATCTACATATATAAGCCACAGCTATTATAAAGTTGTATAATGACGCTACGTGTCACAATCTCAATTGAGTGTTTTCCATATCCATTTATGCTCTATATTATACTGTGTTTTTTTTACGAAGTAAGAATGCCCTTCTGTAAAATTGTATTTGATTTATATTGTTTTATATTACTTTGTATTATGTTTTGAATGGAAATGAAATAAAAGAATTGAAGAATTGAATTGAATCCTTTGACTATTATTAGCGAGATAGTAACATCATATATAGTTTTTATGGTATGACCAACATCATTATTAAAACATGAAAGAGAAGTAATGGTACACATATATCATATTCATGATATTGCATTCAAGCAAATGTCTTGTTTTTGAAATTCGATATATACAACATAGGCCTCATATTCATTGCACGAACAACGTCATTTTTAAAACAGTAAAGAATAGTAATGACAAGCACATCATCATAACCTCCAAGCATTTTTTTCCCGAAACATTAGCATTCCTGTTCCAAGATTTATATACAATGTGAATATACATGTATTTAATGTCCAAGTATGGATAACAGTTCTTTAATCAGTTTGGTTCAGTTGTTATTAACTTCCATAGGGATGATGATGCCAGGTAAATTCCGTTGAAGTTTAATTTCAATTCTTGAAAACATCCAATTTATAACATGTTTTCAATCATATTCTGTCAAATTATGATTCTTGGCCAAAATATGCATGAACATCATTGTTCGTTGCCAAAGGAAAGGGGTCTTCGAAAGAAAAAATATTTCAACTGATATCTGTCTTGAACAAGAATATATATATATATGTATATATATAGTAACAAAATATGCTGAAGATAAATGGTAATGCTTTCAAAGCCAATATAGTTTTTATTTCCTCGAATATATATATATATATATATATATATATATATATATATATATATATATATATATATATATATATATATATATACGAGCAAATAATTTCTAGACTTACAATTATATTCAATACTTTTTATTTTTGATCAATACATTGATTTTAATAACTAATCTAAACGACCATGAATGGTTCCAGGGCCTTGTTTCATTTTAGACATGCGATTTTTATACGACATTTACTATGATCAAATCGATTTATTTCCGTAACTTTTAACTAATGATTTTTACTAAAATCATTGGCGTGTTCAAGGGGGGGGGGGGTAGCAAAATTAAATCGAATACGAATGAAGGTGTACGATAAACATTACTTTATAATATACTTTTGAAAAGACGCATTGTCACTTGTTGACATTCTTGATTTACAATATGATTGGTTTTTTTCTGTATTGAAGAACTTTGCTTCCAACACATACTACCAAGTTACCAGACGGAGTAACGAGACAAGGACAATCGCTAGAGCTAATATAGCGATCGCGAACTGATCTCTCGTATTTTATGATCCTCCTTGCCTGGATGATACCATCGCGTGACACCTGATCAACTGCGCAGGTATGACGCTCCCTACCAAATCTAGTAGACTGAGATATCACCCTGTACGTGATGTAAATTGTGTCTGTCAGTTTGTCAAAGTGACACTGTGAACATCTCCACTCATCACATTGTATGACAGCCTTCTCTTCTCCTGATCGTGAGAGGACAGTGTATTCATTATGACCTGTCTTCACAATGATATCACCTGATGACAAGGCTTGTATCTGACCCCACACCTCCTTACTCTGCATCGTAATAGTGTTTACTATCTCATCATTAGCAGGATTGATTACGTAGATATTAGACTGATCCAACTGAGCAGCGATGATCATCCCATCCCTGTTAACATCAACATAAACAGAATCACAGCATCCATTCCTTGGTATGCTGATGTCTCTAATCACCTTCCATTGCCTGTCATACAGAGTGATGCATTTATCCAACCTGTCACTCGTGCAATCATCTCTCTCCCAGCCCCAGGCTCTCACCTTAAATGCCTTACCACATGCTATTACGTGACTGTCTATGGGCGCACATGATGTTATCCACACACCTCCATTTATTACTTTCACTTTCTGTTGAGTGTTGATGTTTGTAACATATGTGTCATCGTTTTTGCTGTCTCGCACACATATCTCATCCTCAGTGACTAAACCAAGCACCCGAGGCTCTTCGACGACGCCTCTGTAGGCGACACGTACATCATCACGACTGTCCCAACGACGCATATACGGGTATTTAACAACTGGTGGAATGTGGATTGACTTGACAAGTTCCCATTTACCGACATACCCATCAATTCTACCAGAGTATTCTCCACCTACTTCCCCCTCTACAAACTTCACTCTCTCAACTTCACTCTGTATTCGGTCAAGACAGTCGCTATCATCTTGATGAACATTCAAACTTAAATGTTCATCAATAGATGCAAGTACTTGAAGAGCTTCATTCACCAATGTTTCATCATGTTGGTTTATACGTTTGATGGTTGATTCAATTTTCATCAAAGTGTTTATTGCATGCTGATTTTTACAAGAGAGATTGTTTGTCTTCTTAGTAACCTCCTCACTAATTGTCTTTGTATCTGATAACAATTTAACTTCTTTGTCTTTGACGATTTGTTCTTCCTTGTCAAATTCATTGTTGTAATCCTTGATCCGTTTGTTCCTTTTCTCATTGATCATTCTAATTTCTTCATCTGCCTCGTCGTTAATATCTCGAAGCATTCTCACTTTCTTATCCCTCACACTTTTTAACTTGTCTTCGAATGACATCTTCACTTGGTCATTGACTGCACCAATGCTCCTACTTGCATTAGCTCTAACGGTTTCTATTTTGGAGGCCAGAGTTTTCAAATGTTTCTTCGTTTCTTCTATCTTTGGTTTTTTGTCGTCCAAATTCTCCCTCCTCTGAAAGATGATATCCTGGATATTTTCCAGCTTGCATGGTTTCTGATGATCTTTGGTTGCGCATGGATGGCAAATTGGCAACTCGTGTTCTAAGCAGTAGAATTTGATTGGTTCACCATGGTCATCACATGACCATGTTATGTCATGACCTTTCCTTCTACGAAGCTCGTCCTCTCCACTCTTCTTTGTTGGGAAATTAGACGCCATGACGAAGAGAAGATAGGGACAGTGGTCTGCATGTACAAACACAGATTTTTAAATGAATATGAATTCAAGAATGATTCGGGGGAAATGATCAATGCAGTTAAAATAAATTTATGCATATTCTACAAAAAAATGTATAAAGAATAACTATATTCTCGTTATCACATGAAAGGTGAAATGCCCCTTTCTGCAAGAAATAAAAAAAATGGTAGAAAAGTAACTATTGCTTACAAATTAACCGTATTCATTTAGCAAAGAATTGGAATCACCTGAATATCGTTAAGAACAGTAAAAAACTAAGGGTTTGCATGGAATTGAGAAGGGTACATTTGAAATGAAAAAAAATGAATATAGATGTAAAGTAATTTCCACTCGTATCTTTTAGTACACACGTAACATACTAAAGATTTTTTTTTTAATCATGACGTTGCATCTCTCTACAACCCACCGATTCCTGGGGCATGTTTCATCAAAGTTTTCATCACTGACTAAATGGCCAGTACTGACTATTTCAGTGAAATCCTTGGTTTCGATTGGCTACAAAGCACTGGCCTCTGACTGTTCCTACAGTAACTATCAGAGAAAGACTACCTGAAAGTGCTGACAACTTTCATGAAACGGACCCTGGGAGAGCAGTGTTGTCTCGTGACTGTGGACGGGGAGAGTAGTGTCGTCTAGTGACTTTGGACGGGGAGAGTAGTGTCGTCTCGTGACTATGGACCGGGAGAGTACTGTCGTCTGGTGATTGTGGATCGGGAGAGTAGTTTTTGACTCGTGACTGTGGATCGGGAGAGTAGTGTCGTCTCGTGACAATGGATTGGGAGAATAGTGTTGTATCGTGACTGTGGATCGGGAGAGTAGTGTTGTCTCGTGACTGTGGACCGGGAGAGTAGTGGTGTCTCATGACTATGGACCAGGATAGTAGTGTCGTCTCGTGACTGTTTATCGGGAGAGCAGTGTCGTCTCGTAACTGTGGACCAGGGGAGTAGTGTCATCTCATGACTATGGACCAGGAGAGAAATGTAGTCTCGTGACTATGGACCGGGAGAGTAGTGTCGTCTGGTGACTGTGGAGCGGGAGAGTAGTTTTTCTCGTGACTGTGGATCGGGAGAGCAGTGTAGTCTCGTGACTATGGACCGGGAGAGTAGTGTCGTCTCATGACTATGGACCGGGGGAGTAGTGTAGTCTCGTGACTGTGGATCGGGAGAGTAGTGTCGTCTCGTGACTGTGGATTGGGAGAGTAGTGTCGTCTCGTGACTGTGTATCGAGAGAGCAGTGTCATATCGTAACCGTGGACCGGAGAGCAGTGTCGTCTCTTGACTATGAGCTGGGAGAGCAGTGTCGTTTCGTGACTATTTGCAATTCTTCTTCCGGTCTAAATTTTGATGATGTCCGAGTTCAAAGATAATAAGAGTGGATAACTTTTTAATTTGATCTCAAATGTACATTTCAATATCTGACAAGATTATGATCATGCTAAATTATGAAAACTTACTGTTGGTCAGCCATCTTTTATGCATCCCTGTTATACATTCTTTTTCACAGCAAGAGTTGTAGAACTCCCTCCCCTGGCTTTTACCAACCGTGTAAAAATGTGTTTGAAAACGGAAGCAAATAAGCACCTGATTGATTTTTGTTTTGACTCCCTCAAAACTGAAGTATATCTCTCGATTCTTCTTTCCATTTTCTATAGGGCTGTGTCCAGTCCAGTATATCTGAAAAGTTATCCTACTTAAGTGTTCTATTTACATGTACATCAGTAATATAGTGTAAATGGACAAAAAATGAGAAACACATTTCATTAAGATTATAGTTTTTCTTTCTTCTTAATACATAATGAATCCTTTTTAAAATTGAAAATTTTCATATCAGCCTACATAAAATGTTGGTAATATTTTATAATTCTATAAATTATAGTAAATATGAAATTACCAACCAAAGTGCATTTTTTCTCACTACTTTCTGGTTACTAGTCTTTTGCATGAATAATGCCAATATCGACCATTTACATCATGAGTCCCCAAACAACGAACTCTGTTGAAATAGAGCATAAAGCCATGAACATACAATATTAATCGAAACAGACTTACCACCGGGACGTGGTGCCAAAACTCGAATATTTCCAACTAAAGTCCTTTTTCTAAAATGGTAATATATCAACTACGTTTGAACTCTCTGAACAATGTGATATGAACTCGAATTCTCCTGTATCTGTAGAAAGTCACCAGCCTTTGGTGGAATTAGCTTTACCACGGGGATTCCCATCGTGTAGTATGCTGTGCACGATACATGACGCGTTGCCATAGTACCGTACTCGCCTTTGTAAAAAATATGGCGGATGTTAATAAGTACATTATTGATGATTAGTACGGTATCATTCCAGTTATACACATAGCATACACATTCTTATACTTGCTCTCATCTCTGGTTCTGTTCTTCTCTCTCTCTTTTCTCTTCCTTTTCTTACCAAATCGTGTTTTTTAACTATTTATCAATAGTTGTCATAGTTATAGGGACGTATCTTGACACAAAGACCTGCTTTCTGGGTCTTTCGCCCTATACCCATACACATAATTTAAATATTGTATTCGTAGTCATTGTATTCATTTGTATACTTTAGCAATATATATATGTGTATGAAAGATTGATGAAATGTCAAATGGAAGAAAAATGAACATTTATTTCAATTGAAGTTAATAGACTCTTCAACGGGGGATGAAATTGGCATACATCGTCATAGGGGACAAGTACCTTGCTTACCATTTCGAAGGGGGGGGGTGGTGTTATCTGTTTTTAAGGGGTTGGGTGGTAGTTGAATTCATACCAAGCATGCCAAGGATGCGAAGCGACTTGGAAAAAATATAATAAAAATGATGCATTTGACAGACTATGTAACCTAGTATAGGTTTTCCCATCCAATTTCATCAAAATTTCAACTGATTTAATGATGTAATAGTTTAATTTGCAACTAATTTGAATGAAGTATGAGATCAGCTTCTAAATAGCCAAATACTTAATTTAATTGTGATGGCACGCGATTTCATAGTTATCTCATTTAAACATTTATAAAGAACGATCAAATCTAAATAGCTGAGTAGTGTCTTCAAATTCGCACCGGTACCTCCCTTGCGAACGTCTAGAATTCAAAAGCGTTAATATGCAATCGCTTTAATACAGGATATGGACAGTGTTTTTCGTTGTTATTGTTTTTTACTTCTTTGTATAATTATGGAAATGGGTTTTACTCCTAAATTGGATGTTAAAAAAGGGTGGACTAAATATTTCAAATTTGAACGTCCTTTCATTAATTTAATTGCAACTCTGATGAAATTAGACAGGAAAACCAATATTAGCCTGATAATATTGTGTAAAATATGGGAGAAAAGTACATTCGGGACTGCGATGCAAAAACAATCACAAATGTATCATAATTTTAATGGTAAATCTGGACCTGTACCTGATTTTTTTTTCGAGAAAACGTATGTCATCTATGTATGTTCATGCAGTAATGATATTATTCGCATATACTTAATTTTATTTATAAAACAATAACTGATTTTCGCTCTTTATATCCCTTCTTCGGCCTCTTTCTCTTTCTCTCTTCCTCTCTCTATCTATCCCTATATTTCTCTCATTTCATTTACGGTCTTTTGCATGGTTGTATACATAACACAAGTCCTCGATATTAAAAAGTAAGGCAAACGAATATGTGTCATAAATAATACCAAATCCCGGGGGGTGGGAAGCTTCCATGCGCGACCATGGGGTCTCAAAAAGCACCATTAACAAGTACACTCTAAAAAATGAAGTGCTAATTCAGCTCTTAAAGAGCGTGTATAGTGATTGCACTTCTTAGTGCTGATTGTTCTCGTTCAAATTTGAACTAGACAAAAACAGCACTCCGAAGTGCAGTCACTATACACGCTCTTTAAGAGCTGAATTAGCACTTCATTTTTTAGAGTGTATTTTCCATATTTTGACAATGCACCCCTTAACAAGTATTAGTGTGTGAAACCCTACCCTTATTAAAAGTAAATAAACGATACTCTTCACAAGTATTCCCTGAAATTTAAGTACAACGATATGTGTATTACTTTTACCTATATAATTGGGGTTAGTTTAGCCCCATTTCCCACATTTCGCGCAAATCATACTCTAAACACGTAGTGTTGACTCTTGGGGCAAAAAGTACTTCCTTTATAAAACACTTTGGGTCTTGATTTTTAACACCCTCGCAAATTTGACCCTAAACACGTAGCTATCCTAGCTAAAATAGATACACTCTCATTATTTCACTGTTTTTACACCCCTATTGCCTTGATTGCGTTGCGTAAATAAAGTGCCCTTTCTTGAACAAGACATCTTTTTACGTGTTTTTTGTCGCGCATGGTGCCCCGTACCAAATGCATTTCTAATAAAAGGACCACCTTCCTCCTACCCCCCCCCCCCATCTTATATCTCTCGCGTTTACCCCTTCCACACCCACGCACATACTCTGACACACACACAGGGTATAATTATACCCAAATAGCACATAATCACAGACATCTGCAAGTGATCTTCAACTTATTACTCTTTAAACATTTTAGACCAGGTCCAAATCAATAGAAGATTCCACATTACATGTGATCAATAATGAAAATACCTCTTTTCTCATGTAAAAGAAAAACAAATAATAATAACCTAAAACTGAATAAAGTTAAAGATTGAACCACATCTCTATCAAATAACCAAAGAACTAATAGAATGCAGTTAGTGTATGTACAGAGTGGAATGTAATGATAGGGGGCGCAAAGGTATCAAAAGTGGTGTTTCATAAAGCTGTTCATTGGCGATGGTTTAGCGCGTATAAAGAAAGGATCACCAGCCGTTCTTAAGTCGCTCTTAACTTACGAAAAGCATTATGAAACAGCCCCCTAGACCTGGGCTTTTCGTACATTCATACGAGGTTTTCCCCTTTATTTATGGCATTTTTAGATGATATCAGAATTATTATTTACACACATAAGTAGAGTCACTGTATAAGGAACAATTTGCTATATCTAACTCAATTGGACCGTTTTTATATTCAGATCAGTGGCGGACCGTGACCCGGAGGAGACAAAGCATTGGGGGGGGGGGGGGTACAGCATTGTTCACAAACAATGCAGTGCCCCCCCCATGCTTTGTCTCCCTCGGGTCACGGTCCGCTACTGATTCAGATACTAAATTTCCTATCGCGGGTCTCATCCGCGGAGAATAGAATATTATCTCCGTTTTCCATGCTTACAGTTATTCCGTCATACATTCAAACAGTACATATATGAACTATAAACCAAACTACTTTCAATAATTGAGGTCAAAGGTTTTGGTAATCTTTTGTTATCAGTCAATGTGAAAATCGATCTATTGTGTGTATCATAAAGCTGTTTTTGAGTTACGACAAATGCCTTTACACAGAATGGTGAACCTTTCTTTGGTTAACGGGTTCCTATGCAGCTGACTTTATCAGATTAGAACATATACTAGTCTTGAGTAAAGCCTTTCGTAACTTGGGAACAACTTTATGAAAAAAAAGCCTGCCAAATTACGCATGTCGCTTTTTTGTTATTATCATTTTCGCTTGTTAGTTACCGTTTTAGCGGGTGCCGGTACATTAGTATCAACATAATAGAATAGTCTGTGTTGACACGCATTGAAATATCTTCAACATAATAGAACGGTATGGGTTGACACGCAATGACACATTTTCAATATAACAGGTGAATTATGGCATTTCTTTTGTATTATTTCATGATAGGACTTGTCGGACGTTTTATCCGACAAGTCCTGTGTTATCCGACAGTTACTATAGCAATTGTGCTACTCATCCAATCAGAATCCAGGAAAGTTGTCAGACCTGACAACTTGTCGGACGAAAATATTGATGAAACGCCCCCCTGGTCTTCTTTATTTAAATAAAAATATATGTACACAAACAAAAGTTTTACAGGTTATTTAGTATTAGATTCCATTTGCTCATATTCATACACGAATTTCGTTTACCTTTCTCACTATATCGTTTTTTCCACAACACATATGAACATAATTTTCAAATCATAAAACTTCACCTTTTTTATTGTAACTAATGTTATCTTGTAACATTTGTAAATAGAATATAATGCATAATTCCAAATTGAATTCATTTATTTTCCTTTTTCTTTTCTTAGACCGTAAATAATATGTTGAGGCTTCAAACGAAAATGTTGAATTAAACATTTTCTTATGAGTGCTTCAACGTATTTCCAAAACTTATCAACCTCTACACACAACCAAAACAAATGAAATAAATCACTGAACTTATTGCACTCACTGCAAATATCTGTGTTTCTTAAATTCCATTTTTTAAGTTACAGAGAGTATGTAATAAATTATACATAAAATTGAAATTAAATTGGCTATGGCATTATCTTGAATACTTTTGAGTTTCAGTGTCCATGTAAACAGCCAAGAATTTTTATTTTCTTCATCTTAAATTTATCTTCAAAATAATTCGGCCCTTGATCTTTCAACATTTAATTGCAACATCTCTTAATAAATTTGTTTTACTCTAGAGTTACAATTAAGTAATGTATTTAAAGATGGCATACATGACTCGTCATTCAAGATTGATTTGTTTAATTTTCTAAAAAGGCAAGGTTATTTTCTTTTAGTTGTTCTCTCCACATTTTCGGTATTGACATTATGCAAATTGCATATTCTGACAACCATTGTCCATCAAGATTGACTAACTTTTATTTTACCTTATTTACAGTAAGAATACCAGACCACCAATGAACAAAATATATGACGGTATCCAGTTCCTAAATAACAACATCCTTCCATTATGTCTGATATTGTTGTTAAACCATAACAATTCTTTGCAGATCTCTGTGCTTGAGATTACTTTTTTCTTTTCCTTAAGCAATTTTTCTTTTTTTAAAGTAAAATAGACGTATAATATTTCACGATAAAACCTTGGAATTGTTTTCAATGACAGTAAATATTGTGGATCACACATACAATTTCTCAAAATAAAGCTTCCACTTAATTCATCAAACCAATAATCAAACATCCTTTTCCATTTTGATTAAGTATCATCGAAATATTTGAAAGCCATCTTAACTTAAAACCTTTAACTGTATACATGTAGCTAGATCTAACATATTTAATCCACCATTTGACAAATCACTAATTACCATAGTTCTTTTTACTTTGTGAATTTTGGATCCCCAAAGAAAGTTCATCATTAATTTGTCTATTTTTAACTAGGTCGTTAGGACAAAAAATAATTTGAGCAGTGTATAAAAATTTAGACAATATTAATGTTTTTAAGACAATTATCTTACCTTTATATGTAAGATTTCGTTGTTTGCAAATGTTAAAAGCAATCTTTCTATTTTATCAATTTTGTCCTTTGATTAAGTTCGCAGCTCATAGATTCATGTCTGGTAAAAAAATATACCAAGGGCTTTAACATAATTCTCAGCCCATGGAATATTACTTATCATTTCTAAAGGTTTGTCTTTCCCCAACCACATAACTTGTGTTTTTTTCTTGTTTAAGATAACACCTGAAAGTTTTCCAAAATCTATTACATGCTCTATGGCCTTATTTCCTGAATACTTATTTTGCATAAAAAGTGTCAGGTCGTCAGCTAGCTGACATAACTTTATTTCTTTAGATTTTTCTCCAACACAAATTCCCTTTATATCCTTATCACTTCTGATTTTGTTGCTGACAAACTCAGCAGCTAATTTCAAATGATTTAATGTCTGAAACCACCTCTTCATGAAGTGCTTCAATGTGAGTGTAATACAGGATTGAGGGAGCGCCATCTTTCGACGTAGAATGGGTAAGAATAAGAAAGGAGTTTCCCAAAAGAGAGAAATTAAATAGTTTATGCCGTCCAACGAGCATGTAGCTGTGCTGATATTCCCTGGTTATACACAAAGCATAAGGGCGTTTAGATCTACCCCCTCTCTCTCTCCCTCCCTTTCTACTTCTATTACTCTTGCTTGCTATCTCCATCCTCTTTCTCTATTATCCCCATGTTTCTATCTCCTTAACCTAATCTTTCCAAGCCTCCTAGTTATGTCTTCTTTTACTTAATTTTCAATATACGGAGTTCAAATTCAATTTTTCTTTAATTTTGTTATGAATTGCTATGATTGACATGCTTTGTGATATATTTCTCTTTACAATGATAAGGTTACTTTGTTTATGAGAACAGAAAACACTGCTACCCTTCTATTATATCATTCTTTCTTTTCTCTCTATATTACTGTAATACTTCATATCCCCTCCCTCTCTCTTTCTCACACACACACAAAAACACACCCTCTTTCTTTTCCCTTTTCCTTTCACTCTTTTTTTCCGTTTTATACTATAATCTTTATCTCCCTTTATATGTCCCATATGTCTTTCTTTTTCTGTCTCTCTCTATCTTTCTCTCGCATCCCTCTCACCCCCTCCTCTTCTCCTTTATCTTTATTATTATATTAACCTCCCTCTTAATTCATTGTCTCTTCGTCTCTCTCCCTCTCTCCCTACTTATTTCCCTCATTTGTCTCTCAACATCATTTTTTTTTTTATTTCGAACCAGTCTTATAAGAGTCATTTGTACATTAAAACATGAGATGTACTGTATAATTTTTTTTTCACATTTAATCCATGTATGTTCACAAAATTACTTGATTATAAAATCGCATTGTTATTGTGCATATAGAAACACCCTCGTCAAAATTAAGACCTCGCACTATGCAAAGATTCTGAATAATTTGAAAAATCAAACATTTTATTCAGATATGTTGATAATTGTCTGTCTTCGTAGGCGATTCTAAAAAAATATTTAGAAGCGTCCACACAATACAAGCATTGCTTTTTAGTGTATCCCTCCATTTTCAAAGAATTTTTATTTTAAAATGGTTATGATACTTGCTTATTCTTTTTTGTTTTACTTCGTTTTATAGATAAATATCAAATACTATACATTCTTGAATTTATTTTATCTGTATAAGTTCATTGTAACTGTTTTGATCACATTACTTCGTTCTTCTGTTGAAAATGAAAATAATAATTGAATTGAATTGGTGTTAAATTCAGTAATTCGTACACAACTCATAGTGGATTGACAAACATTTCTCTATATGTACAAAATACCTTAACCCATAGTAAAAATATTTACTATTTTCACGCGACTATTTTCTGCTCTCAGGTATATTCGAATTATTTCCTCTTGATTACAGTCTTTACACCCCAAAACATTCTCCTTTTTTTCCTATTTAACAGCTAGTGTTAGTAATTCGCAACAAAACAGAATGAAAATATATTTCATTATGAAATATATCACTTTCCCCATCCCCTCCCTCTTTTAATTTTACCCCCGCCCCCCCCCCCCCATCTTGTCTGTTTACAACGTTTAATATGTTATTTTCAACCATTCCTACATGTCCAATACATTAATTTGTATATCAAAAGTATGAACTGCGTGTAAAGTCGTTTTTTGTTTTACAATTAAATTTCATGAATGCTGACGAAATTACTTGATTATAAAATGACATTATTATTTGTGCATTAAAAGACACCCTCCTCATCACCATGATGATGACCTCTTAATATACCCTGCAAAGATTCCGATCAATTCAAAATCGTAGATATTTATTCAGGACGGTGGATAGTAATTTGTATACAACTATATATTGCATTGACAAACTTTTCTTGAAATGTACTCAATACCATTATCCATAGTAAAAATACTTCCTCTGTATTTCCACGTGACTATGTTCTGCTCCCAAGTAGGTTAGAATTATTTCGTCTAGATTAAAGTGCATGATACATCCACAAACATTGTTTTTTTCTATTCAAGAAGTTCAGTAATTCACACAAAATGTAATATGGCAAAAAGAAGCTGCTGTAAACTGCTTATCTAAAAAAAGAGCCAATGGAGTAAATAAGAGAGTCAAAAGGGACCTAAGCTTTCGATCCTAGCAGAATCTTCAGAGGCAAACGGCCAAACATATAAGGTGGAACAACCATAATATAGACCACAGACATACAACAGCAACACTGGAACAAGGAGACAAAAGGGGCATTAGTGAGAAGAGATGACCAATCAGGTTAATGAAGGGGATGAAAGAAAAGGAGTAGGCAGACACAAAGGGAAGTTAGTGTGAGTAAGGCCAAAGAAAGACCTCAAGCCAAGAGGGATTAAGATAATGAGGCAGGCAACATCAAACAGGATCTGGAACAAAACAGTGATAGAGGGTATGAGGAAGATATGAATAACAAGAGAATTAGTGAGAGGTGGGTCAAACAGGTAACAAAGAAAGGCATAATAAACTTGTGCATAAGAGTGGGGGGAAAAGGGAAAGAGAAGGGAACAACTGATAAAGTGCAAAAGACATAAGTATGTATGATAGAGCATTAAAGTATACACACAAAGAAAATTCACGAAAGTGATGATTATAGACAAATTATATATGAATGGAAAGGTCTTGTCTTTTTATACACAAATATGTCACTAAAAAGTCTTACAGATGTCGTGGAAATGCAAGAAATGAAATTAATAGAGACCCTTCTCAGCCCCCCAGCCGCCCCCAGGCAGACAATCACGCGATCGAAAACAGTCGAGAATAATGACGTCACATGATCGACTTCACATCATCTCTCTCTGTGCATAATACACTGATACACCTTCCTGGTCTCTATTTTTCTTCGAATTTACCGTTTTCTTCATGTGTTGTGATATCCGATTTCTGTTTTCGACAACTTCAGACTATTTAAGAGAACCAGAACTGTGTTACTTTGTCCATTTTTTATTGAATTGTGAACTGGAAAGACCGATTTTGTCCACTCGACAGTCTTCGTTGTGTTGCTCTGAATATTGAAAAACTCCAAGCTGTACGGTCCCATTCACTTGCTGCCGATGCAGGTTACGCTGCAGTCAAAAGTCAACTCAAGCCAAGGTAAGCATGTTTGGAAAATGTAGTCTGTAGCCAGGCCTACTTGTCCTGACGATGCATTCAGGTCAAATGACAGATACAGATCTTATATAATTTTAGAATCATGCATTTTGGCATGACTACTATTAAAATTAAAAAGTCTTTATTAATGTTTTTGCACAATTCCAGCAGATTTTTCTTCAGATTTCTAAATAAACTGGTCAGGACTCAGGCGATTAAATTATTTAGGAGCACTGGCATGGACCATGGCTGAAAATATGCTGTTTCAGAGGAATGTTTGGCATTATCGTAGTTTTTGTCACCAGTCCATTCACTGCCGTTTATTTCGTCAACGGCGGTGATCCACTCCCATTGACTTTGTACACAACGAGCGCACAAACACCATATTTCACGATAAGGCCAAATAATTAAGATTTTATTATACACAGGTCTAGTACCCAATGCATTTATGCTCAGGAGGGCTCTGCATCATATACATCCAGATACACAGAATTATCACCATAATGCCGATGTCATGAAGCAAGACAAATTTTCAGCAGTGGTTTACCTGATCATGCTGATTCCTGGCCAAAACTAGAGTCTGGTGTTTCTTTCTGATTAGAGTGCTGCTACATATGAATGCGTAATGCCTTCAACATAAAACAATGAAGATAAATGCACTCTTTGTAATGACACAGAGTACCGTACCTCAAGTGATTCACTACCGCTACAGCCTACACTACGCTACACACCTACCCGGGTAGGTGTTGCGTACATGTATGGTAGTGTAGCGGTAGTGAAGCAGAGTGGGGCCTACACAAACATCACTTGAGGTAGAGCACCAGTGTTCTGAGTGGAATTTTTCAGGTGTTTAAACCTACTAATCATTTGTTGTTGACCGGGAATTACATGCCACCGCACGTCATCAATCATCAACATAATGAAATTCATACTTTGATTTGATTATTTAAATTATTTCTTTTTTTTTCTCTCACTCTTCTACACACAGATCTGCACACTTGCTGACTCTGGTGACTTCTGGTCTCTGCTCGCTACTTCAATCTGGGAGATTCCATCATGTCCTCTTACTGATTTGGATATAGCCATGTTTTCTTCACTCTTTCCAGGAGCTACGGTGCAAGTTTTGGACTGATAATGATGGAACAGAAAATTTATCTTTATCGATCTTGGAAACAATTTTGAGCACAGTTTTGGAGAGAATTAAAAAAATTGACTTGGACAGGAATACAGCTTGTCGAAAATAAGAACACACAATTTAAAACGAAAGAACAATTTTGATTTTATTAACTCATTGAGTGCTTCGTGCATGCTACGTATCCTACTATAACATGCCACACTCGTGCTCGCACGCCCACTATTGATTGCTTTGTGCTTGCATTGTTTCCTACCCTCGCCTGCTTCGTGCATGACTGCGCACATTCGGAATAACAATCATTGTTACGCCGTTTTGCATTGTATTGCGCATCGCATGCACGCCGTAATTAGCACTATTTTGTGCAGTGTGAACTCTGCTTTCTGACAGATAAACTTACTCACGCGGTTTACATTCGACTTTTTCGAGTATTTCTACATTTTTTACAAGATATGGCTCCGCCTCTGAGAGAGAAGAGACCTTGGTTTTTGATCCATACAAAACACTCCACAAAATGGAACTACTTGATACAACTCATATTTTAGCGGTAAAGATAATAACCAATCCACATAATGAGGACATCATTATAAGGGTTATGAAATTTCCTACAACTTTACTACACAATATTTTGTTGATAAACTAATCGTTAGAGAGTTACAAGCAATTGTAATCATGACTTTTGGAAGGAGTGAATACGACTCGCGATCCCAAAATCAATGTGGCACAGGGGGGTTTTGTGGCTGGCACAGGGGATTAGCATCGGATTAGCACTGTGGCATTGGCTTAGTAGTGTGCGTGGCATGTTAAGAGTTAGGGCATTTTGCGAGAAATTTTCTAATCAATCACCCGTCCCAAATCAAGGGTAAGTCCTTTGATTAAAAACAAACATGTAGTTGAATTGCTATTGCAACTCGACCTTATTACGCTTGAATTTGAATTTAAGACTTACGCTTGATTTGCAATGGAACATAAGTTTCTTGCAGTGCCCCATAATTATGTTTTGTTATCAGATATCTAACGTGCTGATTTTTCTCGAAAGGTATAATATATTTGTCCTTTTAAACGGTATTTGAATATGAGTACGCCTTTTATTTGTTTTCCACAATATTTATTGCATGTGCATGTATGAACAGAAGTAAAATATTTATTGTGAAGCACTGTGAATGTTGTGTGCTGTTGTGTGATGGTTCATCATTTTTTTGTTATAAGACTGTAAGCCTGGTGGGTGTGAGGAAGTGGCCTGGATGAAAGAAAAGTGAACATGTGCCCAATTACAGATTTGCATATTCTAAGACAATTTTGTTTCTGGATAAATATTGCTATGCATTCCCTACATTAAGAGTAAAGGAGAAGTCCACACAATCAAAAATTCATTTGAATTTAAAGAAAAATAAGATATTGCAGGAAATTTCATAAAAACTTTGATTCAAATTTATATAATTACTATTTTAACATTGAGAAATTTTGCCTAATTTATAAAACGATGAAATGCTCATCTGTGTCGATGTGCAAATTACACTAATCGATTATGTCACACGCACTAAGTTCTTTGGTATTTTGTTGTTTGATATATTTACATGACATGTAGATTAAATATTTAATTTTCTAATTATTTTCTGAAAAATTTTCGGAGGGATTTTAATTCCTCCAAATAACATTTAGAGTTACAGTTCCGTAAATGTAACCTATTGTGATCGGATGAAGAGTTTCCTATCCTCAAATCTGCAAAGAATTAAAAAAACAAAATGCCACAAAAAATTAGAAACGAATGTGATGTGAGTGACAACACTAATTTGCATATCCTTGTTTTTTGATTGTTTTGAGTAAAAACAACAAGGGAAATAACTCAATTCAAATAATTTTTAGTTGATGTGGACTTGAAGAGTAGAATCTAATCAAGAACTTGAAAATCAAAAGCAGCAATTAAGTAAGATTTGATAAATACAGGTCTGAATAGGATTTCACAAGAAAAAAAGAGAAAAAAAGCTGGGTAGGGACGAGAAGGAATAAAAAAAAAATACTCAAATGAATCCGAGTTTTGAACCAGGGTCCTCGCACACGACAAAACAATGGCCAACACGTTTGACAGAACCATTTCCTTCCTTACGGGAGGCTTTTAAGATATATGAAACAAAGTCCGCTCGCCGCTGTGGGCTAATCATGTTTCGGCAATTCAACTGCAATTTCAATCATTTCGCGATGGATATTGCCGTGTTATTTTGTGGTTCCTGACTTTGTTACGTAATAAAATTTCATATTTTTTCAGTAGCGAAGAAGAATGTCTATGCTTTATATTGATAATAATATTAATTTGTCGCAAGTGTGATTTCTAAGTGAAAATATGCTTTGTTTATTCAAATATATTTCTTGAAAAAAAATCATTTCTTCTAAGCTAAATATCGGTTTCCAAAATACGTTTAATGTGCACTTTATTTCACTGTTCAGTAAATTCAAACTTTTATCTATATAACAAGACCAATCTTGTGAGGAATAAACAATTCTAAGAGCAAAAAACGCTGATTGGAAAGTTCGTCTTCAATGGCTGCTGTCAGCTCAGCTGCTCACTGCTTATTGTGTGACGTCACTCAGCTGGAGCTCGCAAGAGGACCGGTGGAAGGCAGAAATATGGCATGAAAATGAATCATTTTTGAGAGCTGATTTCTGCAAACTCTAATCACTATTTTGAAAAGTGAAGTTATATATCTAATCAGTAATACTTCCCCTTTACAATGATGACCACAAAAAGGCATTATAAAATATATTTTGATTCTTCGGGTGTCTACTTTAAACAAACTACAAGAGAGGAAAATACATGTAAGTGCAAAAATAAATCTGTAAGTATAAAAGTATATAAATGTATCCAAAATGAAAAAATAATACATATACAAATGGTGTAACTGATATTGTTATCCGCTTGGTGTGAGGGGGAAAAAACAGAAGACTATATAGTAGGAAAAAAACCTGTATATATGGAAGGGAAGCAAATTGCCTAAAAGGGTAAAAATAAATAAAGAAGCTAATGCTGTATGAGAGAGGGGGCGTATTGAGAAAAAAATAAACATAGTAAACATGAAAAAAGCAAAATAAATAAGTGGTAAATCTAAAAGGTGAAGGGAGAAAAAAAAATATAAAATAAATGTTATATCGCCTGAATAAGGGAGGAAAAATAGGAGCTGAGTTTGAGATATGGGAGGAAAGTAGAGGCAGAAACTAAAATGTAACTAATCTAAAAGAGCTGAGGAAAAAAAACATATGTGTATACAAAATGGAAAGTGGATAAGAAGGATTAATCAGTCGTTCCCTATTGGATGTTCAGGCCATGAGGTTGGATGGTGCGAAGTCGTCTCATCCAGAACTTCTCTCTGCAAGTACGGACTGAGTCAGGACGGGTAGCTATATGGAAGCAGGAGACCGTCAAAAACACGGATATACGTCGTGTCGTAATTCAATTTACTACACGACGTAAATAATTACGTAGTGTAGCAATTCGAATTACTACACGACGTAAATAATTACGTAGTGTAGTAATTCGAATTACTACACGACGTAATTCCGAATTACTGCTCAACGATTTAACGTCATGACGTTAAATGAATTAGTGTAGTGACGTTAAATCAACCAATGAGACCGTTCGTTATATGAGCGCAATGCGAAGAGCTGAGACTACAGAGTATTGTACAGGAACGTACCGGCAGGAAGTTAGTTGGATGTTCGACATTTGATATTCAAACTGTGAAGTTGGTTTGATATTCAGGTTCGATATTCAAACGCCTGTGAAGCTGGACCAATATTGCCACGGACCCGATCCGCATAGTACTGCCCCCCCAAAAAAAAAAAAAAATGTTCTACAACCGAGAACAATAGGAAATGATAAAAGGAAAGAAAGATGAAAGATACGTTATTTTATGCATACCATGTCAAAATCAATCTCAAAGTTAAAGGTGTTTTTTTTTCTCGCTGGCTCGAGACTTATTACGAAGCAAATTTTTGCTGCATGCGCCATTGTGTGCCCCCTCTTTTTGTTCTTATCACGCATTGAGCTTCGCCCTAATGCTCGGGGCACAATCATAAAACATCCTGTTCATACAATGATATGACCCCTCCGTTCTCCCTTCTCTTTCTCTCCCGTTCCCCCTCCTTTTCTTTCCAATCTCCCCCTTTCGCTTCTCTCTCTCCTATTATGTATTCTCTCTTTCCTTGTTTTTTTTTTACTCTATCCACTGGCGGCACCAAGAGATTAGTCAGGAACGTGGTTCCCCATGCTTGAAATATTCCGTTTTGTTAATTTTAGCCCCCCGTTAATGTGCATGCGCCGGGTAACCGAGTCAAGTTCTACAAGTTAGGGTAGGTGGTTACCCCGGATAGACCGTCGGGATATTCCTGGGGGCCCCTTGGAAAAAAAATAAACAAAATGCGATAAATAGCCCTTTATTCCTTTAATTTTGTTAATTTGAGCCCCCTAAATGTGCATGCACCGGGTCAAACTAGTGTTTATATGGTTGCCCGAGTCGATTTCTACAAGTTAAGATACGTGTTACCCCGGCTAGGCCGTCGGGGTATCCCTGGGGGCCCCTCGAAAAAAAAATTAAAAAATAAAATTTCTTGCCCTTTTATTCACTGACGTTTGTCCCCTAAATGTCCTCGTACTTGGGCACGCCAGTGTTGTTATGGTTGCCCGAGACGTGCTGCACCTGTAAAACCCCTTAGCTTTCAAAACCCCTGAATATATTTGAATATCGAATGTTGGTCCAGCTTCACAGGCGTTTGAATATCGAACCTGAATATCAAACCAACTTCACAGTTTGAATATCAAATGTCGAACATCCAACTAACTTCCTGCCGGTACGTTCCTGTACAATACTCTGTAGTCTCAGCTCTTCGCATTGCGCTCATATAACGAACGGTCTCATTGGTTGATTTAACGTCACTACACTAATTCATTTAACGTCATGACGTTAAATCGTTGAGCAGTAATTCGGAATTACGTCGTGTAGTAATTATTTACTACACGACGTAATTATTTAGGTAGTGTAGTAATTGGAATTACTACACTACGTAATTATTTACGTCGTGTAGTAATTCGAATTACTACACGACCTTAATTATTTGATGTAGCGACACTAATTCATTTAACGTCATGACGTTAAATCGTTGAGCAGTAATTCGGAATTACGTCGTGTAGTAATTATTTACTACACGACGTAATTATTTAGGTAGTGTAGTAATTGGAATTACTACACTACGTAATTATTTACGTCGTGTAGTAAATTGAATTACGACACGACGTATATCCGTGTTTTTGACTGTCTCCTGCTTCCATATACCTAAAGACTCGATGCCCTGTAGCATCATGTCAGTGATGGAGTGGTTGGGAAGGTTAAAATAGTGTGTCCAGCTTTGCTGTGTTGACCGTGGATCTGTGCCCGTAGAATCGTTTCTTTAGTGTGGTCTTGGTTTCCCCTACGTATTGTACCCTACAAACTCTGCAAGTGATGAGATATACAACATTAGCATGATTAGTGGTAGTGCAAATGATGTTGCCCTTGGTTCGGTGAGAAAGGCTGGTAGAGTTGCTGGTGAGAGTGTCGCCCTCTTGAATGTGTATTTCACATATTATACACTTGTTGCAGGTGCATTTGAAGGTGCCATGCTGTATGGGAGAAGAATGGTTAGTGAGGGAGGGCAATTCAGCACGAACAATGAGGTCCCTGAGATTCGGTGGGCGTCGGTATGCTAGAATGGGAGTATCGGGAACGGCCTGTTGGAGACGATCAGAAGTGTGTAAAATGTGGTGGTTATCAAACAGGATTTTGCGGAGAGGGGGTAGATTGGGATGGAAGGTGGTCACAAGTGGTATTCTGTCGGTAGTCTTCTTGTCACTTTTAGGTTTGAGAACTTCAGATCTAGGGAGAGAACGAACTTTGTTGATTGCTTGTTGGACTGCCCTGGCCCTGTGGCCCCTGGCACAGAGATGTTTCTGCAAATTCCTGGTATGGAAGGAAAAATCAGGGTCCTCGGAGCAGATACGGCGAAGTCTGAGGGCTTGACTGTAAGCGATGCCGGTTTTGCAGTGATGGGTGTGGCAGCTGGATGAGTGGAGGTACTGGTGGGTATCTGTGGGTTTAGTGTACAGGGTAGTGGTGATACCGTTAGGCTTTTTCTGGACTGTGACATCAAGGAAGTGGGTTTCCTGTTGGGAGAAATCAGAAGTGAATTTGATGGTCCTGTGGAAGGAATTGATGTGGTCAATGAATGTGTGGAGGCTATCTTCCTCCCTGGTCCAGATGAAGAAAATGTCGTCTATGTAATGGCACCAAATCAATAGGCGACAGGGGCGGAATCTAACATCTGCTGTTCCAGCTTGGTCATGAAGAGACAGGCGAATGAAGGGGCCATCCGGGTGCCCATTGCTGTGCCGAATATCTGTAGATAGTGCTGGTCCATTAAAGTGAAGTTGTTGTTTTTTTTTGTTAGTACGTGAGACATCAGAGATTTGATATCGGATAGCCTATGGGGGGACTGGAATGGCCACTGGCGGCCAAGGCTTCACATGATGCTTGGATACCTTCATCGTGGGGGGTATTGGTGTATAGTGAAGAAACGTCCTAAGTGCCGATGATCGCAGTCTCGGGTATCTGGTCCTTGATGTCATTGAGTTTCCTGAGAAAGTCTGGAGTATCGTGGATGTAAGATGGTGCACGTGAGACAAGGGGTTTAATGTGATAATCAACACAAAGGGAGATGTGCTCTGTTGGGGAACCATTTCCTGAAGGGATGGGTCGACCAGGGTTGCCAGGTTTATGGATCTTGGGGAGGGGATAGAAGCGGGCAGGTATAGCATTAGTAGGGGAGAGAAATTTGTGGGCCTTCTCAGATAGATGCTTGTGTTCTTTCATGTCATTCAGTGTCGATTGGATCTGTAGGGAGAAATTACAAGTGGGGTCAGAATCAAGGAGTGCATAGTGAGATCAATTGTTGAGATGTTTCATGGCTTCATCGATATACTGCTGGCAGTCCATGATGACGACGGCTGATCCTTTATCTGCAGGCTTGATGATGATGTCGGACCTGTTTTTGAGTGATGAGAGAGCGTGGCGTTGTCATGTGCTCTGGTGTCGAGGGTATCTGTGGAGCAAACTTGGGATGAGACAGCTTGAATGTAAGTTTCAAGGGAAGGAACTCTATTCTTGGGCGGAGTCCATGTGCTCTTCCGGTAGAAGGGCTCGGGATCAGAAGGGGGTTCATCTAGAAAGAACTCTTTGAGACGTATCCTGCGATAGAATGTAGAGAGGTCTTGGCTGAGAGCTATCTGTTCAACTTCTGGTGGCGTTGGGCAAAACTTGAGCCCTTTAGAGAGAAGAGAGGTTTCTGCTTGGGAGAGAGGGGAGGATGAGAGATTAACAACCAAATGGGGGGATGCATCATTGTTGTTGGTATGTCGTCTAAATCTGTTTGACCGTTGTCGCTTCTTTGTGAGGTTACCTATTTTCTTGTTCCTGCTATATGTATCCTTTCTTAATGTATTCTCATTGTTGTGCTACTTATATGTATTAATGCTACCAGACACGATTAACATTACAAAATCTAATAATATATTTCATTAGAAGCAAGACATTATGTACGATCTATTCTTCTAATCAAAGTGATATTAACATGTTCATTGTTTTGTGCACATGTACTGAAATTGCCCCCACATTCATCACATCAGGGGTGCCACTGTCACTGCCAAGATTGGCAAAAGCTGTATAACCGATCCTAAACAGTCCCCTTTTTCCTTCACTGAAAATGTCCACTAAAGTTCCAAATACTTTACATGGATGCATTCTAATAAGCATCTTTTTCATGAGAATGAACATGGTGAAGTTTTGACTTATATTCTTCTTCTTTTTATCAACAAGGTCTCCGTTGTATGTGCATATTTACCAGCAAGCAGGTGCATTTTCTGTATCACATATTATAAAATCTGAGATTATAAAAGAGATAACGAAACAGAGTTTTAGAAATAAAGTATATACCTTTGCTACTTATATCTAAATCTAAAAGCGCTTCTAAATACATCACTGTATGAACTATAAAATGATTCTGAGCTGTAACGCATTTATATTTACATTTAATTACAAAATATATTTTATACTAGATGTAAAATAGCTTGTTCATTATATTAAGTATGTATTCAACATTTATTCATAATTAATCATTATATTGTATTATCATTAGTTTCGTAAAACTCTTGATATCTCAAATGTTAGTGAAAATAATTGTTTTGAACTTTTCACCAATGATCTTGCCTTTTTTGTAAACGTTATGTTTGATAATCCTTTATCATTTTATTCAGTTAAGATACCATAGCTTTGCATTTAATCACAGAATATATACTACGCAAGATGTAGGATAGTTAATAGCTTAAGTATGAATTCAACATTTCTTCATATTATATAGGTCCTTTCATACTGTATTCTCATTGCTGTGCTACCAGATACGATTAGCATTTCATGCTATTTTCTGGTCCCATTTATCCTTTTAATGCCTTTGTAAAACTTTCAGTTTCGCAATGTTTTGTTGCATACATGTATACTTTGTTTGGACAATAAAACATAAAACTCAAACTCAAATATAAATTGATTGGATTCGTGTTGTGTACATTTCTATGAAGCAAATTTTGATTATCTGTACATGAAATACTGAGTAAATACGACACATATACAAAGTTGTTTTCTATTTTCAGCAAAGGCTCTTGAGTACACTGTATAATGAGTGATAGTTGAAAGAACAATCTACATACAGCTAAAATTTTTTACGATATTGATGATTGTTACAATAAATCTGATTGGAATCTAGAGAACTTGATTATCATTATCAGAAACTTAAATATAACTCCAAACTTTATAAACATAAAAAAACATATAGAGAAAAAAATACGGTGATCGTACAAAAAATATATATTCGTTGAAGAGAGAGAAAAGGGGAAATATGAATATAAGAAAGAGTGGGTATATTATGAGAGAGGAGGGGGGTATTAAATAGTTCACAGAATTCTACCTGATATCAGTCTTGTAGAAAAATGTATTATAACTTTCAACAGCATAACATGTGTCATTCGCTTTATAAACACGAGTTTAGAATGCACACAATTAGCAAGAATGTATTATCTAATATCATCACTATCGTTCACAATACACATTATGATAAACATTCTTATTAAATCGAAATCGCAAAATATTATTTTGTCATGTCGAATTCTGACTTGAATAGGAAAACATGAACATTTCTTATTAATCATCTTGATACATATCGTGTATGTTATTGAAAATTAAGGGTTTTAATATCCATCAAGGCAGGTTCATAACTTGAGATACCATTGATAGGGAAAATGATAAGATAATGTAATAAAATTTACCTCACTAATGATGTATGTAAACATAAATGAATGTAGAGGGCGCCAATGAGATACCGAATGTATAACTTCTCGCGAATGTTCTCATTTCTACAGAATGGTATAATTTCTACTGTACGCTGTCATTTCTACGGAATGTTAACACATTTATACACAATGCCATCATTTCTACAGAATGTTATCATTTCTACTGAATGTTATTAAATCAATCGACTCTTTGAGAGGCTGATCATGTAGACAATGAGGCATGATTCTATATTAAACATCAATATTAATGAGATTTTCATTCTTATTATTGAACATTCATATAATTATCCATCAAGTTTAGGTTCCCACTTAATTACAAAGTCTCCTCTTTTTTTCTTCTCAAGATTAAATTAGCCCAAAGTTTGGATTGGAAACACATGGGAATCCAGCACAAACAATGCAATTTTTTTATGTAAAAAGTTAGTAATTTTCATAGTCTGGGTGATTCAGAAAATTAAAATCTTCCGGTTTGAAAGTAGTCATGTAGGGAAACGTGAACTTTAAATGAAACTAAATTAAGTATATCGTCTATATTTTTTCCACAAATCATTCATTGAAATACTTGATGATTTCAAGTGGTCATTAATTGGCTATTAGACCAAGTGGTCATTAGACTACTTGACTGTTAGACAAAGTGGTCATTAGACCAAAAGAGAATCGGACTAAGTGGGTTTAGCCAGAACATTGTTAGCCCATCTGATTATTAGACCAATTGGTCATTAGACCAAAAGCGAATCGGACTAAAGTGGGTTTAGCCAGAATGTTGTTATCCCATCTGACTATTAGACCAAGTGGTCATCAGACCAAAAGCGAATCGGACTATGGAAGTGGGTTTAGCTAGAACGTTGTTAGCCCATCTGACTATTAGACCAAGTGTCAAATGATAGACCAATCGTCAGTAAATTAAACCAACTGCTCTAGGATTATCAAGTACTAGCTTACATGTACCCCAGTTTATCAATGCTGAATAATAAAATCAAAATACGGATTTAGGGCATTCCTAATTATCAAAACTTACCGATAAATCCAGTTACAAGCCTGTACACTCTCTTTCAGCTGACACTATCAGTGTACCGTGTGACGCTATGCTAATACTATACATTGGTGTATAACTGAGTTAGACGTGCAGCGTGTATTGAAAAACACGGGGAATTCCACATCCTGTATCAGTCCGAGAATAAACAACTTTCACTTTAGACTTTGGACTTGAACCTTTCCCTCGATTATTACCGAGGTATATGGGCACACACGACTAACTATTTTTCCATAGACTCATGCGTTAAAAATGAGATTTTAAAAAAAATCGCAAAATTAAGTCATAATAATTACACCATCCAAACCTTTATCATTTGGTAGTTCATTCAATATCCTTCCAACGCTAAAAATATGAAAAGGGTTTTTTCAGCATATTTTTTTCTCGCGCTACAGAGGCTAAGACCCAGACTACGTGCAAATTTAACAGTAGTCACAGTGCTCACGGGGTTTCTTGGGCAACTAATTAGGTTCCCATAAAATCCAGAATTGACAAATTACTGCTCTCCAATGGGACTGAACAGATCCAGTAATAACCCTCTCTTTGCCCATGTGAAAAAAAATTGTTTAGATATGCACCGTAGATTTTATATGAATATTTTCGTTAGGGGTCAAAAGGGGAATCCCGAGTATGCCGGATCTCATTAGTGATGTGCGTCCATATGCACAACACTATATGTCTACTGCAAACACAGCATTAAAACCCGACGGTAT
Organism: Lytechinus variegatus; assembly: GCF_018143015.1. Taxonomy (NCBI): domain Eukaryota; kingdom Metazoa; phylum Echinodermata; class Echinoidea; order Temnopleuroida; family Toxopneustidae; genus Lytechinus; species Lytechinus variegatus. Next base: position 9,220,678 of record NC_054745.1, on the reverse strand, counting down.
TGTTCAACAACTTTTCTGGAGTGGTCATATACAAATTCCGGACTGGTGTTAAATTAACACCGCAGTTTTTGCAGTGTATAGGAACAAAAATGCATTAGGAAACATAACACAGCATTATTAACAAACTTATTTTTAACATTACAGTTAGAATGAGTGTGTTTTTACACGGTGATTGTCAGCATGCTGGTATAGTATGGAAATATCAAATGTTCATGATTTTTCAGAGGGTGTTGTGTATGCTATCACATAGGAACCACTCCATTGCCATCAAGTTGATAAGAAAAATAATGATTGAAAGAGAGGAACATTTGGCAGCAATAACCTTTTAATTCGTTTATTAACCTTTTGTTTACTTATTTATTTATTTATTTATTTATTTATTTATTTATTCATTTTTGCATATCAATTTGTTGTGTACAAAAACGCTCCTCTTATAAGGCTTAGAAATGGGACGTTTAACGCACAGTCACTAATATGCGCCACTGTCTTCGCATCGTGCAGGCAGTCTACGTGTATAGTGGCGGGCTGCTACATTGTGGTGCAGGGGTGTTCAACTTACATATCGTGAGCGCACTCAGCTGTGTGTTTTCACTTCTCCTTTCTCTCCTTTTCTTGTCATTTTCCTAGCATTACTTGTTTTCATAAATTTCCCTCTCACTTTCCTTGTTTTCTCACTCCCTTCAGTTTTGTAACTCTTCTTGATCACTTGCATTAATTGGCACACCCCCCGGTCAAAAATGGTACGGTCCTATCCAACATACACTCAAGTCGTCGCATGAAAACGTGCAAAATTCTGCGTTGCATAGCTATGCGTGTGTACTGTGTACTATACTGTGTACACACAATGCCATCGGCTGAACCCGCCAAACTATAGTGACCAATTGACAAAAGCTTTTGCAAATGTGAAAAGTGACAGAGGTTTTTTTATCCAATCAAAATCATTCTTAGGTATTCGCAATCTACAGCATTTTCTGCAAAATGTCTTTTTTTGATAGGGTCTATTGTGACGTATATATCTTTTTACAACAATGTGAAGTCGCACCAAACGTTTCGTTTCCCGCACTTGCCCATTGGCTCATGTACAAATGGATTTCCAAAATCATCAAGAAAGGTTCCAAAAACCTTAAAAGTGACAGAACTTAATTTGACTAAAATTAAATTAAAATCATATCATGTTCAAGGTGAGAATCTGCTCTATTCTATTCTGTTTTGATAGATCACCTTGTTGACGCGTTTGGGAGATATCTTAGCAATTCCCTCAAAAACGGCGTATTTTATATCATTCTCCATAGGGAAATAATTTAACACGCTACGCGCTGCAAAAAAGGAGCGCAAACAAATTGATATGCTTCTCTTTTTTAGTTACCGAAATCCCCTCGGGCATCATCAAGTTAACAATTTTGTTTACGAATCCCCAAGCCGTTGTTCCTATGGCTACGATGGCACTGGATGTGATATCACCAACCCATTAAAATAAACTAATCAGCATTATTTTATAATCATATTTAATGAAAATTTTCAGCATTCGGTGAGTATCACTCAATATTATTTTCAGCCTGTGACGGGAAGCTTTGACCATCTTGATACGTTAGCACAACATCGTGTTTTTACCCTTCTTTTTCGTTGGCCTTTTTATGTCGATCACCACGAGACCTCCAGCTTACTCGTCATACATATCTGAGGGATTTCGGTGCTAGCTCGCCAAAAAAAACCCCGACATGATGCCTCCAACGAATATGATTGAAGACGACATTCTCAGTTTGAAAACATTTCATTTGATCTATATTTTGCAGAAATATTTTTACATGACATGCATGTAGTCTGTAAAGTGCAGTGCATATACACTAGTCAAGTGGGCAATGGAGGGGGGGGGGGGGTTCCTCAATCTCATGAAGTTAATTGAAGGGAAAAGGAATGTCGAAAATTCCCTGACAAAATAAACTTGTTTATATATTTTAAATAATACATTAAAAAAAGTGGCATCGAATCTATTTCATGAGCTATTCAGTTGCATGTTTGTTCTATGCAAGGAAAAACAGTTAGGAGTGGGGGAGTGCGTCTTTAGCCTATTAGCATTACGAAAACCAATCGTTCATTCCAGCTTCAATGTATACTGCTAGGACTTCTGATTTCAACTTATTTTATTAATGTCAGAAATCACACCCACATCAAGTGCTTCAATGTGTGTGCAATGTAGGCTTGATAGAGCGCCATCTTTTGACGTAGAATGGATAGACACGAAGGTTGATTTCCCGATAGATGATAACCGAATTCAGATCCTTGTCACTTTATGGAAGCCATTACGGGGGGGGGGTTCTAATGAAGAAGAAATTCACTTTTAATGGGTGGTTAAATAAGCAACCTGCGTCAATGTCAGTGTTTACATTATTTTGTGTGAGATATAATTCACCCCCCCGTTAAAAATTACCATATCAAAGTATCTAAACCATATTAGGATCCAGCAGACATTACAAGCTCTGCTTTTTTATGCAGGTTCCTTCACGTTTCACTTTCATTAATTGCCATTGCCATTCAAGTGATTTAGAAGGTAAGCACTACTGACTATCGCATCGATCTTAATGGAAAGTCAAAGGTATTTCATGCAGACATGCTTAACAAATACCCCTCTCGGATACAGGCATCCACTTCAGTGATCGAAGAAGATAAGATAACGATAAATGGTTCATTAATACAAAATCACATATAATATACATACAGGCATGGTAGTTTTTAAAACGAAATTGCGCCATGAATTTGCAATAAAAGTGTACATTGCATTTTACTTAAAGGAATATTGATTATCAAAAAGAATAAAATAAAGAAAAAAATATTCACAAGGACACACTAATTAAACAGTCCTACCCAAGCATGCGCACACCCTCACACTCACCCCGCATCCAGACACTTTCACACACACTATACAAACAAAAGTGGATACTATTTCCATAGGATGGATGAAACCAAATCATTAGTACGGATATTAAACAGATGGGGGCACGGCATTGCTGGAATAAGAAGAGAGCACCTCTGATGAAGGTGATAGTTGGTCCCTCCATTTCCATCTTAATTAATTTCGATTGAAAAATAGTATACTTATTTAAAACCTCCAATCTGTTGCCCAAATTGAGTGTTTCTTTCACAACATATGTATTGTTATTTTTGTTTCTTTGCAATGGATACAAATACTTATGTTTATATATGGTATACAATTTTTTAATGGAAGTGAAATAAATAAAATTGGATTGAATTGAATAAATTGATTCCCATCAAAGTTTTACAGACGAACATACACACATGACTAACACTTTCCTTCTCCAACTATATACTTTAGAAGCTAGCGAGTCTGTGGCGATGTCAAGATTGGTGAAAATCCTGTATCATCTAAAACGGAGCAGGTAGGTGCTATCTTAAGAGAATTCTAAGACATAATTACTGACATTCCTGGCTGAACGACGCTTGGAGAACTTCAAATAGAGATGAAGCAAGAACTACCTCAAGGTAAACCTCCCCATGCCCTTAGATTCACAGTTGTCACGGCCCTATATTGGGGTCCGGAAAGAAAAGAGAGAGGTAGACTTGTGAACGGATACTCAGTACAACAAACCCTGACACTTTGAGTAAATTTTATAATATCATTTAATTAATAAGTTCTTGTTCCCATGTCAATTTACAACAGTGGAAAGGAGTTATTAATAACAAAAGCTTGGAAAACCTTATCGAACACTAGTGTGTTCAAAATACATTTGAGAGTTTGAATCATACATCAATTGAAGAGGAAAAATATTCACGGACTAAATGAAACACCCACACCCAATCACACACACGCATTCACACGAAACCTGATTATCAGTTCGCGGTAGGGTGGGGCCCCTTGGTTTTGAAACACAGTTCCAACTCTTGCCGGTGATGGCGCTGTCGATATTTCTGCGACAAAATCGGTGATCTGAACGGTGTTGCGGCGTCCCAAAACGACGACCTTGAGCTGTCCTTGACGATCAGTATTGGCTGCATAATCGTACCCGATAGGGTAGCCGACTCCAGTCCCGACGATGGAACTCTATATTAAAACAATAATCCAAAATGTCTTTCGAGAAAAGGATCTTTGAGATTAAGAATTATATTTACCCAAACAAACATTCGCATTCATCCTCAAGCATACATGCCAATCATGTCCGTTTGGATTACATTTCCTCATTTTACCTAACGCATTAAAGATCGAGGTAAACAAATCTTTTATAAATAAATCATTTCAAAAGATTAAATCATCCTTTCATATGCTCTTTAAAACATTTCATAAGAATAATAAATTAACAATCAATGATGGAAATGATCTACAAAAGATGCTTCTATCACATTAGCTATTCATTTCTTCCGTTTTTCCATTTAGTAATTGAGTTTAATCTATAGCAATACTCAACTTGTAAAAGAACCTGAGGATTTCCCTTCTCTTTTCTGTGAATCTGCATTTAGACAAATTCAGAATATATCAGAATTTTATCGCACTTTTTTAAACATTAATAACTCTGAAACCTCCAAGGTGTTTACTCACTTTAATCAACTTTACAACATCGATAGGCAACAGACTTCCAAATTGTTCACTCTTCCATTACGAATCACTATTGACACCAGACTTCGAATCACACACTATAAAATTTTAAATAACTTAATACCTACAAATGAATGGCTCACAAAAATAGGAAAGAAGACCGATGCATTATGTTATTTTTGTAATGCGACACCCGAGACATTGAATCATTTGTTTTTTGTATGCCCTAAAATAGCATCCTTTTGGAATGCGTTGCGTACGAGAGTGACTGACTTTAGTCCTAATTATTTCCTTTCACGAGAAACTGTTTTATTTGGATTACTAGAACCACTTACTCCATCCACCTTAGCATTTAATTTTCTAATTTTACTTGGTAAACAATTCATTTTGCGATGTAAATACCAAGAGACTCTCCCTAGTTTAAAACAATTTAATTATTATCTTTTATCTTATAAAGTTACCGAAGAAATTATTGCAAAAAAGAAAAACAAACTCAGTAAACACAATGTAAAATGGCAAAACATAAACAAGTATTTTTCCATTGCATAAATTGTAACCACTGTAGATTCATATTTTGTGTTATCCTTTTTTGTGACTTTGTTTTATCTTCTGTTCATGTTGTAGTGGTGCTTCCGGTCATGTTAATACATGAAAATGTCATAATTTTTTTTTTTTGTTGTTGCGCTATACCCCGGCGATGCCGCCAGGTCGACTCTGGACCGTTAGGTATGGCCGTACCCTCCCTTTTTCTGTTAATGGATCGTCCTGTCGGCAGCGCTGGGGTACAATTTTCTTGTAAATTAAGATTATGTTGTATGTACTTATACAATGTTCTTTTTTATTGAAGTGCAACGATATGTTTTGTATATTTTGATTATTTTTTATGACGAATAAAAACTGCAAAGATAAAAAAACAAATACTCAACTATTAATATATTTAACATTCAAATGCTTTCAAAAGTCGTATTTTGCCTTAAAGATGGCGAGAGATAAATAAATACAATCATTGCTTACCACCGCAGTGAGTTTTTCAGATACACCAAAAAGGACGACTTCTCTACACGTCTCGATCATAAGTTGATTAAAAGCTTGGTAAATAATTACTGAAGACTTCAAAAAAAAATAAAGATTCATTTGGTGACTAAATAACTCAAAGATACAACTCAGGAAAACATAAATATGGCGACTGGCAGGAATTAAACTGAGACGACTACATGTCTTCACTCAACGAAAGCAAAAAACGTAATGCCTGCTACTAGCTTGTACACCAACCAATACACCTTACCCGACGTATCAACTTGGGCGTGGCACATACGTGTACGTATATACATTTGTACAGATTCAATTACGAGCCACGTACGCTCGGTGAACTAATTTGCATAATTACCATAGCGACGAGCGCTAAGAAAGAAAATCGGCGGCAATTTGCCACGAAGCTATTTTGCTATACATTTGAATAGGCCCGATCATTGACCAGTATTTTGTTTAAACGTAAATATTAAGGAATCTTTTCCTCAATTAAAATTTGGGAGATACAGGTAAGAAAAAATATATTTAAAAAAATGACAATTTAGGAACTCGACTTGTGACAACAGTCAAACAAGAAGTTAGAACGATGATGTCACTCGATGTGATAGAACCATCTAAAAGTTCCTTTGCATCAACATTTGTCATTGTTAAGAAACCAGATGGTTCAAATTCGCTTTTGTGTTGATTTTCGCAGATTAAATAAAGTCACCATGTTTGATGCTGAACCTATTCCTGACCAGGACGAGCTCTTCACAAAAGTGGTTACAAGCCTAAGTACTTTTCTAAAGCCGACCTATCTCCTAAGTAAAGGGTATTGGCAAGTGCCAATGTCAACAGAGTTAAAATTCTTAACTGCTTTCACAACTCCAGAGGTTTTTTTCCAATTTCAGGTAGGCCTAATGACTTTCTGATTAGTCAGTGCTCCAGCTTCGTTTCGCAGCATCATGTGGAGACTTCTGGAGGGACTGACCGGTGCCCTTAACTATATTGATGGCATATTCATTTATTCCAATACTTGGGATTAGCATCTCAAAACCCTCACTGAACTATTCAAGACACCTCAGGCTGCCAATCTGACCGCTCGGCCAAGTAATTGTTACATAGGTCACCAGAGTGTTGAATTCAAATGTCATGTGATAGGTCATGGGAAATTAGCACCGCGACCTGAGAAGAACACGTCCATTCAAGACGTAAATCAAGACGTAAGCCAAGTCCAAGAAACAGTTGAGATCCTTCCTAGGAATGATTAATTATTATCGTAAATTCACCCCTAACTATGCTGCCATTGCAGTACCACTGAGTGATAAAACTAAGAAGAAGGAACCAAATATCATTCAGCAATGGGAAGCGAGCCAAGAAAGGACGAAGGTGAGAAATTTCCAGTAGCTTACGAAAGTAAAAAGTTACTTCCAAGAGAGAGAGGGTCTATTTCGTGAATGCCTCGCATTAGCGTGGGCTGTAAAGAAGTTTGAGCCTTACCTGTACGGCAAAGAATTCACAATAAAAACTCATCATCATCCACTCGCTTTTATGCAAAGTGCACAGGTGCGTAGCCAGGGGCGGTTGCCCCCTCCCCCAACGCTCACAAAAAAGAAAAAAAAGAGACAAAGAAAAAGGAAAAGCGAAAGGAGAAAAGGGAAGAAAGGTAAAGCTTTGTTCTCCCCATTCCTCCCTTTTTTTCTCAAAAGAATAAAAATCTAAACGAGACGTTCATCTCTTTTCATACAAGACTTTGCTTCCGAGATCCGCGCGCGAAAATATTAAAATTGCCATGAGCTTTTGTTCCCACCAATCTTTTATTCTCCGTTTACCCCTTCCCGGCTGTGGGAATCGTATATTCTTGCCAAAAATTATACATGTAATGGATGTATAATGATGTGAAGCGTATGACAGTTTTTTTTTATTACATTAATGACGCAAAATTGGGACTCTTCTGTTCGGAGCTGGTTAAAATTACCGTCACTCCCGAGTCCCCAAATGCTATTTCTTCCGCTTTTCAGCAAGTAATGTTTGGCAAAGTATCTGCTCAAAGGGGCAGGCATCAAATTTTTGCCGTGCTACATGCAAACAGTATGTACGATAGTATCATCCATGTCTTGTTTCGCGCAATTGATTTAAATTTTTAATATCACTGAGGATTCGTAATTAAACAAAAGAAAGCGTTTTTATAAGCGAAATTACACATTTTTTCCTTCCAAACTAAATCACATAGGATTCCGTGCTTCGTGAGCATGGGAAAGGAAAAGTCCCTCTTCCTGCTTACATCATATTTTGAGCTCGTTTTATTCCTTAATCTAAGAAATATTAGAATTAGAACAGGTTTAAGTTTCGGATTTTTTTTTTTTTCAATTCAGAGCTTTAACGCAATTCACGGAAAGGGATAACGCATATTTCCTTTCTGTTAATATACCCGTCTTCTACTCTGTTTTGCGACTTGAGTTCACAAAATTTAATGTAGATAAACTTTTTACAATCAAATCTGATGTGACCAACGTAGGCATTATTTTAGATTCTTCAATCTTTTCCCATTTTCGGGGCGCTAATAATTTCTTTCGATTTTTTTCAATCACAGCAAGTCAATATTCGAAATGAAAAGGGTACTAGAGAGCAGGACGCAACAGACGCCTTATTTTGATTTGAATTTGATGACACATCAAAAACTTTGCGCTCCGCACGGGAGGGGGAAACTCCCCCTCCCTGCACCCTACCACTAGGGAGCGCGCTTCGCGCTCTCGGAAAGTGTTGACACGCTTCGCGCGCGTGCACTTACTGCCCCCTCTAAAATTGAATCCTGGCCAAGCGATCGAAAGTGCAATGCAACTCTTCCGATTTCGAATTAAAGCGATAAAGGGTGTCGAAAATGTTGGGGCTGAATTTTTTTAGCCGATCAGAATGAGGGAGTTAATTAATTGTGAAACAAACAAAAAGTTAGCATGAAGAATGTACTATGTATATGTACTTGTGTGATAAATATATATATAGTTTAGTAAAAATCATCTTATTTTCTTGAAAGGGGAGTGAAATGTCACGTTTGGAAAATGCAAGAAAATTATTTCATCATTATTGATTTATTTTTTATATATATAAAAACACCCTTAATTGAGGTGTACAGTTTGAAGCATGAAAGGTTATAAGAGAGAGAAAAAAATAGAGATAGAAAGAATGATAGAGAGAAAGAAAGAGAGGAGGGGAGAAGGTTCCATTGATGGTTGAGTGATCAATCCAGATGTCTGTTGTTTGCTTCATGCCTAGCAATGAAAAGGAAAGTGGTATGGCATTAACACTTGTTAATGAACCTTAAACATGTTTTGAATGACTCTTGTATTAGCCTATGTGGGTAGGTAGATACCCGTTGCTGCTGTATTAGGATAGGGGTGGAAGACACACCCTATGAATATGTCTTGTGTGCATGTGCAGAGGTACACATTACCAGTTCGAGCCAAGAGATGGCTGGTTTTATTTTCTGATATTTTGGAAAACAAGATGATGGCACTTTCCGTTAAAATGTCTTCTTTTTCCAAATTTGCCCCCTACACTACCTTCAATGGCACATTACCCAGAGCTTGGGATTTTGAAAAAAATCGTTGTGTCCTCCAAGTGTCAATGAAGATTGGTCAAGCAATCGGGCATTCGAACTAAAGTACATGGCGTCGTAGAGTGGACACTAGTTGAACATTCATCACATCATGGTGAGCTGTATCAATTCAAATTTAATTGATGAACAATGGCTCCTTTTGAGGAATGAACTACTTCACAATTTTGAAATTGATAACGAAGCCATTGATAAATTTTGTCACAAGTTATATGCCCAAACGTTTTTGTATCGGCTAAGATGTATTACAGAGCCAGTGAAACCGTTACAGCTTGAGTTTAGTCTGATTGTACATCGTAGTTTAGGAGTTTATTATCACTCCGCATCGTGGAACCTGTGGGTATTTCAGATTCACATCCATAGTTGTATTAAGAGGATTGAGGGTTTAGAGAGGATGGTCATTGGAAGTGAGATATGTGGACAGTACAGGTCCACTACTCATATTTTATGACAGATCATTGTATTCAGAAAGAGAGTTATCACTTAAAATTGGTGTGCAGTGAGGAATTACACTTAGTAACTGCTCATGTGTTCAACTTAAAGTCCACCCACACAAAAACTTGATTTGAATAAAAAGCGAAAAAATTCAACAAGCATAACACTGAAAATTTCATCAAAATCGGATGTAAAATAAGAAAGTTATGGCATTTTAAAGTTTCGGTTGTTTTCAACAAAATGGTTATATGAACGAGCCAGTAACATCAAAATGAGAGAGTTGATGACGTCACTCAATCACTAATTCTTTTGTATTTTGTTATACATGTATGAAATATGAAATATTTTGATTTTCTCGTCATTGTCATATGAAATGAAGTTTCATTCCTCCCTGAACACGTGGAAATCCATTATTTTAACATTTTGTGCTTCAGGCAAGGAGGTTCTAATCGTCAAATTCGTAAAAATTGAAATATTGTATAATTCAAACAAGAAACAAAGGAACAGTGAGTGAGTGACATCATCGACTCACTGATTTGGATGTAACTGGCTCGTTCATATAACTATTTTGTTGAAAATAAGCGAAACTTTGAAATGTCATAACTTTCTTATTTTACATCCGATTTTGATAAAATTTTCGGCATTGTACTTTTCTGATTTTATCTATTGATTCAAATCAACATTTTTCTGAGGTGGACTTGACCTTTAATCTGAGGGGATTGTTTCTACCCTGAATCCAAAATTGATACTGGCATCGTTGACTTATGAGAATTTTAAATGTGCGCACATAATATCCAAACAAGTGGAATGCCTCTGGCCGTCTCACCTGCATCACGCGGTTCAATATAGCAGCAGTGCTCACTTTGAATACTACTCTAACTCGCACAAGATGTTCAGTGATACATGGTTACTCTTATTTCCCTTTTTTATGAACTAGACCAATAAACTTACAGAGATATGATGGTTATTCAACAAAAAACCCCAACATGGCCAAAGTTCATTGACCTTACATGACCTTTGACCTTGATCATGTGACCTGAAACTCAAACAGGATGTTCAGTGATACTTGATTACTCTTATGTACAAGTTTCATGAATCAGATCCATAAACTTTCAAAGTTATGATGGTAATTCAACAGATACACCCAATTCGGCCAAAGTTCATTGACCTTTGACCTTGGTCATGTGACCTGAAACGCGCACAGGATGTTCAGTGATACTTGATTACTTTAATGTCCAAGTTTAATGAACTAGACCAATAAACTTTCAAAGTTATGATGGTAATTCAACAGATACCCCCGATTCGGCCAAAGTTCATTGACCCTAAATGACCTTTGACCTTAATCATGAGACCTGAAACTTGCACAAAATTTTCAGTGATGCTTGATTACTATTATGTCCAAGTTTCATGAACTAGGTCCAAATATTTTCTAAGTTATGATGACATTTCAAAAACTTAACCTCAGGTTAAGATTTCGATGTTGATTCCTCCAACATGGTCTAAGTTCATTGACCCTAAATGACCTTTGACCTTGGTCATGTGACATGAAACTCTAATAGGATGTTCAGTAATACTTGATTAACCTTATGGCCAAGTTGTATTAACTAGGTCCATATACTTTCTAAGTTATGACGTCATTTCAAAAACTTAACCTCAGGTTAAGATTTGATGTTGACGCCGCCGCCGCCGCCGTCGGAAAAGCGGCGCCTATAGTCTCACTTTGCTTCGCAGGTGAGACAAAAATTAGTTTAATGGATAGTAAAGGACTGTATCACCGTTGCGTAATTGGTGAATTTGCATACTTAGAATTTAATTATGATTAAATTTGATCTGTGGAGATCTTAAATGGCATGTGTTTGTTATCATTATTCTGTATTATGCGTATTATGTGACAAGCACCAAGGTTACTCTTTAACAAAATAAAATAATTAACAATATTGGTAAGGGTTGGTTAACTTTATATATAAAAACGTAAATGACAAACTGTATACGTTAATCATTTCAACTCAACGCTGTCCAAAGCATCAAAACACAATTACAGCCGAGAGGTGATTTTCTAATTCTTGCAGGCCGGGTCTTCAGCCTAGACTATTGAGCTCAGCGAGTGGTTATTAGTTTTAGGGTAACGCCCCCGTGCGGTCTCCGCATGCGCGCCTCTCCGAAACCAAACTCATACACATGTTTGCCAAAGAGGTATATAATTTTGGCTCAGTGCACATCGAATGAGTTTCAATAGGGTAGCTCGTGTGCCACATCCTCGAACGGCACACGTACTTTGTTTAACTCATCAAAGTGTTTTGATTAAGTTTTAACGGACGTTTTATTACTTCCATCTGAAGATTATTTCCAATTGTTGCTAGTGTCGAAGTCTGAGTTTACTTTCCTTTTTTTGACGAAGTTACATTAAATGTGCGTATCATCACGTATCAGGGCTTCGCTGTTGCTTAAAACACTGGATGGTATTCAACAGGGATAGAATATTTTCTCTGGTTGGGTAAGTATTTATTCGTTTATAACTTACCACATGTATTTCATTGTACCTCCGAGGACATCCTATATCATATCCATCCATTTATACGTGTATTTTCCCTTCCTCCTCATCCTCCTTCAAGCTCTTACTCTCCATACATCATCATCGTCATTTTGTTAAACAAAATGACGATGATGATGATGATGGAATTTGTTATCATTAGTAGTGACAGGATCAGTAGTTTTTGTAGTAGTAGAAGTAGTACTAGTACTAGTACTAGCAGTAGTAGTAGAAGTAGTAGTAGTATTAGTACTAGCAGTAGTAGTAGAAGTAGTAGTTATAATAGTAGTAGCAGTAGTAGTAGTAGTATTAGAAGTAGTGGTAGTAGTAGTAGTAGTAGTTGTTGTTGTTGTAGTAGTAGTAGGAGTAGTAGTAGTAGTAGTAGTATATACCAGTAGTGGTGTGGTATATAGTAGCTCTTCTTCTACTACTACTACCACTATTACTACTTCTTCTAATACTACTATTACTACTACTGCTACTACTAGTAGTATTACTACAACAAATGTTGCTGCTGCTGCTATTACTACATGTAATTATTCTTCTTTAACTGCTATTACTACCATGACTATTGCATCTCCTTTATTTTCTCCTTCTTCCTCTTCTTCTTCTTTTTCTTCTCCTTTTCGCCTTCTTCTTCTCCTTCGCTTCATTGTCATGTATTCCCTTCACTGTTAGAAAAAATAAAAGAAGTTCCTGCAGCAGAGTCTCGAGAACACCTGTAATCTTACCGAATTGCGTAATCTTACAGGAAATTGGTATTTGATGTATGGAATCTTACAAATTTCCTTGAATAAAACACCCTTTTCCCCTTTTTAAACAGACCTGTTCTGTTAAATTGCAGAAAAATTCTTGTTTTATGAATTTACAGAATGATTATTACGCAATTCGGTAAGATTACAGGTGTTCTCGAGACTCTGCTGCAGGAACTTATTTTATTTTTTCTAACAGTGTTCTTTATCTTGTATTCCCCGGCTTTGACATATTATTTTCCTCCTTTCAATTGACTAATCATATTTTTTTCGTTGATTCATATTATTCATTTACATCATCTTTACCCCCTTCGTCAACCAATCGTATTACTATACAGACCTTCGCCGTTGCGCTCCAAAATGTATCCATGTTTACTAGGGCCTTTTCGCACGTGAATCTTGAATCATCATTGTAATGATGATATTACAATTCGTCTTTAGAATCATCGGACTTTCACACGCTCACTCGAAACTGGGATTTCAATTTGAATTCCCGAGCCAAATGCAAACTACGATGAGTGCATGATAATTGCATTATCTACGGAAGTGCCACATTAAACTCCGCCCTAAAAAGATGTTTTGGAGGTCAAAAGCCTTTCACACGTAAAATTCATAACAATAATAATAATAATAACGGTTGTTAAAATGCGCTATACACAAAAAGTTTCACAGCACTTACAATTGTGAGAAATTAAAAAATATATAATCTTAAGTAACAAAAAAAGTATATAATCATATACATTAAATACGTACCGTACATTAAAGTGAAACTTAACTGGGGTTTACCTCTGGAGTAGAAATTGAATTCGTAATTGTGATTAGCGTTCCTGTTTCTAGTTTGCGTTCACGCGTGCTAAAAAAAATCATCATTAGCCTTATTTTACACTGGAATCATCATTGAAATTACGATTTTGTTTTACCGTGTGAAAGGGCGGGTAAGAATGGTTGGTTTACTGTACAAAGATACATACATGATAGGAATTGAGGTGTATTTCCTGTAAACATGTGTAAAAGCAACCAAAGGTTATTTGAGAGTGCTTGAAAATACCTGTTTTATGTTGTGGAGTGGAGGTTTTTGTAAAGAACAGATAAATCGGATTGTCAGAAGACAGAAAAGAGAGGAAAAGGGGATTAAGGAGCCGTAATAAAACAGGACATTACGTAATTCTGGTCGACGTGCGATTATCATGATTGTTGAATCTCAAAATCTCTCGATTCAATTCAAACAATTCTTATATTCATATAACGGTGGATGGAAAATCATTCACGCATTATTGTAATAAATCTTATAACATACACTTAAGGAAATCATAAAATGTCACTGAAAATCTGGATGAAATAAATTTTACTTTGTATCTAAAAAAAAATAATACAAAGACGCCGCCAATATATTTTCACTTAGAATTAAATGCATCGATATGAAACTAGAAAAAGGGAAATATCAATTTTCAAACCAAACCAAAATATAAATTGAAATTATCAGATTTTTGTTTTAATGCTTATCATAGCTTTGAACCTGTGATATCTACTACTATTATCATTATTGCTTAGAATTAAAAATAATTATATTGGAATACCAGATATATTCCAAGAGTTCGAAAAAATATTCCACGAATCGAAGATGAGTGGAATATTTCTGGTATTTCATGAAATAAAGCCATCCAATATAATCATTATCATCTATCCCCCGACCTCCCCCCCCCCCAAAAAAAAGAGGAAGTAATGATTTTGATATGACAAGTCATATCACATTATGCCATTATCACTTCATAGGAAAACTTTTGATCGTTGACATGCGACTTCATGTACTGGTTCATTATGACGTCATCGAGCTTAGTTGTGCTCTATGTTGCGCATCGCATTGCTTTTATTGTTGTACGCGTTATATATTTCACGCATTCGCGCACGCGCCCTTAACTGTTGAATTACGTACTTTAATAGGCTCTCATATTCAATAGCAAATTTTGTACAGGAGCCTATGGGAAATTCGTGGGATGTCTGTCTTTTTTAAAAGATACACTCTGACACTGCACGAGCAATTGACGGAGACCAAAATATGCGGTTTTAATGCATTGCTAGAACTCTCTATATAGATTAATTACATAACATTCAGTGGCCTGGGGGGGGGGATATGTCGCCTGCAACAGAATCATATTGGCCCGAGTCTTTAGACGAGAGCAATATGGTTCTTTCAAGGGCGACATATTTATATAATATTGACTGGCCTTGAGGGAGATACCAAATATATTTCTTCTACTCGGGGCAATATGAGTCTAGTGACGGAAATATTTTTGGTATCTCCCGAAAGTAACGCCAGTCAATATTATTATTATTACCTGTTACCTCTTTCTGGTACATTAAATTAACATATTGATAGATTATATAACTAAATTGTTGGACTTACCTTGGTCAAGCCTCTTAAGTCAATTCTGCACTTTACAATTATGTCGTACATACAAGCGCTCGGATCCAGCGTGGTCTTTATTATGACGTATATTGTTGGTGCGCGGATCCTTATGAAGCGTATGTCTTTTATTTATAGCATCCACAAATGCGCTGGGGATTGGTGAGCTCGGAATACGGATATTATGGACCGCTAATTATTGTACGTAGGTGCAATAGGAAAATTACTCTTTTCGGGGAGGAGGGGTGTACGAATATTATGGTCACTCGTCATTCAGCTAATCGCTCACTAGTCATTGTGACGTAGTTTATGTTGAGTTAATCAGTTAGACAGACAAATGCGCGTTTATATCATGTCTCCAAAATGCCTCATTCAGGTAATAATTGATGTTACCCGAAAGAAGAGCCGGTCAATATTATTAGTATTACCTAAAGCTGTACAATGTGTAACTCAAACTATTATTTGAAACAATTTATATGCCTGTTTGCTTATCACTGTTTCCGATTTCAGGTTATTCACGAACTCAGCAAAGTAATCGTTAATAAGCTATTGTGACGTAAATTGTTACCTTGCAGTCGCGCATCATGCGTGGCGCGCACATACACTTAACGCGTATAAATCTACAATGCGTTGGTTCGTAAACTTGTTCTAGCCAGATTTTCCAAATACTGAAATTAGCGATCAAAATCGGCTCCTACTGCGCAAGCGCACTAGCAGGAATATGACCAATATTGCCCTTTATTTCGTACAGGATTTCTATGGGCAAATCCAGGGGAGGGCAATATGGCAAATGTTTATCTCGTTGGTCTTGGATTGCAAGTAGCGAGCGGAATATGACTTTTATTCATCTCCTAAAATGGCTTTTATGAATAACGATTAACATCAATAATGTTGATAAAGATAATAATTATAGCAATAATAATAATGATAATAATGAAGATGATGATAATAATAATAATATAGTAAATCTGCAACAATAAAAAAATTAAAATGATATTGATAATTGCATTGGCACTGATGATGACATTAATTGTTTCAAATCAAAGGATAACATAATATCACGATATGCATACAGTAAAATCATACTGATGACGATACGTTTGCCGAAATACAATTCTGAACATCAGTTGATAAGGGTTCATTTTGGACTGGAGCACAGACTACGGATTATTTGAGGTCGTTTTACCAAAAACAAAACTAGACACTCGTGACAAAAGGATTGTTAGATTCCTGAAATAACAGAGCGAGGCTTCCTATTGTATTTGAGGGTTAGCATAGCTAGGGAGTTTTGGAGTGGAACTTGGAGGGCACAAGGGTTTGAAGTTATACATACTATCATCATATATGGCAAATCTGCCACTTCTGTTTTCAGGCATAGGGCCAACGTTCTGCTATATAATTGTGATAATTTCTAGTATATATACATATATATGGAAAATTTTATGAATAAACATGACAAAGATATCAAGATTTCAAGGGTTATGTATTTCATTTTTTTCTATTTTGATTTTTTAGTAATCATTATGAAAATATAAAATGAGAACAATAGCCTATTTGAAAAGGGCTAGAGGCAATGGTCAATAGGTATGACTACTCTAGAACATATCAATTTATCAATAAAACAGGATAAAAGGAAGTATAGCTACATGTATTCACGGTATTCTATACGAAATGTGAAACTTTCAAGTTGATATTTTGTTTTCTATTTTCAGGTGGCCAAATAGAAGTTCGAAAATCGGAAGCTAACATGACAATCATTTCCGATGACTGAACATTAACAATAAACAGCTATTATTATTGTATGAGCTGGGCGATTAACAAAAGCTTGATATTAAATTCTTAACCCGCGAATGAACTTTGCCCGTTCAAATAAGTTGTTTACGTTTTTTTTTTCGTTTTTTTCATTATTTTTTTTTCTACAATGCACAGCAGGTTGATTAAAATTCATACCCATAGTTGGTTAAAAATGAAACATAAAAATATGTTGAGTACAATGTTACGTAAAAAAAATAAAAATAAATGGATAAAACGTTTGAAGGGTACATTTTTACCAAGGGTTGCGACACAGGGAAAATGAAACAAAGACAAATAAGTGAAGCGAAACGGAAGAAAACAAATTATGAAATATATAAAATTGGAGATCTAATACCCATATAATTAATTTGAAAGGGGGGACCTCACATTTTCGTAGTCTTGCCCTCCAAAAGACCACTTTAGGCCTACTGCTTTTGCTATCAAATACTTTTGCTACTACTACTAATTTTGCTACTATTACTACTACTACTACTACTACTACAACAATATGTACTACTATAACTACGTTTGATACTAGTACTACTACTACTACTACCATCACTTTTTTTTTCTTCTTCTACGACGACTGCTACTACGACTACTACTAATGTTACTAAAGTACTATTTCTACTACTACCACTACTACTACTACTACTATACTGCAATTACTAATGCTTCTACTTCTTCTACCACCACTTCTACTTCTGTTTCTACTGCTACCAATAATTACTACTACTACTCCTAATACTACTACGACCAATTCTAGCACTTCTCCTTCTACCCCTCCTACCATTTCTTCTACTGCTCCCAATGATATTAGTACTATTTCTACTACAACTCTACTATCCCAATACCACCACAACTACTGATACCACTGCTACTTCGAATACTTCTACTACGAATACTTCTACTACGCTTCTATTGCTTCCGATGCTTTCTTTTGTTTTTCTTTTGGTGGGGGGGGGCAGGATTTTCTGCATTTCTTGGAAATGACACATAGCATCGATCTACATTGCATGAATATATTATAGAATAAAATACATTTAACCAAGAGCAATTTTTTTTAGTGACAGTAAGCTTAAAAGAAAAGTGAGTCAATGAGCAATATTTTGAGTGAATGTTATTGGATATATCGTTCCATAAATATGGGCCATAGGATCAGGTTTGGGGTGCTATGATGTTTGACGTGTAGGATATGAATGAATGTCGCTGTTGTAAATAAACATGTTTTTAAAGGATTTAGGTGTATCACTGATGGATAAATTACACATAAAAAGGGCAGCTTAGAAAAAAATTGATATAGTTAATTTTCAATAAAAAAATAGATTCCAAAAAATAGGATCAGTATGCGATACACATTGCGAGTTAGAGAAATATTGAGTATTAATGATATGTTCGAAAGGCATTATTGCCAATCTTTTATCATTGGTGGCTCATTGCAAAAATTCCTGTGTTGATTTAACACCAGCCCGGAATCGATATCTGTCCACACGAGAGATTTATTGAAAAAAAAACACCAGTTTGGAATCAAACTGATGCTGTTTTAATACTAATTGGTGTTGTATATACACATATCTGGTGTTAGATCAATACCAAACTGGTTTTGTTTCATACTTCTCTGGTGTGGACATATAAACCCCTGAAAAAAAGTTCTGCAACTCAAGTTTGAGTGCTAATAAATTTCTTTGTGTGCCATCATCATATGGAAAAGTGGTATCATTGGAAAGTATGATTATTCCTCTTTGAGATCATGCGTCATTTGTAATTCTAGTGTTATCATGAAATACACAGACATGATAAATATGCAGCAATGTAAAAAATGAAATGTTGCAAAATTCGTTGCCATATCATGTTCGAGTTCTGCAACTCAAACTGCAAGTTTGAGTGCTAATAAATATCTTAATGTGCCATCATCATGTGTAAAAGTGATATCTTTAGAAAGCATGATTATTCTTCTTTACAATCATGTGCCATTTTGTAATGCGAGTGTTATCATGAAATACACAGACATGATAATATACAGCAATGTTAGAAATGAAATGTTGCAAAATGCGTCGTTTCCACTAGCGAATTTCCAATTGTTTCGAGGATGGACCGAGTGCATTCATTGTCACCTGCATGGTGGAAATGTTATAGAAATGTAGACTCTTGTTAAAAATCAATGCATTTTGCAACATTTAACTTTTGACTTTTCTCAATGTTCAGGGTGACTGCATATTCCATGATTACATAATCACAGCAAATGGCATGTCATTGTAAAGAAGAATAATTCAGCTTTCCAATGATACCAGTTTCATCTTATATACTTCATTAACCAAAAAGATATCATCCCCCAAAACTGAGTTGCAAAACTTTTTTGAGGGGTTTAGATTCCGGACTGGTGGTAAATCAACACCGGAGTTTTTGCAGTGCATGATTGAGTTCAACCTTTAACTTGAGCTTTTGGTAAAGTCATAAAGGGGGGAGATTTATCCCCGGGTCACGCCAGAGGTCACACACGCTTAAGTTTATCTCATTTACGGATTTATTCCGCAAACTTACGATTACCAACAAGGGCAAAATACTTCAACGAAAAATGACGTCAGTGCTCATGGTGCTTTCCATATCATATCATTTACGAAAAGAAAATCAACCATTAACACAATATTGTCTATAATTTCAAAATCTTAGCTTCATAACTTTTTTAATCTATATATTATCATCATCAGGATCATGATTAGAAACGATGTCGTTATTCATTTGATACTTTTAAAATAAAGCTAATGATAATAATGATTAGCTTGGTGGTTATTATTATCGTATGTAATTAGCAGTACACATCAAAAACGCTGCTTAAAATCTTTATACAACGCTGTTTACTATATGAACCTTACAGAAATTATTTAAACACTTTAAACAAATGTTTAAAATCTTAAGCAACAAGGTTTAATTTTCAATATCTAATCTTCAATTAATCAAACATGATTGTTTAAACTGTTAAACAACTACTGTAAGGTTCATATAGTAAACAGCGTTGTATAAAATCTTGAACAGCGTTTTTACTGTGTAGTAGTAGAAATAGTAGAAGTAGCAGTTGTTGTGATTGTAGTATAGTGGTAGTAGTAAAAGAAGTAGTAGTGTGTATTGAAAGTAGCAGGAGCAGGAGGAGGAGGGGGTTGGAGAAGAACAAGGAGGCAGGGTATGAGTAGTCCTATAGTAGAAGCATGTATAAATATATATTGCGATAAGTATAAAGACCTAGTCCTTGTAAACGGTATCCTGTATAGTCAATTTCATATTCTTTTTTAATCCGTTTAAATTTGACGCATGCGAATCAGGTAAATAGTATCAATAGAAAATAATGTAGTGAGAGCTTGTAAGATATTCAAATATTTTCATTTATTTGTATGTTTTCATTTACATTGTCACAGTACATTGAAAAGAAAACCAAGATTTACATTAAAATTGAACATGAAAAAATTGACACTGCAAGAAAGAGTTATAGATACATATCCAATAGTAAGCAAACAAAGTGCCCAATTTGTCTTTTCAATCTTGTTTTTGGAGTTTTTTCCAAACAAAAGCTTTTTTGATATTTGCTCTCCATTCTATATCTTCTAAGAATATTTCAAACATTTCTTTAAAATTTGATTTTCTAATTGTATAAGAAGCTAAACTAATTAATACATTAAAGAAAAATATAATGCTGTGTCCATTACCACCACGTCTACCAATCACAATGTCTTTATAACTTATATTAACATTCAGATTAAAATTTACTGAATTTCAACCACAAAAATCTAGAATAATGGCAATCAGAAAGTAAGGGATAATAGTTGTCAATAGTTTTACATTTACAACAGGGTGGAGATTCTGCAAATTTCAAATCGAAAAAAAAAATCATTAGCGTCAAAAGTTTATACAAAAATTTAAAGTTGAATTCAGCTAAACGAAATTCTTCAATGAAAGAAACCTTTTCTTCCCAGATATTGTTCCAAATCATTTTTTTATTAAAGTGACCAATACTGTTCAACATTTGGGGATATAAACTTTTTATCCACCTTTAATTACATCATTCTTACTTAAATCAATTGATAAAATTTCTGCAAATACGAAAAATAACAGGGCAGACACTGGACAACCCTGTCTCACTTTTCTAGTTAGAGGGAAATTGACTGCCAATTTAAATTCATTATGCAACTCTCTTCATCAGCATATAAGGCTTTTATATAACTTATAAATTTATTACCAAACTTGAGTTTTTCAAGGGCATATTCAAATATTTACTGTAAGATTGGTTTATTAATGCCATGTATCAAATCAAGAAATACCTCTTGTTAACAAAAATATTATTCATAATAACGATTTTAAATTCTAGCAATACTGTATTGTTAACCAAGGCTTATTACTGATATCAATAATTGAATGCACGTTTTCAAGAATTTTTTTTTTTGGGGGGGGGTAATAGAAAGAAAAATGGGAAAACAGGACAAAAAGGGGAAAACGGTTGGTGTAACAGTCCATCTGCTCTATATACATCGTGGGACTCACCATGTTGATCCAGCGGGAAGAATAATGGTCTTTCCGGTTAAAATCTAAACTCTGTTAAAAGTCAAGGGCATTATTTCCGGGTACAAAGTGCGTAGTTGCCCTCTTTAGTTCTGTTAACATGGTTAAGGGTACCTTCATTGGGTTCCGCAATTAACTCTCAAACTATCCCGCAATAAATTGAATAGAATCATTTTCTTCTTTTTTTAATCTGTAAGATAATATTGAAAAGCCCTTCTTGGTGTCAATGAATGGAAAATATTAAACAGACACAATTCAGGGAATACTTTCACAACGTTTTCTAATGGCAACAGAGAGAAGGTTAAATTGTGTTTTGACTGACAAAAAACTATTCCGAATCTTTCGAATCTTGAATCCTGCATGGACGTGATACATGAGTCGCATTAACCCAACGATGCGATTATTAATGCAGGTAAGATGTTGTACAGAACTGTCATTCATCAGGATTGGCTAGATATTGTTTGACAGTTCTTATATTTGTCTTATCAGATACCGTAGAGTGTAATAAGGTCAACGGGTTCATAAATCATAATAGGAAAATGACTGCCAAATGAATCGTAAATGAAATTGAAAATCTCGTCGGAGTTGAGCTTCATGACGTGGGTACTGGCTTTTCTGGTTGAAGTAAAGGAATGGGCGATTGGATGGGGGGGTGTTCTCATTATTTGTCAACAAATCATTTGACTTATTTCGACATGACCGGGTCGGTCGGTTGGTTGGTGTTTATTTTGATTTTTTTTTCATTATAAAAGAATATTTACACATTTCTAATTATTACTAATTCATTTTTTATCTCGGTTATTTATTTATCTATTTTATTTCATCATTATTATTACTGATCTTTGAGGGGTGGTTAAAGTATATAGATAATGCCTGAACTCCCACCTCACAACTGCACCATAACCGACCACGAGACTTCACCACCCTGCATGGCAGGAGCGTGTGGTGCTGACCTGACAATATGTATTTTTTACCATAATTTCAAAAATATATCATTTTTTTGTTACTCCTGTGACAATTGAATATACTATTTATATGCGCCTTTATCATTTTCAGATTCCAGCTTTATGTCATTCTTTTAATGTATCTGTCTTCCCATGGTGGATATTGTCATGACAAAAAATGTTATATAGTTCATCACGTTCATTGGCGCGTTCTATGAAATGACCCGCCTCCTTTTTGCCCCAGGAGAGGGATAAACGTCACTTGTATTGAACACTAAATTTCATGATATTTTCCAATAACCAATTCATCAAGGGAATAAAACCGAAAGAATTATTATGACATTATTTAGAGTTATAATAGTCATTCTCCTTTTCAATCAGATTTTTTATTGTCACTGGTGTACAGATAGAAAAGTAACCCCCCCCCAAAAAAAAAAGAAAATTATATATATATATATATATATATATATATATATAATTATAATGAAAATTAACGATCAAGAAAAGTAAAATAAAATGTAAAATGACAGAAAGGGAAAATAAAAAGCATGGAATTTTATAAAATTTGTTATTTTGTATTATTTTGGTAAGTGCGTTAAATTCGTGGATTTACCTTGACAGGCCAATGGCCTTTTGTTTATCCCCCACATCCTCCTCACTTCATCTTTACCATTTCTTTTTATAATGTTATGTATAATGTATGTTGTATTTTGTATTGATTTGTAAACTTGATCTCTTGATGTTTTTAAAGAGATGTGAATAAAATTGAATTGAATTGAAAAATTTATGTCAATATATATCACATAATCAATCTTCATATTAAATAAGTCAGCATTTTGTTCGCTCGTTTTTCTAGCTCGCAACTCAAAAGGAAAAATGCTTCACACGCCATTTACGGCCCGTCATTTTTCTGTTTGTCTGTCAGTCTCGCTCTTTTCTTTTAGCTCATTATATCACTGTTCATCATTCTAGCCAGAGGATGATTCATTTCAAACTGAAATGTTTTAAAATTTTACACCAACCGCAGATTGAAATTGGTGTAATTAAACGACGAATCATATACACAGCAAAAAACCGGTGATAATTAAAAACCAGACGGTAACTATATCGGACAACACAAAAGAAGTATTGAAACAACACCAGTTTACAATCAATTACGCTGTTGTAAACTTACTGCTGTTATTTAAATGCCTATCCTGTGTTAGCATTATGCGAGCATGGTGCTGTTTTAACACATCTCTTGTGTTTTCCATTATAGAATCAGGGCTAGTGTTGAATTGACAAAGGTATTTTTGCAGTGTACATTGCCTCCCCCCCCCCCCCCCCTTCATCCCATCCGGTGTGTTTTTTTTTTTTTTTTGCTCGTCTAATATCAAACATTTTAAATTGCAATAGCTACAGTACGGATCATAGCATATTTCAGCCCTTTCTCAATCTTCCCACGGTTGATAGCAAGTGTGTTATTTACATTAACCCCTTTCCCCCTATATCATGCCTATTGACCACTTACCTCAATATATTTTACAGAGTCAATTGTTAGCTTCCATTTTTTAATTTCCCTCTACCAAACAGTACATAATAGAGGGGACGTATGCGTAAAATATATGTTTGTTCATTTATCTGTTCGTTTGTTTGTTCGTTAGGGCATATGCCAGTGTATACAGTTTCACGAGCGCAAACCAGGATTATTCTGTCGAGATAGGAAATTATGTCGAATATGACATTAAATTATATTAAATTCTCACCCTCTTGTAATAAATCATGATATACAGAAATCAAACAATTCAAATAGGTAGTTTTGAAAACCCATTATTAAGTCCATTATTAAGTATGAGTCCACTGTTTTTATTCATGAGTCCACTCCTCAAACAGTGGACTTATGAATAAAATAGCATATCTAACCATGGTAACAGTCGTCAATTCGGCGTACTGTAACAAAAGAGCGCATCAGCATTGGACATGTTTTAGACACGCACCCAATATATGCGCTAAACAAAGCGTAATTTCTACAGAAAATCTGCATAAACCATGGATTCAACCGTGGGTTGTCAAAACCACCTTTGTGAATTCGGGCCTTTAAGTTTACACTAACATACACATACAAAATCACACATGTGAACTATTGCAAGCTACATAAAACAATGAACTGTCACTTTTCAGCCTTGTTTTGACAGCACCACTTTATTATTCAAGGTTGAAACAGATATCCGGCGGATGTTCGTTGGATAACAAGTCGGTGAAGCAAACCGGTTCCCGGTCTCAAAGTGACAATGGCCTGCTAATGGTTGCAAACTTTTTATTATCATGATTATAAAGAAAGTTAACGTACCAACAGTGGATATCGCTTTGCAATATATTCGTTTGAAGTATAATTATATGTAGGCTAAATTTACCGGAATATTTGAATAGGTCCATTGGCCTACTCCCATTTAATTGGTGAATAAAAATTATCTTCTAGTGCAGGCAAATTATTCACGTTATTACTGGAAAGGTTTTGTGAAATCATCCTCTCAATTACTGTAGGGGTATGATACAATGATAAGCCAAGGTCAAATTGTCCTGGGCTTAGAGTCATTTCTACGAATAGCCATTTAATCGATTTGTTCTTCCTTTTTGTTTCCTTCCATACACAGATAAAATCGTTGTTATAGACCTCGCTCACCCAAGTTTCCCCGTGAATCCAAAAACCAAACCTGAACGTCAACTGTGTGTCTCTCCTCACCTCCATTCCTTAACCGACACAATGAAATCACTTTTAGTGGTGCTGCCACTATTCCTGCTATCGGTCCAAGGTGTGACGTCACAATACCTCGGCGAAACTGATGAGCGCGCAGCTATACCTCCTCATGAGGACCCCGGTCACAACACACACCAGGAAGCGGTCATTTACGCCTGCTTAGCTGTCGTCGTCGTCCTCGCCGTCCTCTGCACTCTCATCCTCTGGTTCGTAGTTGAGCGTAACAAGAGTGACATTCGACGCTTGGACAAGATCATCCCCGAGATCGCGGAGAGAATGAGGAAGGAGACGATTACGGCGAACGGGGAGCTGATGTCGGGTACATTGACTGCTTCGCACGAATTTGAGACTGAGTTTCTGACGAATGAGGAGGTGCAGTTGACATCGTATAGGAGGCGGAACGAGGGAGAAACGGCAGCAGACGATACCGCTCCGCCACCCGAAACGGCTAATGGTGACGTAACACGTGACCGCAGTGAAGACCCTACAGAGACGGATCGCGAAGCGGTAAGGACCGACGCGGTAAATGATGATTATCAAGACGATGTCAGAAGACACAGTCAACGTCAAGAAAGAAGCGAACGTCACAGCAATCGGCATGATGAACGAAACCGCAGTGGAAGTCCCGAGAGGCGTGCGCATCACAACTCCTACGAGAGGCGCTCGCATGACCGTTATTCCACGCCCCACGATTACGCCGTCGTCGCTCGTCGTCAAAACCACGCCCGTCCACCGCCACCGTCATACCGCCACACATACGATGGTACGTATGACAATCCAGTCATGTCGCTGCAGGATGAACAGGATTTTCGACGCCCGCGAAGAAACGGCCCACTGCCGACGCCTGCACCGAAACCAGCAAAGCGTACTGTGCGTCCGTCGTCGGCTTATGTGACCCCCGGAAGTGAATACCCAGAAGAAACACCCAGGCCAGTATCGATAATAGGCATTATGGGGGAAGAAGATGGCAGAAGACCAACTCGGCATGGGCACGGGCGTAGATATAAATCATTACTGTATGAGAGCCACGTTTGATTTATGAAGCATGATATGTCCCTATGCAATTAGACACTTTTATTTTCCATGTTTTAATTGTCAGAAATCATAAAAATGACTGAATGATGCATTATCTGTTAGGCCTATATCTGTATCTATTATAGCATAATCAGAATATAGAACATTATTGCTCAACTCAAGTTTATATACAGAGTAAAGTCGTATTATAAAGAATGGACCATTTTTTTATTTTCCGACGCTACTTCTGAGACACAGTTTTGAGCAAAATACTGTTGCACATATACGCGAACGGTTTATGTCAACTTTTGTAGGGGGTTTGCCTACTTCAAAAATAGTCCAATACCACATTGGATGCAGCATTTGGTCTAATGATAGGTGCTGTACAGTGCGTCCCACAAAAACCGAATCCGCGTTTGTCGATGATTTATAATACCTTTAATCACAAACACTATAGACATGGTAGATAAATAACCTACCATTGTAAAGCTTAGAATGTCCTCTCTCATCTGAAATTACTGAGATTATTCCTCATTCATGCATGGGTGGGCAAAAACAATTTGAAGAGGGGATACCACAATGTCACTTGGCGGGCTGTATCCGGCTATCAAAAAGAAAACTACATTTTCAAAAGGTTCAATATCTGCTGTTTAATTTGATACCTCAGTTACAGAAAATGGTCTCGAAAAAAAGTTTTGGTTATTAAGAATAAAGCTTGAATTCAAATTATTTCATAAAATCAACAGGTTTTACGGGTTAGCGTTCAGACTCAACCGACACTCCGTTTTATTGACGATCAGCCATGCAATTGGTCTTTTCTTAACAGTGCGATAGCTTTTGTGGGAAACGGCTGAAAAGACGTTTGCACGTTTGAAATTATGGAAACACCAGAAAACTTTTAAGGGAACAAAACTTTCTTCTTGACCATTTTCTGTTATTAAGGTATCAAATTAAAGAGCAGATATCATAGGCATGTGATTTTCTTTTTGAAATTCAGATAAGCCCCGCCAAATGAGTTGTTGGTATCCTTTCTTCAAATTGTTTTTGCTCACTCATGCGTGAATGACGAATAAACTAAGTAATTTCAGATGAAAAAAAGAGATTCTAAGCTTTACATTGGTAGGTCATTCGTCTATTGTATTTATGATTATGTTATGATCAATCATCGCTAAATCTGGGTTTGGTTTTTTGTGTGTGTGGGAAGCACTATGCATGTATAGCGCATGCCGTTGAAAATAATTTAAACAACGCTGCTTTTAGGTGTATCGCACAGAAACAACAAATTCAAATATATAATTATTAATCATTTATTTATGCATGGTTGTTTAAGATTTCAAACACTCGAAAAACTTTTAAAACAACTACTGTGCGAATCACATAGTAAGCAGCTTTGTTTAAATTAGTTTTAACAGTGTATAATCAATCAAACCTTCTATATGCGCTTTACATTCACAGCTTTCCAATAATAATTGATTTCCTTTATTTCTGCATTTAATATATCGGATGTAAGTACACAATATATACAATATGTACAACTGTGATGTGTAACAAATTGATAATAATCATAGTTGCAGTATAATCATTGGATCAATAATATTTGGGGGGATGTATTACTCATTAAACATAACGGCAGTTTAAAAGAATGCAGTAAACCGCCTTCATGAGCGATTAGGCTTAATAATAATGGCATGAATGGGGGCCTCGTAAAATTACACTTTACAAAAAGGTATGTTTCAGAAGTCTTAAATTATTCTAGAGATGTACAAAATCGAAGATGAACTGTCCTGGCATCATCTGCACACTTAGGAAATACATCTAATGCAATAGATTTCAGGTGAAACACCACACAGCAAAAACTGTGGTGTTAACCGGTGTACATAGAGGACCACACCAGTTATTTTACACCGATGTTAAATAGGTGGTGTTAGTTTTACACCTATAGGTGTTATTACAACACCTATGGTTGTTACATTTACACTCTTTGGTGTTATGTTCAATCTCTAGGGTGTTATTTTAACACCTCAGGGTGTGGTCCTCTATTAACACCAATTGGTGTCAGTTTTAACACCACAGTTTTTTACAGTGCACAAACAGCATGAAATAAACAGTGTAACAACTCCTGATTGGCCAGTAGGGCAACCAAAAACAAAAATGAATTTGGTCTGAATAACGGACGTTTTACACTACACTTGATTTCATGAAACTTCTTTTTTACTTTGTAATTTCCAGTTGGTCTAATATCACCTCGTCTACTTATCAATTTTTACTTTGACAATCGAGAATTTGGTTCATTAACTGTTCATCTCGGCAGGTTAGACCAAGTGATATCAAGAAAAGAAGGGAAAGCCATAAGGGGAACTAGATGCAATGGTTAAGAAACTGATCCACAATGTGCTGCACTCAACCCAGGTGAGGTAAATGGGTACCGGTAGGAAGTAATTCTTTAAAAAGCTGTGTGCGCTATGAGCGCCTAGCTTAGCTGGGATATATATTAGCGCTTTGAGCGTCTAACAAAGTAGATATGTGCGCAATATAAATACCCCATATATTATCATTATTAAGCAATGATTAGACCAGAGCATATTGAGAGGCACTGGTTGGAGACAAAATGAGACTAGGCCATCTCGATTGAGACGCTGAGGGCGGTAGCTAAAGTGGCTCAGGACCCATCAGCAAATTGCGACCAGAACACATTATCACCTAGTGGGGACCTTGGGAAGAACAAGCCAGTTGACGGTTAGCTGATGATCATCCTTTCTCCAATGACCTTTGCAATTTTTCATTAGGATGAGCACTAACATTTTCAAATGAAGAGGTTGCGTAAGTTTTCGCGGCAAAGCATTCAAATTCTAAGAATGAAAGGCATTGTATACAGCAGGTGACTAGAAAAGTACATCAGGGGTAAAGTTTTGTTTTATCTGTTTGTTTTGTTGTATGCTCCTGGCACATTTTGACTACTGTTTGGGCTACTGTCAAATACCAGTGATAGAAGACTTTGTTTCTCTTCAACTTGGATTTGATGAAAAGAATATTTAAAAAGGAATACATGAATAATCATCAAATCACAAATGCCTATGTCAGTGAATTTGATAACCACTTTCATCTTTATCTCAAATGATCTGCTTGTGCGCAGTTTACAACCGTGAACATGCTTATTGGGGGAGAATTTTTCAACTACAACAGAGACGGATTCAAGAACACATTAATGTATTGGAAATTCCCGTCACTGATCTGGGCTCCGTAACACAAAGGTTTGCGATGAATTGCAAATATGAAAGAAGCGCACTGATTGGTTCCTGGTCAGAATTTTAAACCAATTGCGCGTGTAACGTTTATATTGATTGGTCAGTTCATTTAGCGATTGGTGAGCCGGAATAACAGTTTACTCCTAACTGATATGTCGTCTTCCCAAATTCTCTCCTGTCACCCCATTATTGAGAGATTACACTGGCTACCTGTCCGACAAAGAATTTAAAATCCTAATGATAGTTTTTAAAGGTCTTAATGGTCAGGCCCCAAGTTACATCTGAGATCTCTTGAAATTGAAATCCCTATCTCATGACCATCATCTACGTAGCTCAAAAGATACGCTCACACTACAAGTACCCCCACACAAGACTTAAGCAACACTGGGAGATAGGTCATTTCTGATGTCAACCCCACGACTATGGAACAAACTTCCCCTCAAAATTAGGAATTCAACAAATTTACATTATTTCAAGTTAAAATTAAAAACCTATCTATTCCAATAGTATGTATAGCACCTAGGAAGCTCTTGCATCGCAATAGAATATATAGATATAGTTTATGCGCTATATAAATGCATATTATTATTATTATTAACTTCCTGGAGTTCATGCAAATTTGTCATTGTCCAGATTCAAGGACTAAACTGTCGTTTTGATTCACGCATTTTTTGGCATAAACTTTTTGGTTGTTCTGTTTTTCATGAAGGGCAATACATTGACAATACATTGGTTTGTTTGTTCTGGAAGGCGTCAAGTATCGTGGAAGCGAAAACCCCCTGTTGTCGACTGAGATCCGCAACGACATTTGCCTTCAGTTACAACCAATCCAGACCTTTCCATATTCATTATGTTATTACCAATGACAAAACGTCTAAGGTCAGTCTAAAGTCAGTTCGTGTTTACTGTTGAACAGAATTAGCTGTTGATAAAGATATCTAAAAAGTGAAAATCTTGCCATCTGCGTATATCGAATATATCATATTTCATTATTCAGATTAGTCTCTCTCTCTCTCTCTCTTGTTTGAAAACTTACACTTAGATTTCATTTGTATACTTACGAGTAGGTCTGCAAAATACTTAACATTTATTACTAGTTACAGTAAAAACGCTGCTTAAGATTTTATACAACGCTGTTTACTATATGAACCTAACAGTATTTGTTTAACCGTTTAAACAATCATGTTTAGTTTATTGAAGATTAGATATTGAAAATTAAACTCTGTTGCTTAAGATTTAAACACTTGTTTAAACCGTTTAAACAATTACTGTAAGGTTCATATAGTAAATAGCGTTGTATTTTTTACTGTGAGATGAGCGATCGGGAATACAAATAAAAACAATTTCTTATATTCGATATTATAGAAGAATAAGGGTGGTCGAAAGTTAACTGAGGCCAGTGTCGAAGGTGGCTTGTCTTGGATGTATCAACTCCAGTGAACTCAGGCAGGCTTGACCATTGAACTGTAAATAGTCAGGCGACTCGTTTCAATAGGTGACGTGAAGCTAAAGGCTGGTCACACCGCCCGAGCGTTGTTGGAGCGGTCGATGAGAGGAGAGTAAAAAATCATCACCACTCGCTACCGTTCACCATTTTTCGATTTCGATTGTTTGTATTTTGTTTTCCATTTTTGTTTTCGACTTTTTCCCCAATTTTGTGAGCGTAATTCGATCCTCTTTCCCTACCGCTCCACGACCGCTCCAACAACGCTCGGGCGGTGTGACCAGGCCTTAATTTGCACGTATCAGGGAGATAATTCGGATTTTTTGCCTTTCTTAGTAGGAAACTCTCTACAACGCACCAGTTCCTTTGAAAATGCAAGTCAAATCACAATGGAGAGCTGAGAGGCTTTTGTCGAAAGTTGATGGACTGGGACAACGTCTGAATCTCTTGACACTGGACACCGACAGACATGTATTTGCAATTGTTCGTCCAGTGTACGTAAATCTTCGGACGACCAAGTGCCCTGGCCAGTCCACTAATGTCCGACGAAAGCCTCTCAGCTCTCCATTGTGATTTTGATTGCATTTTCAAAGTAATTGGTGCGAGTAGAATGCTTTGATCCTTCTAGAAAATGTGAAAAGTTCAGAATATCTCGTTCCTTTTCGGCGTAAGTGCATCATCACCCATACTGCAGGCACGAAGGTGGCTTCAAAGCCGGTATGGGATGCGACTTGTGCATCAGAGGCCGAAGTCGACGTCACAAAATGATTAATACCCGAGTTGCACCGGCTAAACAGACCGAATAAAGTTGTCACGCGCGTAAAACATTCCCCAAAGACTTGTGTGTTAAAATGGCACTTTTGAAAAATTCATAAAAAATAAATGAGAAATTAGAGGGTGGAATGTTTACTACCATTGGATAAGACCATCTGACAATCCAAATCTGACCAAGAAAGGGTAGCCAGCTCATTTTAAAAATAAATCGCCATTTCTAAAGATAACTATGTATGGATCAAATTCATCAACTGAAACAGTAAAATAGCCCTAATTAATCGGCCAGTCACAAAATAGTTCCAAGTCATTTATCTTCCCAATCTGGGCGAAGGAAGTTCACTAGTTACCATTTTTAGAATCAGTGTTAGATTTTGAATCATATCCATACATTTTTGTCTGTCAGCAATATCAAATTTAAAAAAAAATCGGGTTGGGTCGAACGAATATCTTTAGTCCTTCTGATGTAATTAGGCTCGTGGCACCTATATACATTACTTCTCTTCGTCCGGTATCTCTTCGTATTGGTTAGTTTATATGACTGAAGCAGATGGATATTGAATATGTCGCAATATTTATTTCGTGACAGGTTCACTTCTTGCCATATTTGAATATATGTTTGATATTCTTTCCATTATAAATACTATTAAGCATTTGTTTTCTGTTTTGTTTCTTGTGAATACTTATTCTTTTTCTTGGTAATTAATCTTTGTAATATAAATAAAATTCATGGTAAGATAAAGTCTTGTATTATATAATTGGAGGCATTCAAGAATGAATGAACAATGCTACACCAGGATATGCGATTTGTCATGAAAGATGGAAAATCATGAAACAAGATATTAGTGTGTTGTCTTTATATGCAATCAATCAACGATATTCATAGGTCTCCGTCATTTTGTTTTATGAGGGAGGTGGTAGTTATTATTAACGGCGAAAGGGAAAAAAATTGTTTGCCGATCGAAAAATTGTGAGGATGATGAATATGTCAAGGGCATCCTTCTTTTGGAAGGTAGCCAAATGTATTATATGAAGGATTTGATAATATTTTGACCATAGCCCCCCCCCCCCCCATCCACCATCACCACGATGAATGAACGAATGAATGAGTGAATGAATGAGTGAGTGAGTGAATGAATGAATGAATGAATGAATGAATGAACGAATGAATGAATGAATGAATGAATGAATGAATGAATGAATGAATGAATGAATGAGTGAATGAATGAACGAATGAATGAGTGAATGAATGAATGAGTGAGTGAATGAATATATGAATGAACGAATGAATGAATGAATGAATGAATGAGTGAATGAATGAATGAGTGAGTGAGTGAATGAATGAACGAATGAACAAATGAATGAATGAATGAATGAATGAGTGAGTGAATTAATGAATGAATGAATGAATTTTTTTTTTCGCATGTCACCATCGCTTTTTGATAATTGATTCATGATACTCGAAATCATTAGGAATATATAGAACGTTGTTTTGAATAACACCGTCATTTGCTCTTTTACCGTGAAATTGCAATTGTTTTGAGAGAGATCACTATGCCATATGAACCATATTTATATACTGCCATCTATCGGCAAACTTGCATTTTGTCACGAACTGCAATATATTTTTTGCATTAAATAGGTTTGTTTGATAAATTAACTCGTATCCTCATTTGGATCATTGCTTTGATTGTCATTTTGTTCCACTTGTTGTTCAATGAAAGTGATTTACTGTGATATATTCGTTTGTTTTTCTATGAAATGGCAGTGAGGCTTATAATTATACTTATTATGATAAAGTTCAAATCTTGGGAAATATGCCCCTTTGGAATTCTGTCTGCTCCTACCTTTTTTGATGGTCTGCGAAGAGCCCCCCCCCCCCCACTTCCCTCATGATAAACTTTAAGGACCTAAAATGTTTCTGAAGAATTTTCACCAAAATCCGGAATGGGGTTGTTTAAGTTTCCTCAATTGCAATTAAGAAGTGCAGAGTAAAGAAAGTTCACCCACAAAATCAGGAATGGGACAACCACCCCCCCCCCTCAATGGGACAACCACCCCCCCCCCCCCCTCAGGAAAACAAATAATGTTAGACCGATACATCGGCCTCCTCCCTCTCTCTCTCTCTCTCTTTGGCTCTCTCTCTCTCTCATTCGTCTATGCTATACCGAGGTTATTTTACCTGACTGCTAACTTAAAGAAAGCACGAATGCCTGTGAGCAAGCAACCAGGGGACCAACGGCTGAAGGTCCTCTTCGAGAGACCTGGTAATGAGGATAAATGCCTTACCAAAGGACCGTGACTAGCGCACCACCTGACAATCGTCCCCCCCCCCCGTACCCGTTTCTATTCATTATTGTTTAATATTAATACCTACCTACACACAGCTAAAATTCCTAAATTTCAATCAAAACAACCCATAACATGAATGGAATCTCTCATGCAGAGGACTCGTTAACGTTAATCGACCATAACGAGCTTGGTTCAGACGTTGACTCTGTGTCGGAGTATTTGTAAAATGCATGGATTGAAATTTCAAAGACATTTATCTTATTACGATCCACACATAGGCTTTTTTAAACGGTGGATAGGTCGGAGAAAGCCCAGTTGGATGTTGGAGAAAAGGACGGAGCAGTGGCTTATTTTCATTTGCTGCATATACTGTAGAGCGCTTAGAGACTTCTGACAAAGTAAGCATTAAGCGCTATATAAGCAAGTATAATTAATTAATATAACCCCGGCCACGTCAGACCAAAAGACGTTAAAAGATGGGAGTTGCTGCTACCCTGTTTGGCGTTCAACAATTAAAGGGATAGTGCCTCGTCGATCTGGCGCTGCACGGTGGCTGCCGGGCCCACGATCAATTGGGCAAAGCAAATTTTCGGAGTATGTCTATTTCGAACAATAAATTATGGATTTTTTTTTTTATTATTATTCATTTGGTCCAATGCCCGTGCGTCCAATTGCCAGCTCGTCTACTATCATTTGGTCTACCATCGGTTCGTCCAATATCCACATAGTTTGATTGCAATTTCGTCCACTCGCCATTTCGTCTGATAACGGTTAGTCTAAGAGCCATTTAGTCCATAAACCATTGGTCTAATAGACCAGTTCGTAATTACTTCATGGGCAATTTTGGTCAAATGACCTTTCATTTCTTTCATCATGATAGGCAAATTTCAAAGCAAGATATTATGTAAGCTTGCCTTACATAGCAAGATGAAGAAATTGAATAGACCAGGTGACTAGAATAGCACACCAATGAACACTTAATGAAGGTATTTGTTGCATTCCGACTTTGAATGCATATCTTAGCATGTTGCGCAATGTACTTGACAAAATGTGAAATACCAGTCGTTCGTGGAAGCATTGTTGTTTTTGTGGATGGACAAATGACCTTCTTCTGATCATGCGTAGAATCGTTTGATCATGCGCAGAAAGGAACTACGAACTGGTGATTAGACGTATTGATCATTGGACAAAGTGGTTATTGGATCAACTGGTCCGCTTCATGAACGGGAGATAGTGGGTTCGATCCCCGACCGAGTCATTCTAAAAACTTTTGAAAATTAGACCTTCTGCCTTCTTGCTATAGCCGCTCAGCATTTAGATTGGAAAAGGGTAATAATATGTTTTGCTATGAACGGCCCGCTAGACATGGTAGAGCAGTTTCCTAGCGGAATTCGCTTCCCTGGGTAAATAAAACGTTATTATATTAAATCGTAAAAATCAACACAAAAAGTAAAAAAGAAATACGCATGTCGTTTAGAAAAAAAAACGAATTAGGTCAATCAAGGGTCTCGCAAAACGCAAAGCGCAAGTTGTAAAATTTAAAGACAATTACGTTTCAATAAATTTTATGCAAAGTTAAAGCTTTAAGCGACACTAGGAGGACGGTGGAGCAATATCATATATCATGTGTATTGTCACATTGTATACACTCTAGTATGCAGGCGCGGATCTCGGCCGGAATATATATATATATATATATATATAAAATCATAAAATGTATAGTAAATGCAGTAGAAATAAAATCATAGATTATGAGGGGAGCATAGCTCTCAAAAATAGAGTGTGAATTTACCTTTTATTTTTGAGAGCTATGCTCCTCTTAAAATCTATGATTTCATTTCTACGGCATTTACTATACATTTTATGATTATATTATTCCATATGCCGAAGCAGACTATTTCTATATATATATATATATATATATATATATATATATATATATATGTATATATATGTAAATGTGATCAATCTTGACGATGTTCGTGTACGGGTCTACTTCATAATTATATTTGAGATTAGTAGTATGGAGACCCCGTCACCCT
Organism: Lytechinus variegatus; assembly: GCF_018143015.1. Taxonomy (NCBI): domain Eukaryota; kingdom Metazoa; phylum Echinodermata; class Echinoidea; order Temnopleuroida; family Toxopneustidae; genus Lytechinus; species Lytechinus variegatus. The sequence goes on along the minus strand of NC_054745.1, from coordinate 9,184,559 downwards.
TTAAAGGTCAAGTCCACCTCAGAAAAATGTTGATTTGAATCAATAGAGAAAAATCAGACAAGCACAATGCTGAAAATTTCATCAAAATCGGATGTAAAATAAGAAAGTTATGACATTATTTTTAACAAAATAGTTATATGAACGAGCCAGTTGCATCCAAATGAGAGAGTCGATGATGTCACTCACTCACTATTTCTTTTGTTTTTTATTGTTTGAATTATAAAATATGTCAATTTTTACGAATTTGATGATTAGCACCTCCTTGTTTGAAGCACAAAATGTTAAAATAATGGAATTCCACGTGTTCAGGGAGGAATGAAACTTCATTTCACATGACAATGAAGAGAAAATCAAAATATTTGCTTTTTCATATAATAAAATACAAAAGAAATAGTGAGTGAGTGATGTCATCAGTTCCCTCATTTGCATACCGACTGAGATGTGCATATAACTGTTTTGTGAAATGAAGCGAAACTTTAAAATGTCATAACTTTCTTATTTTGCATGCGATTTTGATGAAATTTTCGGTGTTATGCTTGTTGGATTTTTCTGTTTTTATTCAAATCAAGCTTTCGTTGGGGTGGACTTGTCCTTTAATGAACTCACCCCTCCACACCTGACCTCACTTCATACTTAACTGTACCATGTTTACTGTCAACAAGACACTATACTTACGGACCCTACGCTAACTATATATTCTATACTTCGCTACATATTGACTTACCATTTACCTTGGCTGTATAATTTATTATTTTTTATGGACTATCATTACTTATCTCCGTTATATATTGCACTACATTGCATTCACCATTGTTATTAGTAGGCCTATATTTTGTATTTTATATATTGGTTTAGATCCTGAAGAAGGGCATTGAATGTAAATAAAACATGAAGTACTCAAATTTTAGAAAACAAGACATCCATTCTAACCATGGACCAATGATTTAACTTTAACAATTGTTCAATAATACACGCATATGACATTACAAAATGGCCGGTAAGAAAATGAGAGGACGAGAATTTGAAATAGTTTTTATCACTCGAAAACATAATAGCAGGGGGGCAGCGAATCCCCCCATTTCCGGATTCTAGACACTTTTTTCGGATGATTTTTTATTGACTGAGCGGTGAGGTAGGTACTGTCCCGTTTGTCCTCCTAAAACAACATGATCTGGCTAAACTCGAGTCCCTTTATCTAGTTGCCAGTAGAGGGAATTTGCACGTGGAAAACATAATTGTCTTTAAATTCTACTGCTTGCGCTTAACTTTTTTTCGGAAGTCTTCAAGCACTGAAGAACGTAAAATGCATTCATTCTTGTTACGTTTTGCGACACCCATTTTTTTACGAAATGCGTCGCTTTTCCGTAATTTCTTCTTTTACGATATGCGTTTGTTAATAATAATAACAACCCGCTTTTATATAGCGCTTAATACATCGGAACGACGTGTCTAAGATATATTATTACCCCGGTCATCGGATATAATCAGTCATTCCCGCACAAAATGTGTGCACATCCTTCTTTCCCTGGGGAGCATTCCAGCTACAATGACTTTCACATCCTACCGGGTACCCATTTAGCACCTGGGTCGAGAGTGGCAAAGTGTGGATTAATGCCTTGCAAGAGGACGCCAGATCACGGTGGGATTCGAACACACGACCCTCTGTTTACAAGGCGAGAGTTAGAACCACTACACCACAGCTTGTTGTTGTTGTTTTTGTGTGTGTGGTTTTTTTTACTTTTTGCGTTAAGTTTTACGATTTGCCTTGTTTTTACGAAATGCGACGCTGCAACCCTTCTTCCATTCACTTCTTGGTCGTGAGAAGATCGTTCGAATATTTGCCACCGAACAAGAACTCACGTCTGAACGAGGCCCGTGTCGAATTTTCGGAAAGTTTGGTTTTTGTCTCCCTCGCTATAAAAATCAGAACTATTCATCTTTCCTATTGTCCGTGCTTATCAATTTTGCTTTGCCCACGTAATCTTGCAGAAGGAGCATTGAATGTGTACGCTCTCAGTCGTAACAGCAATTAAGCTTTCGCCTCTATTCGCGAATTTTATTCCACGTATGTCATGGCGAGGCACCGCTAACTGTAAAAGGTAAGCTGATTAAAAGATTCTCATTAGCACACTTGCAACTATTTTACAGTCTTTTATACTATGTTACATTTGTAGTTATTGTGTATTGTATTATGAATCATTGTGTTACAACATGCATTTGTTTATAGTGATAATAATCGACATAATGATAACAAGGGTATAATAGCCACTTCAGTTCCAAAACTGTTCTCCCAGCGGGTCCTGCACTGTGAAAACTCCGGTGTTGAAACTGACACCTTGTTTTGTCCCTTGAGGACCACATCCTGAGGTGTTAAAATAAAATTACACCCTAGAGGTCCGACATAACAACAGATAGTGTATATGTAGCAACCGATGATTCAGGTGTTAAACTATAACATTGTCGATTTAACGCCAGAGTAAAATAACTGGTGCGGTCCTCTATATACACCGGTTAATTCCTCAGTTTTTGCTGCGTGCTATTATTACTACCCGGCTTTAGCTCGGCTACCTATAGGCGATTAACCGTTCAAGGAATCCCTTCCTACCGGGTTCCCATTTACCTCACCTGGGTTGAGTGCAACACATTGAGGGTAACTTTCTTGGTGAAGGTAAGCACGCCATGGTTAGGAATCGAACCCACGTCCCTCAGATTGAAAGACGAGTGCCATAGCCAACAGACCACGACGTCCCTCACCATTCATTTCCATGTGCGTTATCAACCTGTTTGATATCACGTGTACAGTACAACTATAACTAGAGATGCTCGGCGGGTCGCGCGGCCGAGCATATGTATCCTCCGAACCAACCGCGTCACCCGTCATTGCAAAATATAGAGCTCACACAGAAATTTGACAAATAAATACAACATTTTTGTCTGTGGGTACCAAATTTGATGACTATATATGATGCAGCAGCGTGACTCTGCCGAAACTCTAGTATTGTCCAGTATTACCTGTTGGGGAATACAATCATAGGGTAATCATGATATAGCTTGTAAACCTAACCCTAAGAACCCCCACAAAAAATAATAGGCATCTTCGCTTCACCTTCTAAAATTGTTTCTGTATGCTAACTGTTATGACAGACTGGAAAAAAAGCAGACGTTACAGGTTTTACCAAATTTTCCACAAATATATGGTCACCATGGCAACCATGTCTCCACTCACTCCAGGCGGCCTTGCTTTACCAGAATGGACCTTCATGACAAATTTGAAGATAATTGGAGAAGAAATGCAGCCAGTAAAGCACTCACAAGGAATTCTTTGCTATTTCCTCCAAAAAAAATGTTACCATGCCTACGAAGTCTTCGACCACACCAAAGTTAACAGGTGGCTTTGCTTTACTATAATGGACCTTTATGCCACATTTGTAGATGATCGGAGAAGAAATACAGCTGGTAGAGCGCTCACAAGACATCTCCGCTATTCAATAAAAACTATTGTTACCATGTCAACCATATCTTCGCCCTCATCAAAATCGATAGGTGGTTTTGCTATAGCATACTCGACCTTCATGCCGAATTTGAAGATGATCGAAGAAGAAATTCAGATGATAGAGCGGTCACAAGGAAATCTCGGCAACGGCGGCGCGAAGAGGCCAAATCCATAGTAACCTCTAAACTCTGTTCAGGGAATACAATTATGTGAACATGGTGAATGTGGCCAGATATATTGCATTTCGATGATTTTTCTTTTTTATGTTCATTTGATAAGCATCCTCTCGCATAGTATCCTCTAAAGGACATGAAGGATGGGGCTTTCATTGAACATACACGGCATAACTAATGTACACACTGCATACTGCCGTTACTTATTGATTAGTCGTGCATTGCTCTGCTGTACCCTGAGTGATTCAAATAAAGAATAACTATTGTATATAATGTAGAAATTATAGTACACAAGAATGTTCGCGTTGATTTTGTATCTAAAAACACAAATTTTCAGTTCGTGTAAAAAAAATGAGAAAAAAAAATCCTGAAAATTTCCGAAATTTCCGGTAGTTGAAAATTCCCAGAAATTTTGGCATATAAATTTTTAGAAAGTGTCTGGTTCTTTGCGACCCTAGTCCTTCCCACTGATATGCTTCATAGTTTTATCTAATGTTATATTATGTTGTTTTCCCATCATCTAGATTAATCTTCATTTCGAGTCGTCTATAAAATAAAAAAAATTCAGGACCTTATTTTCGAGCCTCACTATAGAGCTCGCGTCCTGTAACAGGGCGTTTATCTGCATTTACAACTCCCCTGCCAGGTGTAGTACGTAGGTAGGAATTCCTTGAATGCTCAGGCGACTGATCAGAGTAGCCGTGCTAAAGATGGCGGCATAATACACTGTAAAAAAAGAAGTGCTAATTTAGCACTTACAGTGCTTGCATAGTGACTACTACGAGTGCTGATTTCAAATTTAAACTAGAAAATCAGCACTCGGAGTGCAGTCACTATACAAGCACTTTAAGTGCTAAATTAGCACTTCATTTTCTACAGTGTAGTAGGTAGCGCTTAAAGAATTCTATCAAGTGCTATATAAATGTTGCACATCAACATCATTATCAATACCATCATTACTATAATCAGTATTACTATATTTCATCATTTCATTATGACAAGAGCACACTTCAAACTACATGGAGCAACTGGTCACCCGCAACGTAAATCGGACTGGGGAGTTATGATACAGAGTTATCACAACTACCGACCAAAAAACACCTCCCACATGTCCCATCACAAGGTCCACCTATATGCGTAAGTTCTACGTCCAGTGTTATTGTTTAGTTAATGTTTCTTTATTCTGAAGACAAATAACGCTACCCAAATCCTTTGCCAGGTTAGGTCTGAAGATACAAAATGTGCATATTCTCAAAAATTGTGACAGGTAATACAGCCATTTTCTGTGGATCAAATCGTTTGTGCGTCATACATTTTTAACAATGTATTTCCTCATAAAATCTAACCCCCCTCCCTCGAAAAGGGGGAGGAAATCGTTATTTTTCTGGAACTCATTTATATCAACGTTAGAAATACGATTAGAAATAACTTTGTGGACAGCCATGTATTACTATCTTTTCTAGTCAAAGTTTATTTAATAAGCCAACATGCAAGACACGCTTTACATGCATGAAACAGGTCAAAGAAATATCGTGTATTTTTTTTGGAGCATGCTTAATTGACTTACTGGTAGTATCTTTTGGGTTGATTGAAATCGTTCCTGAATTACAACTGAGCGATTTTACTCAATATTTTAAAACAGACTCAATTGCTCAAAGAACTAATCGGTATTGTTCTTTTACATGACGTCAACGATGTTTTCAATAGAAAAACGGGTGTGCTTTTATCTTGACAATCGTGCATGTAATACTTGTTTTCCTCCCAAAGGTTTCGTATTTTTGTTTGTTTCTTTGCTATATCGTTGTGAATGAAATCGTTCCAGCTATAGAGTTGAACGACCTTTACTCGCAAAGAATTAAATTGTTAATTATTCAAAAGAGCCAAACTGATTTTTTTCATTTTACTCTTCAAGCAAGTCTTGCATTGATAATTAACACGGCAATCAAAAGAACTACAGTATTAAATCGTTTACGATTGTTTTGTTTTCCCGCCAACTTCCTGTCTTGTTGTAACAATATAAATCAGGTCAAGAATTATAGTGCTTTCTTACAATAAGACTCAGTGCTAATGCTTTGAAAAGAAATCAGGGTTACACATTAATCTTGACAACCATGTCTGGTAATCTATTTTTTTTCCGCCAAAGTGTTGTGAATGAAATCGTTCCAGCTGTAGAGTTGAACGATCTTTACTCGAAAAGAGTTAAATTGTTCATTACCCTAAAGAGCCAATCATTATTTTTTCCATAAAAATTTCAAGCCAGTGTTGCATTGATAATTAACACGGCAATCAAAAGATCTAACTCGTTAATGATTGTTTGTTTTCACGCCAAAATGCTTTCTGTAACAATATGAATCAGGTCAAGAATTATAGTGTTTTCTTACAATAAGACTCAATGTTATTGCTTCGTAAAGAAAAAGGGTTACACACTAAGTCTTATCTTGACAACCATGTCTGGTATAGTCTGGGTGATTGGTGAAAAAAATGTTCAGAAAATGGTGCAAGCATGAAAATGGGCACAAAGATAGAGTAAGTTATCCTAAACATTTTAGCAGGGGATGCCAACGTGAGTTTCCCAAATATAGGGCCATAGCTAAGTCGGTAGAGCGGGGGATTCGTATTCCGGTGACCCGGGGGTAGATTCCCACTTGGTGCGCTAGTGCCCTTTGGTAAAGCATTAATCCTCAGTACCAGGTCATTCGGAGAGGACCTTAAGCCGTCGGTCCTCTGGTTGCTTGCTTACAAGCAATCAGGTAAAAATCACCACCACAGTTAAAATAGCAACGGTTACTAAGTAACATATTTACCTTAGTAACCGAGCTTTATAGGGCTTGAGAAACAGTTTTACAAGCAATAATTCACATAATTTTTATCTAAAGCATATATTTCTTCGTATCACAACAGCTATGATCCACTTATTCATAGCAACATGTTCTAAGTGATCTTTTCCGATAGCAACAATAGTTTATCATAGTTCAGATCTAGGCAGCCCAGCTTAAGCCGGGGTAATAATAATAGCAGGGCCCGCTGAGAGAACAGTTTTCGGAACTGAAGCGGCTTCCCTGGGTAAATATACCTATATTATTATTATTATCATTATCATTTACTTAGAAGAGCTCAGAAAATAATTTTGGCCCATATATTCCTTATGTGATGATTTTTTCCATAGGTAGATCCAATGAGCACCAAAAGCAACGGATGCTAGGTGACATATTTCCTCAGTAATCAATACTTAAGTGCAGGGGCGTCGATCCATTTTTCAGATTGGGGGGGCAAATCATTAATGTTCCAAAGGCGCTCGATCGTACAAAACACCCACCCACACCACACACACACATATATATATATATATATATATACATACATATATATATATGTATGTATATACATATATATATATGACTCATGAGACCCAGACACGTATCTCACAAAGAAATTAATGCGAACGCGAAGCGCGAGCTGATTTTTTTTTTTTTTTAGTATACTGACAGGAAAAGCGTGCCTGTTTAGGACTGTTTGTAGTAACTCATGAGGAGGATACATATCTCACTACACAGATAGTACGAGTGCCGAGAGTGAGCTGAAATTTCCTTATATTCTGATCTGAAAACTTGATATTCTAAGCATTTTTGGTACCAATAATAAGATTTGTATCTAAAAGGACAATAGATGCGAGCGCGAAGCGCGAGCTGAAAATTTTGATATTTCGATCTGAAAAAATAACAGTTTAGTGGACGTTTTTGATGAACAACAAGATATATATCCAAGAAAAGATGATTGCAAATCGATGCAGAAGTTCTTTTGAGTCTTAGAACTGAAAGTGGGACATTTACATTCACCTATTTAATCATGAAAAGTATGGGTTTTTGCTACAGAAATGATGCGAGCGCGAAGCGCGAGCTGAAAATTTGTATATTCCAATCTGAAAAGCGGACATTTTGAGCACGATTTTAAATAAAGAACGAGTTGTGTATCACCATCTCGCTTGCTGAACATTACAATCTTTTTTTTTTTAAATGCATATCCGGAATTATTGGGGGGCAAAATGATATGTTTGCCCCCCAATATTTTCATTGGTGGGGCGATCGCCCCCCCCTGCCCCCCAGGATCGACGCCTCTGCTCAAATGTTTTTATGATTATAATTTTTCGAGCCATGTGCATCACATCCTTTTCTGTTCAAACATTAATACATTAATCACAACAACCCAGGAACATGTATAACATGTTTATCCGTCCATGATAAGTAACAGTTGCTAAGTAGCATGTTTTCTGCAACCGAATGTTAAAGGCCGTATGGTAAGATTATTAATGTGTTTAAGAGGTACTCATACTAGTAGAAGCTTAAAACGTAAAAGCTTGCACAAATCAAACTACCTCGTGATATGGTCTATATTTTCAAAAACGATGTCTATGGGGTCCATATCATTGCCTAATGATACTTGTTGCTTGTTAGAAAACTCACCTTAAAACCAATCTTTCTCCATTTGGAAACCATAATTATTAGGAATTAACCTAAACCTAATCATGTAAAATACCAATCATTGTTTAAGTTATTTGATGTCTTTCATAGTAAAAGGTTATTTGGTAATGTTTGTTATCACTATATAGTTACATTCTTATCAATGAATGATAATAGACCACATGATTATTTATCTGAGCGATTGACAATAAAGGTAGAATTGATCGACACTTGTATCATAAAGAACCATAAGTCTAGAAACTGCTGACATTCATGTACAAATTTCATGTACTTTCAACACATCAACTCTAAGCAAAAATTTAGTGGCTCCATTAACCCTAACTAGGCTGGGCTTTTTTTGGCTGTTCTGTGGCGGGGGGGGGGGGGGGTGGATTCAACCCCCCCCCCCCCGAGATCTCGGCCGCCGATCGCACGAGCGCCGCAAAATTACGCTGGTAGTGTGCGATGTAATCTACAAGGTTGTATGGCAAATATTCCAAATTAATGAGATTTTATTTTACTTGAATTAATTATGCTAATTTATGCATCAATCATACTTTTTGCTCTAATTCACTTAATAAAGCTCCTATAATGCTAATTTTTGGTAAAAATATTCTTTGTGGCATTCTTAACAATTGCGATTGAAAAAAAAACTTCGTTTTGGAAATAATTTTTTATGTATTTTATTGTTTTATGAATTTCTTATGCAATATTTGTTTTTCAACCTTTTGTTTCTCATTGTTTTTTCACCAGATTTATTGCACAGCCTTTATGAAGCATAATTTTGCTAAAATCAATTGATTTCAGCTGTTCAAAGTGAAAATAATAACTTTATGAATAAGATGAGAAAACTCAATTTGCATTGACTTTGTACACAAAATCACGTTTTGGAACAATTTTTGGTCTGAAATGCACTTATGAAATGTTCCGTAATTTCGGAACCGCGTACCCGGGTGTCGTAAATTTGGTTTCAAAAGATTTGGGAGGCTTAAAAGCATAAACTCTGTGAGTGGCGCGGTCAGAAACTTCGCGCGGCGGAATGATCGCAGAAAAGGTTTAGGAGGGGGGTCGATTCACCCCCCTCCCCGGCCATTTTAGGGTTAACATTGAAAACATCCATCTTGCTGAAAAACAAGAAACGTTTTAGTTTCTTCATTAATATTTAATGAGCAAACTGATCATGGCAAATCCCCACTTGTTCCTTTGTATTTCATTATTTTATATTAGGTTTATTTAATGTTTTCCTTAATTATGGGACGGCGGTCTGTATATAGGTATTCAATTATTCAATTCCTTACCAAGTAATATTAGTCAATTGGATCAGTTCTCTTAATTTATGAAATCAGTTAATTCCATCGACTTCTATCTCATCTGGGGGGGGGGGGCTAGAGAATTTCTATAATTTCTCTTCGCACGGCGGTTTTATGTCTGTTTTATTTTCTGTATTAATGTAATTCTTTTAAATATTTTCGTATTGTCTCACTTTTAGATGTTTTTTAATGTTCACGGACTTGCTGAAAAGCAGTCTGTTTTGACTGAATGTAAGTTTCACCGTGATTAAAAAAATACCATACAATACAATACATTTTTTTATCAAGAAAAAAATAATAAGTGCGAGCATATTCCGATCTAAAAAAAGTGACTTTAATCACTATTTCACGTACGTAGCACTGTAAGGAATTTTTGGGGTGTTTCAGCACCCTCGCTTCCCAGGCCATGTTCTTTTGTATAGTTTTGAAAGTTTCAGATCTCACAGGCCTAATATCACCAAACGCCATGTTGCTTTCTGTATGTATCCAGTGGTTTCCCTGCTTAAATAAAAAAAGTAAGGTACATTTTATAGTCCCATACTGTACTATACAAATTCTGTTTCGAAAATCCAGTTCCTTCTGGTGACATGATTCCCAGCTAAAGCTTAGAGGTTGCTTGACATTTGCTCCAGCGACAATAGCTCCAAATGTGAATGTGAACATGAAGCGAAACATAAAATCTGATCTCAAAAACTAAATAAACCCTACTCCTAATCTTTACATTATTCTAAACAAGAAACTCTTTTACTGTCCTAACTATAGTTATATGTCTTCTAAGATATTAAGACCGGAGCAATGGTCGCGGGAGCAAACAGTTTGGATACTGGTAAGTTTCATTGTACAAAGGATTTTCTGCATTTTTGCAATTCAGGTTATCATAAATTTGAAAATTGGATTAAAAAAAAAGGCTGGAAAGGATTTTGTCCCTCGACTGGAAGGGGGCCGGCCAAACCTTTCCAAGAAAACCGGGGGAGCTTTTCCCGAAAGGGTGGGTGGAGGGAGAGGTGTAAATTAGCTCATTTTTTTCGGAACTACAACCGCGGGAGTTCTTCACTCATTGTTAAAAATACGATACATTTGACTTCCTCCTGCATTCATGGTTATAACACATGGCATTTCTTCGAAAATATGCATCTTTTTCTTAAAAGCTAATGGAGAGGGGGATGATTAATCGAACCAAGTCGTGGAGCTCGGTACTGAGGAAAAGAGAAACTATATTTCACTGATTCCAATTATGATTGATTCCATCTAATGAACTCTTCTGCGCTTGTCTTGCCCAATCTTTCCGTTCCGCTTTACTTTTTGGCACAGGTTTTATTGAAAATACACCCTTTTTTCACGTAAATTTTGAGACACGCTGTATAAGGGATAACAGAGTTAAAGGAGAATGAAACCATTGAAACAAGATAGCTTGTGTGAAAACACAAAAATCAAAGAAACAGATCAACGAAAGTTTGAGAAAAATTGGACAAATAATGAGAAAGTTATGAGCATTTGAATATTGCGATCACTAATGCTATGGAGATAGCAAATTGGCAATGCGACAAAGATGTGTGATGTCACTTGTAAACAACTCTCCCCATTACTTTAATATATATTTCACTAGAATTGCCTCTTTTATCACATCTATCCATAAATCATGTGTTCTGTCTACATGAGGGCATGTAATACATATTTTTTAAGAATAGAATACATCATGAATAAAGAGTTTGTATCATCATATGAAAAAGCAAAAAGAGACATTTTGAGGGTATTTTATAGTCCACCAAAGGGAAAGTTGTTCATCAGTGACATCACACATCCTTGTTGCATTGCCAATGTGAGGATCTCCATAGCATTAGTGATTGCAATATTCAAATGCTCATAACTTTCTCACTATTTGTCCGATTTTTCTCAAACTTTCTTTATTCTTATTCTTTGATTTTTCTGTTTGTACACAAGCCTATTTGTTCCAAAGGTTTCATTCCCCTTTAAGGACATTTTTAGATTTGCCTTATTCAGGTAAAGCAGTTTTTGGCATGTCTTCATAAATATTCAATGAGCAAGTTGATGATGTCATGCCCTCTCTTGTTATTTTTATTTTGTTATATGAAACTGGGTTTATTCAATTTTTTTCTACCAAGAACTGATGTAGTGCATTGGATATTCATTGCCTTAACCTATTTCATTATAAAGGAGATACATTATTCACACATGTATGAAAAAATATGGAACGATTATGATTTCATGCAATTAAATATGAAAAGGGAAAGTGGGGATGTGACATCATCAGCCCATCTAAAGAATATTCACGATGATGTGTATTTAACTATTTTCCCAAAATATTGCTAAATCTTAACATTCAATAACTTCATTATCTATTTTCCGATTTTGATGAAATCTTCAGCATTTTGCTTTGTGAATTTTACTATATTTATTTAGATGTAAATATTTTCAGACCCCTCAAGGAGTACCCCTGTGACGACAGAGAAAAAGATTTACAGGCCAGAACTTCTATTTCACGAAAATGTAAGCCATGTCCCATAGGATGTGATACTTATACCATGGTCACATTTGTTCTACGGCGGCCGTACGGCGAGTCGAAAACAGCCGTTTTATCAATTTTGATTCAAACCACCTATATGTAGTTGGACAAAAAATGTTAAAACGGCTGTTTTCGACTCGCCGTACGGCCGCCGTAGAACAAATGTGACCATGGCATTACTGTCCGTCGTTCTTGACGGTTTTACATCCTCCTTGCGGTCATTAGGTTCTGGCGTACCGCAGGGCTCTGTAGTCTGACCGAGCTCATTTTCAATTTACCTAGGCGGTCTTCGCCGTATTTTTCATCATCACCCTGTTCAGTTTCATATTTAAGCTGACGATGTCAAGGTTTATTCTCTTTTCTAACAGACCAAATTCAAACATCCCATACTTCGCACATTTTGGAAAATTGCATTCTCCTATCATACCTGGATGACACCTCGATGAAATCAAATTCTCTGAAATTAAGCTACAGTAAATATGAGCTCATTTTTTTTTTGGGGGGGGTGTTTCCAAATCTCAATCAAATAAATTTAACATAGATTCTATCGTCATTTCTGGTAATTCAAATCCTGTTTCTACATGTTCTGGCATGCCGCAATTCTAGTGTCGTTTTTCATTATCAAATGTCTTTGTCTATTAAATCGGATCACCTGTATTTGTAAGTCTGTCCGCTATCAATGGCGCAACATTGGTTTCGTTTGAAAATATCTAACTCGTTCTGCAACAGACAAATTTGTACAGTCACTGCCAAACTTGAAATTAGTTATGGTTAATACTTCATGAAACTTTCAAATTTCAAGTAAAATGCGATTTATCTAAAAAGATAAATAAATAAAAATCGCATCTCATCTGATCGGGCTTAAAGGGGTGTTCCGGGCTGAAAAAATATATATCTTGATATACAGAATAGAATTCACTGAGCAAAATGGCGAAAATTTCATCGAAATCGGATAACAAATAATAAAGTTAAAGTTCAGCAATTGAGAATTATCCTTTCCGTTTTCTCATGTTATTACATAAAATCATATTTTTTTCATTATTTCATACTTGTGTGATTGATATTTCTCCATTATAATGAAATAAGTTGCAACAATACATATCTAATGCACTAAATCAGTTGTCAATCCAATTTTTCTAGTTCTCGGAAGAAAGAATTTGAATAAACCTAATTTCATATAATAAACTACAAAAGAACGAGTGGGGATATGACATCATCAGCCCACCTAATAATTATTTATGACCACTGCTTTCACAAAATATTGCTAAACTTTAAATTCAATAACTTTGTTTTTTGTTATCCGACTTTGATGAAATTTTCGGCATTTTGCTCAGTGAATTTTACTCTAATTATTAAGCTCGGACCATCCCTTTAACACACAAATTGAGAGGACAAAGGCACAGAATAGGGCATATAAAAGGTCACTTCACACCTTACGACTGTTCGCGATCCGATTTTGGAACAAATCGCAATTTGCTAATTTTCTGAAGATGTGAATGGAACATATAATTTTATTTGAGGTTAAAATTAATTGAAATAATATTATAACCATTTTAAAAGATTGCAAGCCCTTATTTTGGAGTAAAGTCCAAATTGTTTTCAAATCGTAGCCAATCTAACGACTGCTGTGACGTCATTATGACTAGATATTAATTTCGCTTTCATTCTAAGAAGGATGATAGCATAGTCACAAATTTGATTTTTAAATCGGGTCGCAGACCAGTCGTAAGGTGTGCGGTCGCATTTAGAGTATTTCAGGCCATTTAACGTTTTTGAGCTGGACAAGTACCTGATAAACATATGTAGTTATGTTGTGATGTTCATTGTGACTAATTCGAGTAAATTAAAGCAAAATCTATCGTGGGATTTATTTTTTGATGAGCTATGAATTAACACGTAGGTGAATGAGGGTCTGTAATGCTCATGTGCCCTATGATGTTCCTTGTGTACTCGGAGACACCCTTCTCAAATACACTGATTGGAATGTGTTGACAACGTAAGACAGACTAGACACATTCAGGATACTTAATAATGAAAATGTTGCCCTTTGTAATATCAACGCTTGCATGACTGGACACACTGAATATCATTATTGATTTTTTTTTTTTTTTTTTGGGGGGGGGCTACAGCATAAGAAAAACGAATCTGAATACAACTGTTTAAAATCTTTGCCCGCCACAGACAGAACCACTCCTGGGCCACATTCATATCAAGGTGCAACCTAACGAAGGGATTCGCATGGACTACTCTGGTTAATTGGTTTATTGTAAAGAATAGCTTTATGTGTACACAGTACAATGCCAGGTTTACATCACTGTTGTGTATGTGTGTGTGTGTGAACAATAGACTTAATGTGTCTTGTAAATAGAATGTGACTTGAGTCGAACTCGGGGCGTCTGCTGTAGTCGAACAAGGCGAGAAGAGTGGAAGGACAAGTCCACCCTAACAAAAAGTTGATTGAAATAAAAAGCAAAAATATCAAACAAGCATAACATAGAAAGTTCATCAAAATAGGGTGAAAATGAAAAAATTATGGCATTTCAAATATTCGTTCAATGTTTTCGAGCAGTTATATTCACATCCTGGTCGAACTGCAAGTGGGGGTAGGATGACATCATCCACTTACTATTTCCTTTGTTTTTTGCACTCTTAATTGTCATGTAAATGAGAGTTTTCTTCCTCCCCGAACATGTGGAATTACTATTCTTTCTAATATTTTGTGATTCAATCAATGTAAAATAGGCAATCAAAAATAAACTATTGTGTAATTCAAACAATGAAAAAAAAACAAAAACAATTTGACCTTTCACTGAAGGTGGGTATTACCCCCGATGTTCGCCATTACCATGGCAACAGTTTCCAACACATTGAAAAATATGTCTTGCCCAGTATCGCCCCAAAGACCACTGTGTTAGCTAAATATCATGTGAGTCGGTTTAAACATATTCTTTACATATATTATGTTGTTACCACGGCAACATTATTTTCAACACATGGAAAAAATATGTCCTGGATTTCTTTAGCTCTTCGGCAAATGTGTGAGCCAAATTTCATGAGGATTGGTTGGAAACTGATGAAGTACTTCGAACCGCAAGATTTTTACCTAATTTGGGGCATATGTTGTTACCATGGTATTTAAACTCGATTTCCGACACACACAATTAATATGTGTTTGGACCTGGAGGTGGGCTGGCCACCTTTTAAGATGGCAATAGACCAGTTCGTAGTTACTTCATGGACAATTTGGTCAAATGACCATTCATTTCTTCCATCATGATAGGCAGATTTCAAAGCAAGATATTACGTAAGCCTGCCTTACATAGCAGGATTTCATCAACATTTTTGTCCGACAAGTTGTCAGATCTTACATCTTTCTCTGACTCTGATTGGCTGTGAGGCACTGTTACTATGGTAACTGTCGGATAAAATGGGACTTGTCGGATAAAACACCCGACAAGTCCTTTCATGAAACGCTCCCCAGGTGACTAGAATAGCACACAAATGAACACTTAATGAAGGCATTTGTTGCATTCCTACTTTAAATGCATATCTTAGCATGTTGCACAATGTACTTTGCAAACTGTGAATAACCAGTCGTTCGTGGAAGCATTGTTGTTTTTTGTGGATGTAAATGAAAACGACAATTCAAAAGAATATATGAATAATCAAGACATGAAAGTTGGTGCTTATCTCATTAGATTTTAAAGCACCATGTCACTTTAGTACAAATGACCTTCTTCTGATCATACGTAGAATCTTTTGATCATGCGCAGAAAGGAACTACGAACTGGCTTATAGATAGACCAAAGGCATCACAGAATGGGGACCATGAAACTTCATGAATAAACAGTGACATAGTGGCCAAGACACGGAAATAGAATTTTTGTTTAATTGTGCTAAATTTTCGAAATCTGACGGAAACTGGATATCATTCAGAAAGAAATAGAAATACTGTTACCGATATGATACGAAAGGCAAAAAGCAATATATTTCAGAGATCATCTAGATCAACAAAGGACGTTCTTCTGCTATGTGGTCATCATTTTTATCCAAAAGCTGTCCTTTAGTGGTAAATATATTTGGGAATGTAAGAAAATTGCCAAAAGCTTAAATGATTACTTTGTTGACATGGCAGCTAAACGCAAAGAAAGGTTTACCTTTGACGGCAATATGGAGTTTTCGCATTTACTATTGGAAAACGCTCTACAACGCCTCAATATCCTTGAAAATGCAAATAAAACCTCTAATCTATGAAGAGCTCAGAGGCTTCGGTGGAAAGCTTGTGAACTAGAAAGGAACATCATCCGAAAATTTTTACAGGATGAACAATTTCAAATACATCGTTGTCAAGAGTCAAGCGACACAGATGCTGTCCGGGTCACTAAATTTCGATAAAAGCCCCTCAGCTCTCCATTGTGATTTGATTTGCATTTTCAAAGGAATTGGTGCGTTGTAGAGAGTTTCCTGGAAGTAAATGCGAGAAGTTCGGAAGATGGATCAATATTTGAACATTACAAAAATGGAACCCGCGCTTCCAGTTAATTCTGGTCCTATTTGTTAGATTATATCATATCTCATTTCTCACTTTTGTAAATCGCCAAATCGCTCAAACCAAGATTCCTGTCTATACGGTCTCATATCTAATAAAATATGTACATAGCTTGTGATAACCATAGGTCCAGGCATTGAAGTCAACTTAGGGGTCAGCGCTATTGTCTTGCGTGTGTTGATGATCTGCAGCTGGCGCATATCTGACAAGTGCGTTTGCATCACTGATCTCCCCCCTAGGGGAGAGATCAGTGGTTTGCATGCGTTTTCCTATAGCCTCGGAGAGAGGGCGCTATGTGCCGTGGAGGTTCCGTGGCTGAGTGGTCTAAGGCGCCTGGCAATACATGTAAAGTCCGGGGTTCGATTCTTGACCGCGGCGCCTATGCCGCATGTGAGCAAGGCATTTAATCTACATTGCACTTTTATCCTGCTCTCAAATAAATGGAAATGCTATGTGCATTATTAGTAACTACATGTAGGTGTGCATTTGTTTGTGAAAAAATAAATATTCCTGAAATTTTGTCGTGGGATTTTGTGAGGTCTGTAATAGCGAGCCATGAAAGTCGTTTCATTGTTTTGACGTGATTTCACCCAATTATTTTTCTTGCAGGGCGCCCATTACAGAACTTCGACAACGAACAAAGGCGTACCATGCATAGTGACTTGCTCCACTTAATTTCCCAGCTCAAATCTTCATCCTGCCAGCGATCAGTCGAAAGAACTCAAAGGAAAGAAATGTTGGAGATTCGTTGTTTTGGATAGCATTTCTTTAGATGATTCGCAAATACCGCTAGCCTTACGAATTAGAAAGTTGCCAATACATTGAGATTTGTAAGACTCATCAACGATACGTATTTGTAAGTCTAACTCATTCACGTACAGCAGCCCTGTATCCGGAATGCCTTTCTGTAGAGACCTTTTATCGAGGATCAGTCAAAGGAAACCGCTTGGCAGCGACAGGGAGCTCTTTGAGACGCCTTTGGAACGGTCTCTGAACACCTTTCAGCTCTGCATCATGGGCATGGGTGCTATGTTTGGTTCCGGTCTCTACGTTCTCACCGGCGTTGAGGTGAAAGAGGTCACAGGACCCGCCATCATAATATCCTACGCAATTGCTTCGGTTGCTGCCATGCTCTCCGCGTTCTGCTACGTGGAGTTTGCTTGCAGAATCCCTAGGACAGGGTCGGCGTACACTTTCGCTTACCTCTCCCTTGGAGAACTGTGGGCTTTTGTTATAGGGTGGGACTTGATTCTTGAGTATGTTATCACCGCTGCGGCGTTGGCCTCATCCATCACAGGATACGTGGACAGCTTGACCGGGTATGTCTTCAGAAACTTCACCGTAAACGTCTTGATGGAGGGTCAAACGTGGGAAGTTCCCTATCTTGCACCTTATCCTAATATATTCGCTTGCGTTGCGGTTGTTCTAGTGGCTATCATAATTATAACTGGAGCGAAGACATCTTCATGGGTCACAGCAGTTTGCATGGCTATCAACATTGGAGTCATTGCCGTGATAGTTGTAATGGGTTTCACTCAAGCCGATATCAGCAACTGGGAGGACTATGGTGGTTTTGTTCCAAATGGATCTTCCAGCATTATAGCAGGCGCAGCCACGCTCTTTTTTTCCTTTGTCGGGTTTGATGCCATAGCAATGGCCAACGAAGAGGCGTTGAATCCAAGGAAAAGTATTCCAATGGCTACACTCTTAGCTATCGTGGTCACTGGCATCTGCTACATTCTTGCATCAGCTGTCCTAACCCTCTTAGTGCCCTTTACAGAACTGGACGAACAGTCGGCATTCGCCAGCGCCTTTCAGGCCCGTGGGATAGAGTGGGCGAGGTGGCTTGTAGGTGTAGGTGCAATTTGCGCCATGTTTTCAGCCCTATCCATGAATCTTTACTGCATTCCCAGAACTTTATACGCCATTTCTTCGGACGGGCTGCTCTTCAGTTGTTTAAGCATTGTCAACAGTCACACACATGTCCCCGTGTATGCCACTCTTCTTGCAATGTTTCTTGCCAGTATTCCTGCAACTTTCGTTCCTCTCGTAGAACTAGTGGAGTTTATTTCAATTGGAGTGTTAGTAGGTTATGCCTTTGTAGCAGGTGCACTCATCTTTCTCCGATACGGACCAGAAGACCTGAGAGCAGGTGCCATGGATGGGGTGGAAATGCCATCCCTAGGACAATTAGCTCTAACCAATAACAACAGCGGACCAGTGAATGATAGCACCGCTCTCTTGGACACCACATCCACACCCACTCCTGGAACTCTGAAGCATCAGTTTCGTTCAACCCCTCTACTACGCGAGCTCCTACGATTCGAGCCAGGGGTAGCTGTTAAGATCAGTCTACTCTCCTCGATTCTATTTCTGTTTGGTAGCATTGCCGTGATAGAACATGCTTCCCTGGAGATTGCAAAAGGTGAATGGTGGGCGGTTCTTTTACTCCTCCTTTTTGGTGTCTGTGCACTCGGGACTTTTCTCATCATCACGCTTCACTATCAGAACGAAGATACAAAACAGTACTACAGGGTAAGAAATCCCATCCCACTTTGATTTCACAGGGGTCACGCAACCGAGGGAGGGGTGAATGGGGGCTTGTGCCAAATATTCTCCCCAACCATGTAAAAAGAACGTGAAAATTACCTTTTTGTGCATGTTTAGAAGTCACACCTCTCTTATTTCAGCGTTGCATTTTTTCCTTCGTCTATTAAAATCAACTGGTTTTGGTGAGGGACTTGGCCTATAAAGGATTTGATATTTATAATATTTTTCTTAGAAAAACCGACCGACATTTTATAACACAAATATTTAACCGGGTAAAAATATTAGGGTTAATAGATTTCCTCTACAAACATTTGTATTTTCCTGCAAGGAACCAAAAGTAGTAGCAAGTAAAAGAAAAATGTCACAATATATTTTCGAAAAATATCAGGTATCAGAGTATCAAGACTAGTATACATCACAGTTATCTATGGACCTTTTGCAATGACGTCAATGCGCCGCCATCTTAAAGGCTGAAGCCATTGCCTTGCACGCTTTAGTGATCTGCAGCTGGCGCATCTCCGACAACTTCGTGTATGCATATTTCTGTAGCCTCTAAAGGAGGGCGCAATAAGATTATGATGTCATATGCATGAGGTATATTATTTTGATGGATTCCAACTGGTCACTTAACACTTTTCTTGCAGGTTCCTCTGGTCCCTGTGTTGCCGTGGCTCAGTATTGTATGCAATATTGTACTCATGCTCAAACTCAGGAAGGTCACTTGGCTTCGGTATCTGGTCTGGCTGATAGCTGGTAAGTCACCATTTTCACTTCATGACGTCATCGTAGTACATGTATCCTCCGCTATCGCCCTTTTCAATAAAATGGTTTGGTAGACACTGTTTTCCCCCCAACAAGAAAAAATGTCATTGCTGTACTCATTCCTCATTGGTTTCCATAATGCTCAGTTCCCGATCTTGGGCAGGGGAGGAGGGGATCGGTGTTTAGCCCATTCCCCTTGGGTGTCCTTATATAAAAAAGAGGGGGTTTAAACCGGCTTGCAAGGATTACTCATGTTCACTTCACTTTATCACGTCACGTTTTGAGGACTTTCGTAAAAAAAAAGGCCCTCTAATCTATGAGGTATGAGGTTTTCAATTTTTACGTCGGTAAACCACGAGAAGTCACAGTTTTGCACATACGTGACACGAGTTTGTACGCACTTATACCCAACATTTTAGAATTACAGCGCTTGTTAGTTAGACTAATCATGACGTCACCCACAAAAATGCAACCACACAAGGATCGCACTGTATGTGTGCGATAAAATATGCAAGTCCGAAAGTTTCACCCTTTTAACAAATTTCCCTGCATTCATTTCAGTTTCGCAAATTTATGAAGCAGTTTAATCTCCTATCGTATCCTGCTATTTATGATTCGGTAAAATCAAGCATCTTTGTACTAAACGAAAGAAAATGGAATTTTTGTGACTTTAATAATCGATTCATTATTAGGTAACTTGCGTTGCACCGGTCTACATTACTAATAGAATGTAAACCGTAGACTACAGTATTCCGAAGGTTCGTAAATCCGAAATACGTAAATTGCATACATCGATCTGTCGATGTTCGTTCATCCGAAAACGAAACTAAGGGGTTCACTATTGTGAATAGGGGCGGATAAGTGTTTGTGATGACGATGGCTAGATTAAAAAAGAGATAAGTACGCAGCGGTTATTGCTCACCTCATTTCCGATTTGTATTCTTGGACAATATTTTGATTGTTTATTGTCAATTCAAGAGTGCTGATTCCAAATCTAAATGACGCCACTCAAGTAACCTTGACTGAACACGCGCTTACTGGCAAAATCAAGTATGGACACCAAAACTAATATGCAAATTACCCATCTAAATCACAAAATTGCATGCTCATTGACTATAAAATACCTGTAATTGTGACACAGCGAGGAGCAAAAAAATTGTATAAAAACGCGATTCTGTTTACTCATTTCCTTGTTATTCAAAATGGCTGCCATAATCCCTTTGTATACTCTATTATGAACAATTTGATTGGGCAAAAAAATATTTTAAAAGAGTGGTCACTAAAGGGCATGTAATTGTGATCTATGTATGAAGTACTGTCAGCGAATATGATTGCTAAAGAAATATATCCTTGCTTATATCATATACGTGATAAATTCCGTATTTTGATATTTCGAATGGCTGCCATACTGTACGTCCCTAACTATACTATGGACCAGTTGATTGGGTGAATAATTTTGCCAAAATATGACTTTGATTGGCTACAAAATGGCTATAATCATAGAAGAGTGAAATACATAGTCTGGTAACATGATTTCTAACGAGATACATTTTTTTTGCCATACGGATGAAATGTTTTATTTTGGAATATAATTACCTTTCTTTTCTGAAACGCCTTTTTTAAATTAAAATGAAGTGCGTTTCATTCAGAAAAAAGGGTAATCAAAATCTAGAGGGCTGATATTCGGATTGTATTCAATTTTGTGAAATTATTCTGCATGGATATGAACGACAAATCAGCTTTCCGTTGATACCCTATTTTTGCCATTTGTGTCACGCATGGCCGAATTAATTGATGCTGAAGACAACATGGTGCAGATACCACTTCTTTTTTGTTAATTTGTGGGCAAAATATGTTTCCCCAACCTGTATTACTGAATGGAGAAAACAAATAAACAGCATTTATACCATAGGCAGGATAGGCCCTATCAACTTTCATTTGCCTTATTCACAGACTACATGAAACAGTTAGGGCCTATTACATCCATTTCTTAATCTCAAACTACGGATAAATATTGTATTTATCACCTACATGGCAGAATAAATGCATTATTTTATTCGGAATCGTGATTTTAGACAATATTTCACTCATACAACACAAGTTATTTGTCCTCGCTCCAATTGTTCATATCCGTTGGGGACGTATGGCAGCCGTTTGGATATTAAATTTAAAATAATGCATTTGCCACATATACCATAGCAATTATGATTTCAGACACTATGTCACTCACTGATCGCAAACGTGCAGATTAGTGATCGCTCTTGTGAAATTTATTTTCCCCATTATGTTCTTCATAATAAACTAGACAGAGGACTATGGCAGCAATTTTGAATATAAAGAAAATGAATATTTTGTCAGAAACCTTCCCCCCCCCCCCCAGATATTATTTTACTCCAGTTTCGCAGTTACAGGCATATATATATATATATAGGCCTATACATGTGGGGGGGATGGGTGGGTGGGTGTGCGTGTGTGTGTTTATCTACTATCGATTCGGCAATTACAAACATTTTTATAACTGATTTCATTGTTTCTCCTTTAAGTTATATATGATTTATGCTGGTATTAAGTTAGTGAAAAATGTCCAAATATGAAATGTAAAATATTATGTGTTTTGAAATGTTAATTTGAAATGTTATATATTTTTGTTCATGGAATCAGAATAAAACAATATGAAAAAAAAAATTACAATATAAAGGCTTAACTGATTTGAGAATATTTTTGAAACGACTGCCAAATTAAAAAATATGTCATCCTTGGAGAAAAGACTTGTATAATATGGAAAGTTAATAACCTAAACTTTCAAAAGACGCCAAAAAGCAAAACAAAGGGTATGAAAAATTGGCTGGGCAGGAATTAGCCTTCCGGGTTTTTTTTTTTTGGGGGGGGGGTTAAGTTCTGAGAGGTGAGTCCATTTGATCTCGCAAAGTTTAGGATGTTGAGATAAATGTATGGCTGCATCTCCATTGTATCAACAAATCATAATGAGTCATTCAATTGAAATTTAGTGTATGAGTGAACAAGAATTGCACATTAAATGTGGCATTCTTACTTTATGCCGTGGTCCGAGCAGTGTGTCAATGGGAGTAAGGATATCAATGTGAATGGTATCTGTTGCATGGTCGAGGGTGAGATAAGGTAAGAATTGAAAGGACATTCTTCTTTTTCTTGTTCACACGTACAACCACACCCCCCCCCCCCCCCTCCCCCCTCTCCCGCACTCTCCACTTCTTTTTCTCTCACAATCAAAATCGAACAAGATCTGGAAGACGAACTGGCAGATCAGAAGATAACATCACGGCTGTTCGGCAAGTCCTTCAGAATCTTGGGAATTGGAACAAGAAGCAGTCACCGTAATGGATTAGGGATTCCACACGCAACATTCAACAGGGTAACCCGACTGGCCCGGGCTCAACGTTTCATCCGTATCGGATGAGCAAGCGCCATGATCTGCTTCAAGGTGATCACAAGCGTTCCTTAAGGAATTGTCAGTGGTTACTTGAATGGCCTGCCAGCTTCCTACCTGTTTTTTTTTTGCGCTGAATGTCCTAGTGAACACTCACAACTTGAGAGCATACATCGAGAGCAGCTAGGGTCACCCTCCAGACCGGGCCTCCAGATGAGTTTCACTACCGATCGCCATGGTAACCGATCAAGGGTGACAGTTTCGGCCGGACTGACCGAAGAATGGGAAATGGAAACATCATATGACCGGTCTTCATTGAAGACAATGTCAATGGTGATGCATACCTCTAGATGATCAACGAAGAAGTTGTTCCTGCCGTCGACCAGATTCGGCTAAAGGTACCGTCGTCGACGGAACGGTCGCTTTCAATAAGTCTGGTCGGTACAAGATGGGGCTCAATGTCTAATTCGCTCAAGAGCAGTGACAGATCCTCTCACCCAACTGTTCGGCAACTGTGTTGTTTCTTAGCGAGGAGATGATGAATGGTTTCCACGTTCACCCGACCTTACTCCTGGATTTTTTTTTTATTGTGGGGATACATGAAAGTGAAAGTGTCCCCACCCCTCCTTGAATGAATCTCCCACGGGATGGGTGCACTGAATCAAGATACAAGAAAGGTCCAAGCTATGAGCAGTGCAAGACATGACGACGCTTGCTATCACCTTGAAGCAGATCATGGCGCTTGCTCATCCGATAGGGATGAAACCTTGAGTCCAGTCGGGTAACCCTGTTGAATTTTGCGTGTGGAATACCTAATCCTTTACGGTGACTGCTCCTTGTTCCAATCCCAATGATTCTGAAGGACTTGTAGTACAGCTGTGATCATGGTGATGTTATCTTCTGATCTGCCAGATCGTCTTCCAGATCTTGTTCGATTTTGATTGTGAGAGAAAAAGAGGTGGAGAGTGCGGGAGAGGGGGGGGGAGTTTTACGTGTTAACAAGAAGAATAATTCTTACCTTATCTCACACTCGGCCATGCAACAGATACCATTCACATTGATATCCTTTCTCCCATGGACACACTGCTGGGATCCACGGCATAAAGTTAAAATGCCACATTATTTTGATTTGCCATTCTTGTTCACCCATGCGCTTAATTTCAATTGAATAACTCATATGATCAGTTGATGGAACCATAAATTTATCTCAACATCCTAAACTTTGAAGATCCAATGGACTCGCATCTCAGAACCTAAAAAAGGAAGGCTAACTCCTGCCAAGCTTATTTCCCATATCATTTGTTTAAATGGGCAGTGATCTTAAGCATGCATGGTTTCAAACTTTTTGGGCGTCGTTTGAAAGTTGAGTTTATTGGCTTTCGATAAATACATGTATAACCCCTTTCCACCAGGGTGATATATTATTTAGTTGGCAGCTGTTTCAAATCTGAATAGTTTTTTTAGACGTACTGTGGGTATAAATGTACAAAATAGTTTATAAATTTTTCAATCATGCGAGCGATTGCGAGAATCTACAGCTGCGTGCCAGCGTGCGGGCGGTGTGGGAGGAGCACATGTATGCGATTTCTTAAATCTGTGTTCTTCAAGCATCTACTCAACCCTTTCTTTAATTTTGTTTTCTTGTATTCTTTGTATTATGTTTTTTTTTAGATTTGTGCGTGTCTTGTATTGCTCCTTGTTTTTAATTTCTTTGCTCTTCATGGTTCATCCTTTTTTTCTCTCTTTTTTTCTTAATCATTTTATTCAATGATCACCAATTTCAGGATTGACCATCTACGCGTCCTACGGCTACCGTCACAGCAAAGTTGGGATGGCTCGGCAGCAAAATCAATCCTCGGGAGAGACTTATACTGATGATGTTCCTGCCGACAATAGCGCCACCTATGGTAGTACTGAGCAGAATGACGAGCGCTGACGGACACCACGAATAGGACCAAGCAATTTCGGGAATCCCCTTTAGACCCGCACCTAAAGTGACGTACTGGTTGGAAAAAAAATTCATATGAAATCAACGGTGCATATCTGAACTTTTTTTTCATATGGGTATAGAGAGGGATTACTCCTGGATCTGTTCAGTCCCATGGGAGAGCAGTAATTTGTCAATGCTGGATTTTATGGGAACTTAATTAGTTGCCCAAGAAACCCTGTGAGCACTGTGACTGCAACCAGGTTTGTACGTAGTCTAGGTTTTTATGTATTTATTTATTTTATTTCCAGGCAAAAGACAACAAGAATATATACAAGAGGAATAAATTACCACCGACTAGTGCTTGAGGATGACTACAAGAAAAACTAGTTTCTGTTATGAAGCTGTCCCTCACTAGTCAGGTTTTACAAAATGAAATCGCGCCCCTCATGTATCGCGAAAAAAATGCTGAAAACACCGTTTCATATATTTAGCGTTTGAGGGATATTGGATGAACTACCAAATGAAGAAGGTGTGGATGATGTCATTATTAAGACTTATTTTTCGGAGATATTCTTCCAAATCTCATTTTTAACACATGAGTCAATGGGGAAATAGTTAGTGGTGTGTGCCTGGGTGGGGGGGCATTTCCATTTACAAACGGATACCATGCGCGACCATGAGGTCTCGAAAAGCACCCTAAACAAGTAATTTCCATATTCTAAAAATGCACCCGTTAACAAGTATTGGCATTTGAAAACCTACCCTTAACAATCCCCGCAAATTTGACCCTAAATACGTAATTTTCTTAGCGAAAAAGATACCCTTTTTTCATTATTTTTGTGTTTTTGACACCCTCATCACGCTGCCCCATCTTGAAACAGACATCCTTTTACGTGTTTTTTGGTCGCGCATGGTATCCACTCGCCAATGTAAGTGCCCCCCCCCCCTCCCCCCCCCCCCCCCCCGGTGTGTGCCCTTACAACGTTTGTGAGACAGGAGATGTTCCCGAACGACAGGAAAACTTTACGATTGGTTGAGATTTCCGCATACATTCGTAATTCCGTAGCTTCGAACATCGAGGTACAGTCCGACCTCTCTTATCCGGCCTCCCCTTATCCGGATCTCTCTTTTTTATCTAGTACAGGTACTTGAGGAAATGAGATTTCAATCTAAACTCAATCCTATACATAAACCCACTCTGATTACATATATTTCCCAACATAGTCACCCTACACCAAACATATTTTTCATGAAAATATCTCACCCAAATCACCAAAAGAACTTTAGGAATGATAATTTCCAGTAAATCAGGGTGCAGCGCAAACATTTCATCACGTTTCTCTTTTTGCTTCGCGGGAAAAACAACACATGTCTTGCTAGCTAACTTTAGGCCTCAATACGGACAGCGCCATCTATCATGTTTGAGCCTACAGTCAGTGGAACAATGGCTGACATTGCAAAGCTGCGATACCCGCCGCGATGATCTAATTTTAAAACTTGGTTTCATCGAGTCATTCACTTTCTTTCGAAGTATGCTCGATGTATACCTCAGTCATTTTAGCAGGTAAATTATCCAAGAGTTTTGGCCATCGATCGATTTCATTTTAATAAAAAACACTGCCTATAATTTGCACTGATTCTGCAGTGAATATTGTCTTTACCGTACGCCCACTACAATAGTGTAGCTACCGCCGGTGGCCTGGGGAGGCAGCCGGCAGCGCAGCTGCGTGTATTTAATATTGGGTCTCCCAGATCCGGATAAATCCCTTATCCGGATTGGTGCTGGTCCCAACGTGTCCGGATAAGAGAGGTCGGACTGTATAAGAAATTTACGTGTTTCGGAATTACGAACCTTCGGAATTACGAAGTGTGACCGAGATTTCAACCCGCTTGTAAGAATCATAAAGAAAATCAAAATCAACCATATCAGCAAAGTAGTAAAGAATTCGAATAAACAAAAGAAAAACGATTTTACAAAACCTATAAATATAACAAGCAAGCTAATTCATCGAGAAACTTGAGAAGTGTAGTTATTCAAAATGTATGCTTTGAATTTTATTTGAAATAAGTCAAATGTCTAATTTGTCAGAATTTCTCATATTATATTTATTAATGCTGCAATTTTTGTCTCGCCTGAACGAAGTAGTGGTCAATGTAACTGATGACGGTTCTTAAGAAATTGAAACGATGAGAATGATTGTGTAACTTTTTATCAACGTTTCTCGTATTATATTCATTGATGCTGCAACTTTTGTATCGCCTGAACACATTTCGATAGAGACCTAGCATGGGCCCTACTAGGATCTAGGCTTAGATCACCTTTCACGTCGCATACAATTCGTAATTCCGAAGCTTCGTTATTCCGAAGCTTCGTTATTCCGAAGCTTCGTTATTCCGAAGGTTCGTAATTCCGAAGGTTCGTTAGTCCGAAAACGAATTGAGGTTCGTAGTTCCGAAGGTTCGTTAATCCGAAAACGAAATGAGGTTCGTAATTCCAAAGGTTCGTTAGTCTAAAACGAAATGATTAACAAACCTTATTTCGTTTTCGGACTAAAGAACCTTCGGAACAACGAACCTTATTTCGTTTTCGGATTAACGAACCTTCGGGGCATCGAACCTTATTTCGTTTTCGGATAATCGAACCGTCGGAATAACGCCACAAATGTTCTGATTAACGAACCCTTTTACGTTTTCGGATTAACGAGCATCGAGGTATAGGCAATTTACGTGTTTCGGAATTACGAACCTTCGGAATAAACAACCTTCGGAATTACGAAGTGTAACTAACCGCACGTATCTACCGCGTTAGTGCTCAAGGCGCTCCTATATGACCCAGGCTCAGCTGGTCTACCATTAATCCGAAAACGAAATAAGGTTCGTTAGTCCAAAGACGAAATAAGGTTTGTTAATCATGACGTTTTCGGACTAACGAACCTTCAGAACTACGGACCTTATTTCGTTTTCAGATTTACGAACCTTCGGAATTACGAACCTCACTTTGTTTTCTGACTAACGAACCTTCGGAAATACGAACCTCCTCATTTCGTTTTAGGACTTACGAACCGTTGGAATTACGAACCATCGGAAATACGAACCTTCGGGATAACGAACCTTCAGAATATCCAAACCTTCGGAATAACGAAGCTTCGGAATTACGAATGTATGCGCATTATTCATGCGGTATTACAAAATACTGGGCCATTCCAATGGAATATATCTTCCGCAATATTTATTTTCTTATCACCTTCAAATGGCGCCTTGCTCGAGTGACTGTCATGTAGATCTCTTCATAACGTATATTGATTATTTTTCATTTGATTTATCTCGCTTCATTGCGTTAGGAGTTTTTAATCCTTTTTTTTTCTTCTGGGAACCTATATGTCTACAAGCTTTGCTTTTTAATGGAATCCTCATATTGCACGATAATGTATTTCTTTGTAAAACACTACAGTTATGTATTTTTGTCATCTTCTCATGATTATATTCAAGATGTATGTTTTAGTGGAATGTGAAACAATAAATCAAATCAAAATATTCACCAAAAACATAGTTATTCGCACAAGTCCTTCATCATCCCCTAAAATCACCATCATCGTCGTCGACATCATCACCATTCCCATCCTCGTCACAATCAAGACTGTACTTTTAATTCTACAAAGTCCACACCAACTGAAAGTTGATTCGAATTTAAAAAAAAAGAAATATCGTACAAACATAACACTAAATATTTCATCGAAATCGGAAGTAAAGAAGATAAATAATGACGTTTTAAAATTTCGCTCTCTCACAAAATGAGACACAAATGATGTTATTATAATTTTTATATGTATATACTCCTCAAAAACCTTTTTTAGTCTAACTTTGATCGATAGTTCCTCCTCGGTTTTAATGAATATCAATGAAGAGATCATTTAATTTTCTTTAAAATGATACCCTACATGATATGATTATGGTTCACATGGAGGTGCAGTTCCTTGAAATATGGGGCAAGGTCAAAATTCAAAAGTTGCAAAATGACACAATATTGAAAGTCACTGTCTTTTTTTCAGTGGTGATGAGTGAGTTTCTCAGCGGTTTCCTTTGACTTGGATCGATAATCCCTCCTTGGTGAATATCAATGTGTAATGAATATCAATGAAAAGATCATTTGATTTTCTTTAAACTGATACCCTGCATGATATAATGGTTCGCATGGAGGTGCGGTGCCTTAAAATGTCGGGCAATGTAAAAATTCCAAAGTTGCTAGATAAAACAATATTGAAAGTCCCTGAGTGAGTTTCTCAGCGGTTTCTTTCATCTGTTTTCATGCACCCTATCATCAACATTAGCATGGAATTAAACACACCTCTGCATAAGCAAACACACAACAAACAAACATGCATGGGTTTTTCAAACCACAACTCAAACCATGTTATCTCATAGAACCATGACAGCATAAATCATAACAAAGCAAAAAAAAATAAACAAGCAGGGGCCTGATTTGAATGGATTACATCTCTATTGACACAGACAAAAGAATCATGTTCTGTATTGACCCTTTATCACTGTTTCTGCTCGTTTTGCAGCTTTTCAATTCAGACCTCATCCAATACTTTTTAATCCTGTTCTTTTTGTGATGGTATGGTCATAACAAGCATAATATCATTTAAAGATAATTAAATGATCATTTGAATGATATTAAATATGCATTGTGGGGAATTGAGAAGTGGGAGAAATCAATGGCCAAACTCGGATTTTCAAACCTTTTTTAAGGGGTTTATAAAGAAATAGAAAATTGCTATTCCTTTTTCAATATTTCATGGTTCAGTCAGGTTGCCCTAGTTTGATATTGATAAAATTTAGATATTTATTAAAAAAAAAAAGAAAAGTGACAGACATTGACTCTTATTTGCCTGTCAATGAGTTGTTCATATCTGTTTTGTGAATAATAGGCGAACCTTTAAAATGTCACAAGTTTCTCATTCTATATCATGTTTGGATAAAATTTTCAACATTACATGCTTCTTTTGATTTTTCCTCTAAAGATTCAATTCAACTATTTTCTGTGTTAACTTTATCTTTAAATGTACATGGAATTCTCTTGCATCTTAAAACAAATATGTATGGAAATATTATTCTACAGCTCCTTTTGGTAGCTTTGATGTTTTATATTTTGTTTATGGGCATCCCTTATCCCGAAGTTTTTTGTGGTAATTGTCTAGAGCCTTGTATTTTATGGAAAATAAATAAATGAAATGAATAAAAATTCCCATTACGAAACACATTTCACAAATGCAATCATATCAAACACAATACTTTTAATTTAAGAAATTTATTGAGACCTCCACCATGAATACAAAAAATATTTGCACAAAAATAAAGACAATTTTCGTATTGTTTTATACGAATATCAGATTCTAACCTTACTCCATTTTAAATTGCAACATTTCTGTTTAATTGCATTCACCTCCAAACATGCGATTTCTGTGGAAAAGTATGAAAATTTTACAAAATAACGATGAGCTGATTTTCTTTAGAATTTTCATGTCACAGGACATAAAAATCAAACGTTTTTTTTAATTCATACTGCCATAACGTTGCATAGTTCAACTGCATTAATATATTAATGACGTGTACTTGCACGCCATACACGTTGCTCATGTAATTTGATGTCGACTATCAGAATATTCTTCAGGTCACTGCACACCTTTAAACGTGATCTGATTGTCAAACAAATTGCATTTTGCCCAATATTTGGGGAAGATTAACCCGGCAAACATGCATGTTCCCTTTTTACATAATATTGGGTAATGTTTTACTCTTTGTGTTTAGAGTGTAATTGCAAGATAGACATACGTGTCAAATGGTAGAAAATAGAAAGCAATAAGAACAAAACCTTCTAGCCAAGTGTCGAGGTTTTGCTTATGAATTATGATACGCCCGTCAACATGTGCTTACCTGTCTATGCGATCTATATTATTATCAATTGCTTTCCTTCTTCTTAGGTACACTCTTAGAAAATTCATCCTTAAAATAAAAGAAGTTCCTGCAGCAGAGTCTCGGAAACGCCTTTAATCTTACCAGATTGCGTAACCTTTAATACATTTTTACAGAATATTGGTATTTGGTGTATGAAACCTTACAAATTTCCTTTAATGAATAAAACACCATTGTCCCATTATTAAACAGACCTGTTCTGTTAAGTTGCAGAAAAATTTCTGTTTTACGAATTTACAGAACGATTCTGTTATTGCTTTCTGCAAAATCTTCTTTTTTCTCTAAAATCAAGGTAAAAGCATAGGGTTTTTAGAGTAGGGTTGTGTAAATGTACCAGCTAAGACATTGGTCTACGTTGATATATAAATTTATTTATACATCGTTTTTAATAAAGAATTTTCTCATGAAATTACTGTTTCTGCAACCTCATCAGTTTAACCTATAACCCCCGCCCTTCTCTCTTCCCCTCTAACCATATTACCCTATTTTTATCTTTGTGGGTTTTTTTGTCTCACCAAAATTATGGATTTCTTGCATTATTCCTGAAGGGCAAATCCGTAAAATAATCAACTCTGTTGTATATTCGAACCCCTTTTTATCAAGTTTTACTTCACTTCAAAAACTTGATTATTTGAGAACATCAAAGAATGTCAAAAGAACCAGAAATCAGAGACATAAATTATCGGAAAGGTCTCCATACACGGGGTCGGACGTACATATTTTAATCGCCAGATTTTACCTCTGCCATTTTTACCTCTGCCATTTTTACCTCTGCCATTTATACCTCTGCCATGTTTACCTCTGCCATTTTTACCCCTGCCATTTTTACCTCTGCCATCTTTACCCCTGCCATGTGTACCTTTGTCATTTTTACCTCTGCCATTTTTACACCGAGCCGTTGAATCAACCCCCGGCGGCCACAGAAAAGCAAAAAAAGCCCGGCCTAGTTAGGGTTACTTTGTTTCTAAAATCCATAAAATATCTTCATCGACAATGACCACATACAATCACTTTACGAATACACACACCACACCTCTACCACATGCTTACATACACTCTGTATATTGAAACACACACACCCACCCACGCGCGCAAATCCCGTACACACACTCTCACACTGCACATTCGAGCATATGCCCTACACAATACCCAACATAACACTACACACAAACACACCAGTCTCAACCCTGAAAATGTCACGCGCTTTCGCTCACGCTCGCTCATCTTTATAGCTTTCTCTGTTTTCTTGGACAATGAAAATAATATAAAAACAATTTACGGCTCTGGGGTCGTCAGCAATGATGTGCGCATCAGTTTCTAAAGAACCAAACAAATACATGAGTTGATGAACGTAGGATCGAAGTTGAACAACATCTGATCGTGATCTGATGAGGCTCATTGCACTTGCCATGCAAATTTTTTTTTCTTCAATGGCTGGTCAGAAAGAAAGAGAAACTTTCGTCATGCTCCTGATTATCATTTGTTTTAATAAGGGTAAGTTATGAGTTTCAACATTTCCTACATGTTCCCTGGCTAAATTCCAATATTTGACGCTAGTAGCTGGCATTTTTATATACCTTATTCTAGCTTGACGGTAAACCATGAATAAGGAGAAGAGGAATATGAGAATGAAATAAGTAATATAAGAAACTGATACATCAACGTATAAAGTTTTGCCATCACTTATCACTAACAAGAAATGATGATTACATTGAAGCTCAAACTGTCATGTTTTATTTGTACTCAGGATATTGGCATGTCATCCTTCAATCGAGAACAGAAATATTTTGATTGACAAGATCTATTGCATGGGTTATTTTAGTTCTATTATATTTAATGTGTTTGAACAAACACGTTCCCACTCTTGCATTAGCTAAGTTTTATTCGTATTTTGTTAATCGTCAATCTGCTTGGATGAATGTATTCTAAAATTATCAATGAAAAAGTGGTGATTTTTAATAAACAGTGTATGCCTACATGTTATAACAAACATATATTATAAAAGATAGCCCTCTTTGATTTCTTTTATTTGAATTCTAAAGACCCTCAATTGCCGAAATTGAAGG
The DNA here is from genome assembly GCF_018143015.1 of Lytechinus variegatus. Lineage (NCBI taxonomy): Eukaryota > Metazoa > Echinodermata > Echinoidea > Temnopleuroida > Toxopneustidae > Lytechinus > Lytechinus variegatus. The sequence continues at coordinate 9,151,363 of NC_054745.1, read as the reverse complement.
TATTGCGAATGGGGGGGGGGTCGTGGTTTAGTGGTCACGACTGTCGTCTTTCAATCAGAGGGACGTGGGTTCGAATCCCATCCATTGTCTGTTTTCCTTCAGCAAGAAATTCAACCCACATTGTGCTGCACTCGACCCAGTTGAGGAGAATGAATACCTGGAAAGATATATTCCTTAAATGCCTGAGCGACTTTATCCATGACCCTGGGAAGATTTTTTATTTTACAAAAAAAATGGGACATCTCATATGACAAGTGAGGGTAAATTTCTTACATGCATATCTTCATCATGTTCATGAAAAGTTCAAATTAGGCAAATATCCCAGGACTATAACTAAATCGTGAACTTATATTTAATTTTATTGTCAAATGATGAATACAGTGCGAAAATGGCAGGGGGGGGGTTATCATCCCTAGTAGTCCATTGATTTTTTTATTTTTTAAGTCTCAAGTTTCACGTTATTTTATACTTCTCAGTTATAAACACAAGAACAAACATATAGGCCCTACATGATGCAAAGCATGATAAATGTAATAAGAAATATTTCCGTTATAAATGATATCATATGATCAGTAAGTTAATAAATCGTTGTTCCAATATACACTTTGATAATAAGACAAATTACCGATTGACATACAAACACGAAAAACAAGGGACCTATTAAAAAGCATAGCTTATATTGGTAAACTTGTAATATTAACCATAACGAATTAAAAGTAGGTTAGGATAAACGTGATCATAATATGATAAGAGAGTAAAGCGGGTGTTTGATAACAAACAAACAAAAACATCGAAGTTGTATCAGTAGGTTTGTTCCAAAAACGTGGTAAATTGCTGGTAAAGATATTGAGCACAATCAAGATAGCAATATGTTGGTCACCGATAAGTTTAGGGCTAAGTTTGGGGTAAGGTTTTTTTTTTGCTAGGGTTGGATCGGATTTCCTTTCATGAAGTCAATGGTCCCCCCAAATCACGAATAAGTCCTGCCCTTCAAGGGCGTCAACGGGTTTGAGCATGAGGAGATGGAACTACAGTGGTATGGGCAGGGGAGGGGGTGCATATCTAGGGTAGTTGGGACTTAAGTTTGGAAAATTAGCTGTTGAAAACAGAAGAACTGTTACAAATTTCGTTGTGCTTGCAAGTCCTCTGCCTCAGCGGGAGGGCCGTGCGCGTGCGCCCGGTGCACCCCAATCCCTACGCCCTTTCACTAATCACTTTTATTGAAGATTTACACGAAATTAATCCACATTGTTCTGCAGGTGTGGTAAATCGGTACCTGGCAGGAATTCATTCCTAGAAACACCAAACGCTTAACAGCAACTCTGCACTCTAAAAAAAGTTTATCCAATATTGGGTAAAATGTGAGCACGCATGTTTGTTGGGTAAAAAGATACCGAATATTTTCTAAATTTTACGCAATGATGCGTTGAAACTTACCATTCAAACATGCATTTTGACCAATATTTGGGGGAAAAATTACCCAGCAAACATTCATGTTCCCTTTCTACTTGTTACATATAAGAATAATTTTAGAAGAATTGTAAAAGCAATTACATTCATCTATTAGTTATTTCCCTTTAAGGAAAGCCAAGAATTGTAAAGAACATTCAAGAATGTCTTTTTATTATGCAGGCCTTGCCTATTTAAAGGCCAAGGAGTTGTATTGTTATTTCTGAATAGAGATTAGGAACAATAGGCTTAGCTATGTTATTGACACTCTTGATTTCAATGAGTTCATTCAAGAGTGTTCTGGATTTTTACTGCTCCTGAAAGGAGAAAGTTCTTTTGGAAGAAGGGACTAGAACCTTCTATGGTGGTGACATTTTTTTAGAAGCTTCTAGATTAGTTGAAACTTAGTATATATAGCTGCAGTTTCTTCAAGATGATCATCACATCACATCATATTAGATCACACCATCACATCATATGAGAGCAGGAGATCACATCACATCATATGAGATCACTTCACCAGATCAGATCAGAGCAGTTTATGCATCAATGAACTGTTTGCAGTTATTTTGAGAGAGAAATTATCAGTTCTCATCGAGATCATCAACATCATCAACCTGTTCAATGAACACGCTTCAACCCATGGATTGCTGAAATTGACTGTTAATCATCATCAACATCGTCTTCACGGACATTTCAACTCGTTACAGTGACTGTTATTATTCATCGGACTTCAACATCAGTTTCATCATCACCATCATTGTGAATTTTCGCCAGTCAACTGGGATTTTATCATTTGGATTATTACTTGGATATAGTATCATCACTTCGGGATTTTACATCGGACACTTCAAGAGATTTATGTAAGATCATTATTTGTTTTATTTATGTATAATTATTTCCTGTAATAAAAAAAAGGAAAATTTTAACTTTATATTTTAAAATCTTGTTTGTTATTTGTTGCAGTATCGTAACAAATAATTTTGGGGGCTTGTCCGGGAAACAAAAACCAAATTTGTATAAGCCAATTTGAAACTAAAAACCAGTTTTTCAGGAAACGAAAGCCAATTTGAGACGAAAGTCAATTTGAAACAAAAGCCAATTTGAATTGGAAACATTTTGGAAAGTTCTAGAATATACTGTACTGTGTTATTACTTGCTTGTATTTGTGTATATTCACTATGGCTACATTTGATGTTGAAGAATTTCTTGCAATGACAGAATTGTCATATGATCATTTGAAGTCACTGAAGAAAGATGATTTGATAACAGTTTGTGATCATTTGGGTGTATCTCTAGCCCCAGGTTTAAAGAAGGCAGAGATAATTGACTTGTTAGCTAGTCACATGAAGCTTACAGAGGAATCTGAAACTTCTATCAATATTTCAGATGATGCTCAGATCCAACTAGCAAATATTGAATTGGAAAAGGAGAAAATCAACCTTGAAAAGGAGAAAATAAACATTGAAAAGGAAAGAATCAGAGAAAACATTGAAATGGAGAAAATGAGATTGGAGTACCAGTTAAAGTTGAAAGAAATGGAGTTAGCTCATGCAAATACTAATACTAACTCTGTTAAAGATAAATCTCCCCAAGGCTTTGATGTGGCGAAAAATATTCGCCTTGTGCCAAAATTTGATGAAGAGGGAGTTGATACATATTTTGTGTCATTTGAAAAAGTGGCCAAGAGACTGAATTGGCCCAAGGAATACTGGACTCTTCTCCTCCAAAGTGTTTTTGTTGGAAAGGCTGCAAAAGTCTATTCTTCGCTCTCTGAAACGCAATCATGTGACTATGCTACAGTGAAAGAAACAATTCTCAATGCATATGAGTTGGTACCAGAAGCGTACAGACATAAATTTAGGAACATGCAAAGACAAACAGGCCAGACGTATGTTGAATTTGCTAGGGAACAAGAAATGATGTTCGATAAGTGGTACAGATCACTGAAAGTTGACAAAGATTTTGTTCACCTTAGGGAAGTTGTCCTCCTAGAAGAATTCAAAAAGAGTCTTCCTTTTGGCATTAAATCTCACTTAGATGACCATAGAGTTACTGAAGTCAGTAAAGCAGCCATAGTAGCTGATGAATTTGAGGTCACACATAAAGGTAGTGGAGATAGGCCTCCTTTCAAGAATTATTGGAAAAAGAAAGGTAAAGGGTCATTTGAATCCCACAATAAACCTAGTGAGGGAAAATATGCAAGCAAGGACAAAGACGCTAACAAGAATCAGGCTAGTGGGGGCACAGAATCAACCAAAAGGTCTGAGAGTCGTAGTTCCAAAATTTGTACTCATTGTCATAAATCGGGACATTTGAAAGAATCATGTTGGAAATTGGTTGGAATGCCAACCAAAACTAAGAAAGACATGGGTTTTGTCAAGCAAACAAGTGTTCCCTCGATGGAGTTTGTTCCATCAGAGCCCAATCAAGATGTTGAGAGTGTTTCTCTGGTATTTGCTGATAAAGTCAAACAGGTTGATGAAACTTTTAGAAGTTTTTTGCATGATGGTGAAGTATCCCCTTGTTCGACTGGTGCTGCTGGTAGGTCAGTGGTGATCCTTAGGGATACAGGGGCTGCACAGTCCCTGATGGTGCCAGGGGATTCGGCTCTTCCTCCGGAGAGTTCAGAGAATGCCAACGTCTTAGTTCAAGGTATTGGCCCAAATTTCATGTCGGTTCCTTTGCATAAGGTCGACTTAAAGTGTGACCTAGTTAGTGGTCCTGTGACTGTTGGTGTCGTTCCAGAATTACCCATGAAAGGTGTTGATTTCTTGTTAGGTAACGACTTGGCTGGAGATAAAGTTGTTGCATCTCCAGTGGTTTCGGAAAAGCCTGTTGAGGTAGCTGAAACTGAATTGTTGCAGGAAGATTTTCCAGGGATTTTCCCGGATTGTGTTGTTACTAGGTCTCAGACTCGTAGAGCTGAAAAGGATGATGCGGAATCTGCTGATGTAGAGGAGAGTACTGATGTCTGGTTAGCTGAAACCTTTTTCAAGGATTTGAATGGGGATAGTGTTGAAGGCTCTGTTGCTAACAATGATAGTTTGTTTAGTAAATCCTCCCTTGTACAGGCACAACAGGCAGACCCAGAATTAAAAAGCTTGTCACAGAAAGCATGTTCTGAGGCTGAGGCTGATAAGGTTCCTGAGTGCTTTTATGTCAAAGATGACATTTTGATGAGGAAATGGAGACCTCCCCGGAGACCAGCTGATGAAGATTGGTGTATAATTCACCAGGTTGTAGTTCCTCCTTGTTACCGCACAGATATTCTGAAAATGGCTCATGAGTTACCTATGGCAGGTCATGTCGGTATTCGGAAGACAGAAGATAGAATTATGAGGCATTTCTATTGGCCTAAGATGCACAAAGATGTTGTGCATTTCTGTAAGACATGTCATACATGTCAGATTATTGGTAAGGCACAGCCTTCTATCAAGCCTGCTCCATTGATACCCATTCCTGCATTTGATGAACCTTTTACTAGGGTTCTTGTTGATTGTGTCGGACCCTTACCCAGAACGAGGTCGGGTCACAGATTTCTCCTGACGATTATGGACTTGTCTACACGGTTTCCAGAGGCGATACCTTTGAGGAGTATCACTGCAAAGACAGTGGTGCAGGCGTTAGTGCAGTTTTTCACTAGGTATGGTCTGCCCAAGGAAATTCAATCTGATCAAGGGTCAAATTTCATGTCAGGAATATTTCAGCAAGTTATGAAGGAGTTGGGAATAAAGCAGATCAAGTCCTCTGCTTATCACCCACAGTCCCAAGGAGCGTTAGAACGCTATCATCAGACTTTGAAGACCATGATTAGGGCTTATTGTGAAGACTATCCCGATGACTGGGATAAAGGGATCTCATTCCTACTGTTTGCAACCAGGGATTCCCCGAATGAGTCCACGGGTTTCAGTCCATTTGAATTGGTCTATGGTCATGAGGTTAGGGGTCCTCTAAAGCTTATCAAAGAGAGGTTTATGGTTCAGGATGATGATGTAAACCTTCTAGACTATGTGTCAAAGTTTAGAGAAAGGCTCTCAAAAGCTTGTGATGTGGCTAAGGAACACTTGAAAGAGTCGCAGGGAAAAATGAAAGCTCATGCTGATAAAAATGCAAAAGAGCGAAGTTTCAAGCCTGGAGACAAAGTGTTAGTGTTGTTGCCTTTGCAAGGTGAGCCCTTGAAAGCTAGGTTTAGTGGTCCCTACATAGTCAAAAAGAAATTGAATGATGTCAACTATGTGATCAGTACCCCTGATCGAAGAAAGTCTCAAAGAGTTTGTCATGTAAACATGTTAAAAGAATACTTTGAGCGAGAGGCTAGTCAGCCAATAGGTACAACACAGGTCAAAGAAGAAGAAAAACATGTAAATGTACATGAAGAAGAATGTTATGGAAAGACAGATAATGAATTGTCTTATACAGATGTATCCAAGAACGAACCATGTGGTATAAAGTTATCTAACTCAGAGATGTTAGGAAACATGGATGAGGCATTAAAACACCTGCCTGAAGATCAAAGAAATGATATATCTGGCCTGTTAAGAGAATATGAGAATGTATGTAAAGACAAACCAGGTCGTACACCTTTAACTGTACATGATGTAGACGTAGGTGATGTAAGACCTATCAAACAGAATCCTTATAGGCTCAATCCAAGCAAGTTGGAAATGGTGAATAAGGAAATACAGTTTATGTTAGATAATGACATAATCGAACCGAGTCAGAGTAGTTGGAGTTCTCCCATTGTAATGGTTCCAAAGCCAGACGGCTCTCAGAGATTTTGCATTGATTACCGAAAGGTGAATGCAGTAACTAAGACTGACTCGTATCCAATTCCTAGGTTAGAAGATTGTATTGATAGGGTTGGAAATTCTGCCTATATCACAAAGATAGACTTGCTTAAAGGATATTGGCAAGTGCCACTGACTGACCGAGCCAAAGAGATATCAGCCTTTGTCACACCTGAAGGCTTATTTCAATGCAAAGTCATGCCTTTTGGAATGAAAAATGCACCAGCAACCTTCCAAAGGTTGACAAATCAAGTGATTGCCGGACTTGACAATTGTGTCGTATACATAGACGACATCCTAGTATACAGTGATACTTGGAATGATCATCTGAATCATTTGCGAGCACTGTTTGACAGGCTGGACAAAGCCAATCTAGTAGTGAATCTGATGAAGAGTGAATTTGCCAAGGCAAAAGTCACATATCTTGGTCATGTGGTTGGTCAAGGGCAAGTGCTACCAAGAGAAGCCAAGATACAAGCTATCTTAGACTTCCCAATTCCCACAACTAAGAAAGAATTGCTCAGATTCTTAGGTATGAGTGGCTTCTACAGGAAATTTGTTCCAAATTACAGTACTGTGGTTAGTCCTCTGACAAACCTGCTGAAGGCAAAAGTGAAGTATGTTTGGTCTGACGAATGTCAAAGATCATTTGAGAAATTAAAGGCCATTTTGGTGAATGAGCCTATTTTGGCAGCTCCAAACTTCACAAAGCCATTCAAAGTAGCAATTGATGCATGTGATGTTGGAGTAGGAGCAGTATTGCTCCAAGAAGATGAAGAAGGCATCGAAAAACCAGTGTGCTACTTCTCTAAGAAACTCAATCGGTTTCAAAAGAAATACTCAACTATTGAAAAAGAGGCCCTGAGTCTCGTACTAGCCCTTCAGCAGTTTGAGGTGTATCTAACCAATGGAGAGATTATAGTCTATACAGATCACAATCCTCTTGTGTTTTTGGAGAAATTCAAAACAAAGAATCAAAGACTGTATAGATGGAGCCTAATGCTCCAACCATTCCCTTTGAAAATTGTACACATAAAGGGAAAGAATAATGTAATTGCTGATGCTCTATCAAGAGTATAAAAAGTGGAATTATTCATGATTTTGACCAAGTGTGTCATTTGAAGAAAACATTTTTGATGTTCATTTATTCTAACATGTTCGTTAAGTACTATATCTTTGTACACGATAAATGTAAATGATTTATCAAGATGACTTTGAACAGTTAAAAGAAAAATTAATCTTAAAGAAACCTTTACTACGGTAAAGCTTTCTTTTCCCCGGTGGGGGAGGTGTTACATATAAGAATAATTTTAGAAGAATTGTAAAAGCAATTACATTCATCTATTAGTTATTTCCCTTTAAGGATAGCCAAGAATTGTAAAGAACATTCAAGAATGTCTTTTTATTATGCAGGCCTTGCCTATTTAAAGGCCAAGGAGTTGTATTGTTATTTCTGAATAGAGATTAGGAACAATAGGCTTAGCTATGTTATTGACACTCTTGATTTCAATGAGTTCATTCAAGAGTGTTCTGGATTTTTACTGCTCCTGAAAGGAGAAAGTTCTTTTGGAAGAAGGGACTAGAACCTTCTATGGTGGTGACATTTTTTTAGAAGCTTCTAGATTAGTTGAAACTTAGTATATATAGCTGCAGTTTCTTCAAGATGATCATCACATCACATCATATTAGATCACACCATCACATCATATGAGAGCAGGAGATCACATCACATCATATGAGATCACTTCACCAGATCAGATCAGAGCAGTTTATGCATCAATGAACTGTTTGCAGTTATTTTGAGAGAGAAATTATCAGTTCTCATCGAGATCATCAACATCATCAACCTGTTCAATGAACACGCTTCAACCCATGGATTGCTGAAATTGACTGTTAATCATCATCAACATCGTCTTCACGGACATTTCAACTCGTTACAGTGACTGTTATTATTCATCGGACTTCAACATCAGTTTCATCATCGCCATCATTGTGAATTTTCGCCAGTCAACTGGGATTTTATCATTTGGATTATTACTTGGATATAGTATCATTACTTCGGGATTTTACATCGGACACTTCAAGAGATTTATGTAAGATCATTATTTGTTTTATTTATGTATAATTATTTCCTGTAATAAAAAAAAAGGGAAAATTTTAACTTTATATTTTAAAATCTTGTTTGTTATTTGTTGCATTATCGTAACATACTCCCTAGCCTCCTGCATTCAACCTCTTTGAATAGATTATCTTGATTATTGTGATATACATTTTCCTTGTTCTACTGATTATGTATCAAGATGTATAGAACAAAAAATATTGTAAATAAAATGAAATGATACATTGGGTAAATATTTTTAGTGTGCTAAGCACGCTATAGTCACTATCATTCGCGATCGCCTATAGAGGCTTGTTAAAAAGACGTGTTTAGCGATATATATGATAATTCGATTTTACAATTACGATTTTACGATATGAGCATGTCGAGAAGCTTAATAATTATGTCCCTTTTAAGGCTATTTTGCGATTTTGTGGTACCAAACATTTATTTATTGTCAGCACTCGTAGTGCAATCACTATACAAGCACAGTAAGTGTTAAATTAGCACTTCATTTTCTCACAGTCATTTTTCTACACTGTAAATAAGAAGTGCTAATTTAGCATTTAAATGCTTGTATAGTGGCTGCACCACTAGTGCTTATTTTTAGTTCAAGTTTAAAAAATCAGCACTCGTAGTGCAATCACTATACAAGCACAGAAAGTGTTAAATTAGCACTTCATTTTCTCACAGTGTAGGGCCTATTTGTTTGCTGGGGTAGATCACGCACGGTCTTTTTTAAAAGGTAATCTCGTATTTTTACCTCAAATTCTCTTTGGATTGTGAAGATATGAAATTATAAATATTCTCATTTTTTGCCTTACACTCTCTGTCTGAAATTTGAAGTATCCAGACTAGCTGTTTAGACAGTGATAAAAACACCAATCGAAAATTAGCTTGGTGAACACAGAATCTGCAAACTTTCTGTGGGTTCATTTGCATATTTATCACAAGCAAAATCAATAAAAAAAAAAACCTTCTGAAGCTACAACGAACGGGTTAGTTGATTGGAAATTGTGTACCTATACGGTAACCAACCTAATGCGTTGTTAAAACATTCCTGGGGGTTCACTTGTATTATTATTAGCGGCAGGTTAAATTAAAGTATATTTCCAGGGAAAAAAAACATTTATTTGTCCATTTACCTGCACGATTTCCAAGAAAGTCACGAACACGCTCAATTTTAATGGGCAATAATTTTCGTAACAGCTTCCAAAAGGAAAAGGAACTACCTATACTAGCGCGATCTCCAGGATACCACTCGAACCTGGGCCTGTAGCGTGAATGAGAAACTATCAGACTGGCGTCTTCTTTTTTGTCAGTTTTCACTGTTCGCCAGAGTTATTTATTAATTTCCAGAATGTTTTTTTATGGCAAAAGTTTTCAATGCATAAGGCCCCCTGGTCTCTTCGTGCTGATATGCAGCCATGGAGTACGACCCTGAGAAGCGCGAGGTGCTGGGGATGCTGACGCCCCCCCCCCCCAGACTTTCCTGGGGGTGCTACATGTATTATCCATAGGCAGCACCCCTGGAATTATGGTAGGTGTGAAAAATTGATAAATGTACCAAAAATTATCTTTTTTTAGTGAACCCCCTCCCCCCCCCCCACCCATGCACTGTGGAGCGTTCTGGCCCAGTGGATAAGTTTCTGACTTTGAAACAGAGGGTCTTGGGTTCGAATCCCAGCCATGGCGTAATTTCCCTCAGCTAGAAATTTATCCACATTGTGCTGCATTCGATCCAGGTGAGGTGAATGGGTACCCGGCAGGATTAATTCCTTATATGCATGAGCGCTGAAAGGCATCTCTAGCTAAAGCCGGGGTAATAATAATAATATCAACGCGACTCGGAATAGCATATTTCTAGATAGATTGCGCTATATAAATGCCTATTATTATCATTATCTGTAAAAATCATTCAAGAGACATAAACTCCTATTATTGAATTGTTTTGAATGTGGAATGGAAAGTGAACAGGTGAATCACATTTTGGTTTCTGCAAATGAGGCAAACAATAAATTTTGATATACATCTTTTGTCAGCTTCACGTAGAAAATGTATATAGCTACATCATTTTAGGGTCTGGTCACTTTCCAAACTTACTATTTGTACACAGTCAAAAATATTGGGTAAAATTTTAACCGGCACGTTGGTAATTATGCGTCCAACAACGAATGTTTGGCAGTATTTTCCTTAAAGGGGAATCCAGCCTTGGCCATAAAATGTTGTGTTGGGAAGGAGAAAAATAAATTTAACAGAATGGTGAAAGTTTGAAAGAAATCGGACAAGCAATAAGAAAAGTTATAGCCGTTTCAAAATTGAGATCACTAATACTATGTAGATTTCAAATTGGCAACTGGGAAAGTAATTTTGATGAGGGGCAAGGACAACTTTCCCATAGGCCATGTACTTTATTATCAGGGATTTGTGGTTTTCTCCTAAGTACCCATTCCCCTGGGGCAGTAATCTAAATATAACCCAGGTAGTATATTGTTTTATGTCCTCAGAAAAGAAAAATATAATTTGAAATAAAACTTTAAGGAAAAATTACATTTTAGCCATAATATGTATTGGAGTACATGGAAGAGTAGTCCTTGCCTTACATCACTATGACATCCCATATGCGGCCAATTTGAAGTCTCCATGGGTGTAGTGATTACCAATATTTACAACTTTTAAAAATTCATAACTTTCTTTTGGTTTGTCCAATATTGTTCAAACTTTCACCGATCAACTTGTCTGATTTTTCTTTTCCTTATAAAAACAAATTTTATTTGGGTTGGATTCCCCTTTAATGCAGGAAGCATATTGTCCAGTAAGGGAAAAAAAGCAGCAATTGCCTTAGTAGGGGCAAAAATTTCATTACTCTGGATAAATAAAAGTGGCCAAAAGAAATACCCGATGTTGGTTGGACACACAATTCATGGATCATTTTTACCAAATATTTTTTGTAGAATGTATATGGTACAAAATGCCCGAACATGTAACATACTCGTGTCGCACTTTCAAATGGCAAATATATAATCTCAATCGCATCAGAAGAATCCTGGATAAGGATGCATATACCTGTTTTGTGAAATGAAGCGAAATTTTAAAATGCCACAACTTTCTTATTTTACATCCGATTTTGATGAAATTTTCAGTGCTCCGCTTGTTGAATTTTTCTCTTTTTATTCAAATCTAGTTTTTGTTGGGGTGGACTTGTCCTTTAAAAGTAACATGGATAGAGGTAAATTACTGGGAATTACGCCGGTGATGATGAGTGGGACAATTCAACTTGCAGGCCGATTCGCTACCAACTCATTCAGCTGCTAGCTGCAACGCGGGTCAAATCCATGAAAATGAATTCTAGCATGACAACATCCAGACAGTCTCTTCCCTCTATAATCAAAATAATTAGAAGGAAAATAATGATATAACTGTACTTACAAATTTCACTATGGAGACAGAAGACAATAACCGCATTGCCTTCCTTGACACTCTTGTACACCGGGATGATGAGGGCCGCCTCACCACTACAGTGTACAGAAAGCCTACGCATACAGATCAATATTTAGCGTACGATTCACATTACCCCCAGTCCGTCAAACGCGGGGTAGTCAAATGCCTTTATGACCGAGCATCACGTATTGTATCGAAACCACAATGCACCGCCGCTGAGAAACAACGCATTGCCTCTGCACTCGTTTCCAATGGTTACCCGCGGTCCTTTCTCAACCGTGTAACTAAGAGAAAGAACGTCGCCGAAGAAGACATTGTGCGCTGCAAATCTACCGTCGTACTTCCGTTTGTCGATTCTATTTCCCGCCAACTACGCCGGCACTTAGAGAAATACAGCATACGCGCGGTTTTCAAGTCCGACACTACTATCCGTAAACAGTTAGTGCGCCCCAAAGACCCCGCGCTACCCGGCAGACTCGATGGCGTTGTTTACAAGATACCATGCGGGGCTTGTGACAAGGTTTACATCGGAGAAACGGGCAGACCCGTTAACGAGCGAATGCTAGAACATCGCAGAGATGTCAAGCACCGACGCATAGATAGTTCGGCAGTTGCAGAGCACGCTTGGAATGCAGATCACCCTCCCAATTGGGACGAGGTAAGCTGTATAGCGCGGGATAAGCACTGGTACACACGGCGTGTTAAAGAGGCTATCCAAATTCGTCTTCATCTTAATAATGTGAACAGGGATAACGGCATTGACATCCCTGAAGAATGGCTTCCGACCATTCGCCGACATGCGCCCCCTACGACCGCCCGTTGCTCACCGGTCGACCGCCCTCCGACGTCCGCATCCAACCACATTAGTTTTTGCACAGCTACCGCGGTTCACTCCTCGACGTCCGCAAATCGCCCGCTTTCCACGCCGACTGCAGCCGACGGGGTTTTTTCCCCGACGTCCGCAAGCCCCACGGCGATCGCACCGTCCGCGGTTCCGGCACCGACGGCCCGTAGCCTACGGTATAAAAGGCGCGCGCAGCGAGTGTCCACTTCCTTGCCTGACGAAGACTAGCAGGTGCAGTCGAAACGTCGCAATTTCAGTTTGCCACATCGTGAGACAAAAGATTAATTCCTTACTCAAGTTGGTCCTTATTGTCAAATCTTTGGGAAAAAAATGAAATTTTGTACAATTCAAACAATAAAAAACAAAAGAAATAGTGAATGGTGGGCTTCATCGACTGAGTCACCTAGTTGTGCAAGTCACTGTTTTGTGAAAAATAAGCCTAACTTTAAAAAGTAATAACTTTTTCATTTTACATCTGATTTTGATGAAATTTTCGGTATTATACAAGTTTAATTTTCTCTATTTATTCAAGTCAGCAATTTCCTGGGGTCGACTATACCTTAGCACTACATTTTAAAAATACAAAAAAAAATTATTGTCTTGGCGCTCCATTCTCCACACTTTTAAGGGCAAGCCCAGTAGGCTCATTATTGACAAGATACCATCTCCCCGTAAGAAATTAACTACATATTACAAATACTCAAAACCAATAAAAATATCTAATAGGGTGTTCAATCTAAGGGGCAAGCCCAGTAGGCTCATCATTCACAGGACACCATCTCCGAGACAGAACTTAACTACATTGAAAAAAATAAAACTAAAAAAAATGCTAAAAATCTGTCTGGGCGTTCCGTTCTCCTACACTTTAAGGGGCAAGCCCAGTAGGCTCATCATTCACAGGACACCATCTCCAAGACAGAACTTAACTACATTGAAAAAAATAAAACTAAAAAAAAATGCTAAAAATCTGTCTGGGCGTTCCGTTCTCCTACACTTTAAGGGGCAAGCCCAGTAGGCTCATCATTCACAGGACACCATCTCCCAGACAGAAATTAACTACATTGAAAAAAATAAAACTAAAAAAAATGCTAAAAATCTGTCTGGGCGTTCCGTTCTCCTACACTTTAAGGGGCAAGCCCAGTAGGCTCATCATTCACAGGACACCATCTCCAAGACAGAACTTAACTACATTGAAAAAAATAAAACTAAAAAAAATGCTAAAAATCTGTCTGGGCGTTCCGTTCTCCTACACTTTAAGGGGCAAGCCCAGTAGGCTCATCATTCACAGGACACCATCTCCAAGACAGAACTTAACTACATTGAAAAAAATAAAACTAAAAAAAATGCTAAAAATCTGTCTGGGCGTTCCGTTCTCCTACACTTTAAGGGGCAAGCCCAGTAGGCTCATCATTCACAGGACACCATCTCCCAGACAGAAATTAACTACATTGAAAAAAATAAAACTAAAAAAATGCTAAAAATCTGTCTGGGCGTTCCGTTCTCCTACACTTTAAGGGGCAAGCCCAGTAGGCTCATCATTCACAGGACACCATCTCCCAGACAGAAATTAACTACATTGAAAAAAAATAAAACTAAAAAAATGCTAAAAATCTGTCTGGGCGTTCCGTTCTCCTACACTTTAAGGGGCAAGCCCAGTAGGCTCATCATTCACAGGACACCATCTCCCAGACAGAAATTAACTACATTGAAAAAAAATAAAACTAAAAAAATGCTAGAAATCTGTCTGGGCGTTCCGTTCTCCTACACTTTAAGGGGCAAGCCCAGTAGGCTCATCATTCACAGGACACCATCTCCCAGACAGAAATTAACTACATTGAAAAAAATAAAACTAAAAAAAATGCTAAAAATCTGTCTGGGCGTTCCGTTCTCCTACACTTTAAGGGGCAAGCCCAGTAGGCTCATCATTCACAGGACACCATCTCCAAGACAGAACTTAACTACATTGAAAAAAATAAAACTAAAAAAATGCTAAAAATCTGTCTGGGCGTTCCGTTCTCCTACACTTTAAGGGGCAAGCCCAGTAGGCTCATCATTCACAGGACACCATCTCCCAGACAGAAATTAACTACATTGAAAAAAATAAAACTAAAAAAAATGCTAAAAATCTGTCTGGGCGTTCCGTTCTCCTACACTTTAAGGGGCAAGCCCAGTAGGCTCATCATTCACAGGATACCATCTCCCATACAGAAATTAACTACATTTTACAAATACTCAAAAAATATATATACATTTGATAGGGCGTTACATCCACTTTTGGGGCAATAAGTAAATTTCAATCAAGAATATAATAATAATGTGTCTGAGCGTTCCGTTCTCCTACACTTTAAGGGGCAAGCCCAGTAGGCTCATCATTCACAGGACACGATCTCCAAGACAGAACTTAACTACATTGAAAAAAATAAAGCTAAAAAAATGCTAAAAATCTGTCTGGGCGTTCTGTTCTCCTACACTTTAAGGGGCAAGCCCAGTAGGCTCATCATTCACAGGACACCATCTCCCAGACAGAAATTAACTACATTGAAAAAAATAAAACTAAAAAAATGCTAAAAATCTGTCTGGGCGTTCCGTTCTCCTACACTTTAAGGGGCAAGCCCAGTAGGCTCATCATTCACAGGACACCATCTCCCAGACAGAAATTAACTACATTGAAAAAAATAAAACTAAAAAAAATGCTAAAAATCTGTCTGGGCGTTCCGTTCTCCTACACTTTAAGGGGCAAGCCCAGTAGGCTCATCATTCACAGGACACCATCTCCCAGACAGAAATTAACTACATTGAAAAAAAATAAAACTAAAAAAATGCTAGAAATCTGTCTGGGCGTTCCGTTCTCCTACACTTTAAGGGGCAAGCCCAGTAGGCTCATCATTCACAGGACACCATCTCCCAGACAGAAATTAACTACATTGAAAAAAATAAAACTAAAAAAAATGCTAAAAATCTGTCTGGGCGTTCCGTTCTCCTACACTTTAAGGGGCAAGCCCAGTAGGCTCATCATTCACAGGACACGATCTCCAAGACAGAACTTAACTACATTGAAAAAAATAAAACTAAAAAAATGCTAAAAATCTGTCTGGGCGTTCTGTTCTCCTACACTTTAAGGGGCAAGCCCAGTAGGCTCATCATTCACAGGACACCATCTCCCAGACAGAAATTAACTACATTGAAAAAAATAAAACTAAAAAAATGCTAAAAATCTGTCTGGGCGTTCCGTTCTCCTACACTTTAAGGGGCAAGCCCAGTAGGCTCATCATTCACAGGACACCATCTCCAAGACAGAACTTAACTACATTGAAAAAAATAAAACTAAAAAAAATGCTAAAAATCTGTCTGGGCGTTCCGTTCTCCTACACTTTAAGGGGCAAGCCCAGTAGGCTCATCATTCACAGGACACCATCTCCAAGACAGAACTTAACTACATTGAAAAAAAAATAAAACTAAAAAAAATGCTAAAAATCTGTCTGGGCGTTCCGTTCTCCTACACTTTAAGGGGCAAGCCCAGTAGGCTCATCATTCACAGGACACCATCTCCCAGACAGAAATTAACTACATTGAAAAAAATAAAACTAAAAAAATGCTAAAAATCTGTCTGGGCGTTCCGTTCTCCTACACTTTAAGGGGCAAGCCCAGTAGGCTCATCATTCACAGGACACCATCTCCCAGACAGAAATTAACTACATTGAAAAAAATAAAACTAAAAAAAATGCTAAAAATCTGTCTGGGCGTTCCGTTCTCCTACACTTTAAGGGGCAAGCCCAGTAGGCTCATCATTCACAGGACACCATCTCCAAGACAGAACTTAACTACATTGAAAAAAATAAAGCTAAAAAAATGCTAAAAATCTGTCTGGGCGTTCCGTTCTCCTACACTTTAAGGGGCAAGCCCAGTAGGCTCATCATTCACAGGACACCATCTCCAAGACAGAAATTAACTACATTGAAAAAAATAAAACTAAAAAAAATGCTAAAAATCTGTCTGGGCGTTCCGTTCTCATTCACTTTAAGGGGCAAGCCAAATAGGCTCATCATTCACAGGATACCATCTCCCATACAGAAATTAACTATATTTTACAAATACTCAAAAAATATATATACATCTGATAGGGCGTTACATCCACTTTTGGGGCAATAAGTAAATTTCAATCAAGAATATAATAATAATGTGTCTGAGCGTTCCGTTCTCCTACACTTTAAGGGGCAAGCCCAGTAGGCTCATCATTCACAGGATACCATCTCCCAGACAGAAATTAACATTTTTACAAATACAAATAATTTAAATAATAATGATAATCTGTCTGGGCGTTCCGTTTTCCTACATTGTAAGGGCGAGCCCAGTAGGCTCATCATTCAAAGGATACCATCTCCCAGACAGAAATTAACTACATTTTACAAATACAAAAAATGAAGAAAAGAACACGATAATCCGTCTTAGTAGGCTCTTCATTTATAGGATGCCATCTCACGGACAGAAATTAACAAAATTTTTACAAATACAAATAATTTGAATAATAATGATAATCTGTCTGAGTGTTCCGTTCTCCTACACTTTAAAGGGCAAGCCGAGTAGGCTCATCATTCACAGGATGCCATCTCACGGACAGAACTTAACTACATTTTACATACACAAAAAATTATTTAACAAAACGATTATCTGTCTGGGCGTTCCGTTCTCCTGCACTTTAAAATATATATATATATACATTTGATAAGGCTTTACATCCACTTTATGGGGCAATTAGTAATTTTCAATCAAGAATATAATAATCTGTCTGAGCGTTCCGTTGTCCTACACTTTAAGTGACAAGCCCAGTAGGTTCATCATTCCCATGATGCAATCTTCTAGACAGAAGATAACTACATTGAAAAAAATAAAATTTGAAAAATGATAAAAATCTGTCTGGGCGTTCCGTTCTCCTACACTTTAAGGGACAAGCCCAGTAAATTCAAAGGATACAATCTCCCAATCACAAATTAACTACATTTTACAAATACTCAAAACAAATGAAAATATCTGATAAGGCGTTCCGTTCTCCTACACTTTAAGGGGCAAGCCCTGTAGGCTCATCATTAATAGGATAACATCTCCCAGAGAGAAATTAACTACATTTTACAAATACAAAAAATGAAGGAAAAAAAACGATAATCTGTCTGGGCGTTCCGTCCTCCTACACTTTAAGGGGCAAGCCCTGTAGGCTCATCATTAATAGGATAACATCTCACGGACAGAAATTAACTACATTTTACAAATACAAAAAATGAAGGAAAAAAAACGATAATCTGTCTGGGCGTTCCGTCCTCCTACACTTTAAGGGGCAAGCCCAGTAGGCTCATCATTCACAGGATGCCATCTCACGGACAGAACTTAACTACATTTTACATATACAAATAATGAAGAAAAAACGATAATCTGTCTGGGCGTTTCGTCCTCCTAAGAAGCAAGCGCAGTAGGCTCACCATTCACAGGATGCCACCTCCCAGACAGAAATTATAGGAAAAGTCAACCTTAACAAAACATTGATTTGAATAAAAAGAAAAAAATCCACTAAGCACAACGCTGAAAATTTCATCAAAATTGGATGTAAAATAGGAAAAATTATGACATTTTAAAAATTTCGCTTATTTTCACTAAAAGGTTTTTTGCACTTCCAGCCTCTTATGCAATTAAGGAAATTATGACGTCATCCAATCACTATTTATTTTGTATTGTATTATATGAAAGATTCTGATTTTCTCCTTGTTGTCAAGTGATACGATTAATTCCTCCCTGAACATGTAGGATTAGTATTGTATATTGTTCAGTCAAGTTGGTCCTTATTGTCAAATCTTTGGAAAAAAATGAAATTTTGTACAATTCAAACAATAAAAAACAAAAGAAATAGTGAATAGTGGGCTTCCTCGACTGAGTCACCCAATTGTGCAAGTCACTGTTTTGTAAAAAAGAATCCTTACTTTAAAGTCATAACTTTTTCATTTTACCTCTGATTTTGATGAAATTTTCAGTATTATACAAGTTTGATTTTTCTCTATTTTTTCAAGTCAGCAATTTCCTAGGGTGGACTAGACCTTTGCACTACATTTTACAAATAAAATAAAATTATTGTCTTGGCGCTCCATTCTCCACACTTTTAAGGGCAAGCCCAGTAGACTCATTATTGACAAGATACCATCTCCCAGTAAGAAATTATCTACATATTACAAATACTCAAAACAAATAAAATATCTGATAGGGCAAAGGGGCAAGCCCAGTAGGCTCATCATTCACAGGATACTATCTTAAATACAGAAATTAACTACATTTTACAAATACAAAAAAAATATTAACAAAACAATTATCTGTATGGGCGTTCCGTTTTCCTACACTTTAAGGGGCAAGCCCAGAAGGCTCATCATTCACAGGACACCATCTTCCAGACAGAAGCTAACTACATTGAAAAAAATAAAACTAAAAAAAATGCTAAAAATCTGTCTGGGCGTTCCGTTCTCCTACACTTTAAGGGGCAAGCCCAGTAGGCTCATCATTCACAGGATACCATCTCCCAGACAGAACTTAACTACATTTTACATATACAAAAAAGTATTTAACGAAACGATCATCTGTCTGGGCGTTCCGTTCTCCTAAGAAGCAAGCGCAGTAGGCTCACCATTCACAGGATGCCATCTCCCAGACAGAAATTATAGGAAAAGTCAACCTTAACAAAACATTGATTTGAATAAAAAGAAAAAAATCCACTAAGCACAACGCTGAAAATTCATCAAAATTGGATGTAAAATAGGAAAAATTATGACATTTTAAAAATTTCGCTTATTTTCACTAAAACGTTTTTTGCACTTCCAGCCTCTTATGCAATTAAGGAAATTATGACGTCATCCAATCACTATTTATTTTGTATTGTATTATATGAAATATTCTGATTTTCTCCTTGTTGTCAAGTGATACGATTAATTCCTCCCTGAACATGTAGGATTAGTATTGTATATTGTTCAGTCAAGTTGGTCCTTATTGTCAAATCTTTGGAAAAAAATGAAATTTTGTACAATTCAAACAATAAAAAACAAAAGAAATAGTGAATAGTGGGCTTCCTCGACTGAGTCACCCAATTGTGCAAGTCACTGTTTTGTAAAAAAGAATCCTAACTTTAAAGTCATAACTTTTTCATTTTACCTCTGATTTTGATGAAATTTTCAGTATTATACAAGTTTGATTTTTCTCTATTTTTTCAAGTCAGCAATTTCCTAGGGTGGACTAGACCTTTGCACTACATTTTACAAATAAAAAAATATTTTTGTCTTGGCGCTCCATTCTCCACACTTTTAAGGGCAAGCCCAGTAGACTCATTATTGACAAGATACCATCTCCCAGTAAGAAATTAACTACATATTACAAATACTCAAAACAAATAAAATATCTGATAGGGCAAAGGGGCAAGCCCAGTAGGCTCATCATTCACAGGATACCATCTTAAATACAGAAATTAACTACATTTTACAAATACAAAAAAATTATTAACAAAACAATTATCTGTATGGGCGTTCCGTTCTCCTACACTTTAAGGGGCAAGCCCAGTAGGCTCATCATTCACAGGATACCATCTCCCAGACAGAAATTAACTACATTGAAAAAAATAAAACTAAAAAAAATGCTAAAAATCTGTCTGGGCGTTCCGTTCTCCTACACTTTAAGGGGCAAGCCCAGTAGGCTCATCATTCACAGGACACCATCTTCCAGACAGAAGCTAACTACAATGAAAAAAATAAAACTAAAAAAAATGCTAAAAATCTTTCTAGGAGTTAAGTTTTCCTACACTTTAAGGGGCAAGCCCAGTAGGCTCATCATTCACAGGATACCATCTCCCAGACAGAAATTAACTACATTTTACATATACAAAAAAAGTATTTAACAAAACGATTATCTGTCTGGGCGTTCCGTTCTCCTACACTTTAAGGGGCAAGCCCAGTAGGCTCATCATTCACAGGATACCATCTCCCAGACAGAAATTAACTACATTTTACATATAAAAAAAATTATTTAACAAAACGATTATCTGTCTGGGCGTTCCGTTCTCCTACACTTTAAAATATATATATACATCTGATAAGGCGTTACATTCACTTTTGGGGGCAATTAGTAATTTTCAATCAAGAATATAATAATCTGTCTGAGCGTTCCGTTGTCCTACACTATAAGTGGCAAGCCCAGTAGGCTCATCATTCCCAGGATGCAATCTTCTAGACAGAAGCTAACTACATTGAAAAAAATAAAATTTGAAAAATGATAAAAATCTGTCTGGGCGTTCCGTTCTCCTACACTTTAAGGGGCAAGCCCAGTAAATTCAAAGGATACAATCTCCCAATCACAAATTAACTACATTTTACAAATACTCAAAACAAATGAAAATATCTGATAAGGCGTTCCGTTCTCCTACACTTTAAGGGGCAAGCCCTGTAGGCTCATCATTAATAGGATACTATCTCCCAGAGAGAAATTAACTACATTTTACAAATACAAAAAATGAAGGAAAAAAAAACGATAATCTGTCTGGGCTTTCCGTCCTCCTACACTTTAAGGGGCAAGCCCAGTAGGCTCATCATTCACAGGATGCCATCTCACGGACAGAAATTAACTAAATTTTTACAAATACAAAAAATTTAAATAATAATGATAATCTGTCTGAGTGTTCCGTTCTCCTACACTTTAAAGGGCAAGCCCAGTAGGCTCATCATTCACAGGATGCCATCTCACGGACAGAACTTAACTACATTTTACATATACAAATATTGAATAAAAATGATAATCTGTCTGTTCCGTCCTCCTAAGAAGCAAGCGCAGTAGGCTCACCATTCACAGGATACCATCTCCCAGACAGAAATTATAGGAAAAGTCAACCTTAACAAAACATTGATTTGAATAAAAAGAAAAAAATCCAAACAAGCACAACGCTGGAAATTTCATCAAAATTGGATGTAAAATAGGAAAAATTATGACATTTTAAAAATTTCGCTTATTTTCACTAAAACGTTTTTTGCACTTCCTGCCTTGTATGCAATTGAGTAAAATTATGACGTCATCCAATCACTATTTATTTTGTATTGTATTATATGAAATATTCTGATTTTCTCCTTGTTGTCAAGTGATACGATTAATTCCTCCCTGAACATGTAAGATTATTACGGTATATTGTTCAGTCAAGTTGGTCCTTATTGTCAAATCTTTGGGAAAAAATGAAATTTTGTACAATTCAAACAATAAAAAACAAAAGAAATAGTGAATAGTGGGCTTCATCGACTGAGTCACCTAGTTGTGCAAGTCACTGTTTTGTGAAAAATAAGCCTAACTTTAAAAAGTAATAACTTTTTCATTTTACATCTGATTTTGATGAAATTTTCGGTACTATGCAAGTTTGATTTTTCTCTATTTATTCAAGTCAGCAATTGACTGGGGTGGACTACACCTTTGCACTACATTTTACAAATACAAAAAAAAATTATTGTCTTGGCGCTCCATTCTCCACACTTTTAAGGGCAAGCCCAGTAGGCTCATTATTGACAAGATACCATCTCCCAGTAAGAAATTAACTACATATTACAAATACTCAAAACCAATCAAAATAGCTGATAGGGTGTTCAATCTAAGGGGCAAGCCCAGTAGGCTCATCATTCAACGGACACCATCTCCAAGACAGAACTTAACTTCATTGAAAAAAAAAAAAAACTAAAAAAAATGCTAAAAATCTGTCTGGGCGTTCCGTTCTCCTACACTTTAAGGGTCAAGCCCAGTAGGCTCATCATTCACAGGACACCATCTCCAAGACAGAACTTAACTACATTGAAAAAATAAAACTAAAAAAAATGCTAAAAATCTGTTTGGGCGTTCCGTTCTCCTACACTATAAGGGGCAAGCCCAGTAGGCTCATCATTCACAGGATACCATCTCCCAGACAGAAATTAACATTTTTACAAATACAAATAATTTAAATAATAATGATAATCTGTCTGGGCGTTCCGTTCTCCTACACTTTAAAGGGCAAGCCCAGTAGGCTCATCATTCACAGGATACCATCTCCCAGACAGAAATTAACTACATTTTACAAATACTCAAAAATATATATACATCTGATATGGCGTTACATCCACTTTTGGGGCAATAAGTAAATTTCAATCAAGAATATAATAATAATGTGTCTGAGCGTTCCGTTCTCCTACACTTTAAGGGGCAAGCCCAGTAGGCTCATCATTCACAGGATACCATCTCCCAGAGAGAACATATATAAAAAAAAAATATTTAACAAAACGATTATCTGTCTGGGCGTTCCGTTCTCCTACACTTTAAGGGGCAAGCCCAGTAGGCTCATCATTCACAGGACACCATCTCCCAGACAGAAATTAACTACATTGAAAAAAATAAAACTAAAAAAAATGCTAAAAATCTGTCTGGGCGTTCCGTTCTCCTACACTTTAAGGGGCAAGCCCAGTAGGCTCATCATTCACAGGACACCATCTCCAAGACAGAAATTAACATTTTTACAAAAACAAATAATTTAAATAATAATGATAATCTGTCTGGGCGTTCCGTTTTCCTACATTGTAAGGGGCGAGCCCAGTAGGCTCATCATTCACAGGACACCATCTCCCAGACAGAAATTAACTACATTGAAAAAAATAAAACTAAAAAAAAATGCTAAAAATCTGTCTGGGCGTTCCGTTCTCCTACACTTTAAGGGGCAAGCCCAGTAGGCTCATCATTCACAGGACACCATCTTCCAGACAGAAGCTAACTACAATGAAAAAAATAAAACTAAAAAAAATGCTAAAAATCTTTCTAGGAGTTAAGTTTTCCTACACTTTAAGGGGCAAGCCCAGTAGGCTCATCATTCACAGGATACTATCTCCCAGACAGAAATTAACTACATTTTACATATACAAAAAAGTATTTAACGAAACGATCATCTGTCTGGGCGTTCTGTTCTCCTACACTTTAAGGGGCAAGCCCTGTAGGCTCATCATTAATAGGATACCATCTCCCAGACAGAAATTAACTACATTTTACATATAAAAAAAAATATTTAACAAAACGATTATCTGTCTGGGCGTTCCGTTCTCCTACACTTTAAAATATATATATACATCTGATAAGGCGTTACATTCACTTTTGGGGGCAATTAGTAATTTTCAATCAAGAATATAATAATCTGTCTGAGCGTTCCGTTGTCCTACACTTTAAATGACAAGCCCAGTAGGTTCATCATTCCCATGATGCAATCTTCTAGACAGAAGATAACTACATTGAAAAAAATAAAATTTGAAAAATGATAAAAATCTGTCTGGGCGTTCCGTTCTCCTACACTTTAAGGGGCAAGCCCAGTAAATTCAAAGGATACAATCTCCCAATCACAAATTAACTACATTTTACAAATACTCAAAACAAATGAAAATATCTGATAAGGCGTTCCGTTCTCCTACACTTTAAGGGGCAAGCCCTGTAGGCTCATCATTAATAGGATACTATCTCCCAGAGAGAAATTAACTACATTTTACAAATACAAAAACTGAAGGAAAAAAAAACGATAATCTGTCTGGGCTTTCCGTCCTCCTACACTTTAAGGGGCAAGCCCAGTAGGCTCATCATTCACAGGATGCCATCTCACGGACAGAAATTAACTAAATTTTTACAAATACAAAAAATTTAAATAATAATGATAATCTGTCTGAGTGTTCCGTTCTCCTACACTTTAAAGGGCAAGCCCAGTAGGCTCATCATTCACAGGATGCCATCTCACGGACAGAACTTAACTACATTTTACATATACAAATATTGAAGAAAAAACGATAATCTGTCTGGGCGTTCCGTCCTCCTAAGAAGCAAGCGCAGTAGGCTCACCATTCACAGGATACCATCTCCCAGACAGAAATTATAGGAAAAGTCAACCTTAACAAAACATTGATTTGAATAAAAAGAAAAAAATCCAAACAAGCACAACGCTGGAAATTTCATCAAAATTGGATGTAAAATAGGAAAAATTATGACATTTTAAAAATTTCGCTTATTTTCACTAAAACGTTTTTTGCACTTCCTGCCTTGTATGCAATTGAGTAAAATTATGACGTCATCCAATCACTATTTATTTTGTATTGTATTATATGAAATATTCTGATTTTCTCCTTGTTGTCAAGTGATACGATTAATTCCTCCCTGAACATGTAGGATTAGTATTGTATATTGTTCAGTCAAGTTGGTCCTTATTGTCAAATCTTTGGGAAAAAATGAAATTTTGTACAATTCAAACAATAAAAAACAAAAGAAATAGTGAATAGTGGGCTTCATCGACTGAGTCACCTAGTTGTGCAAGTCACTGTTTTGTAAAAAAGAAGCCTAACTTTAAAGTCATAACTTTTTCATTTTACCTCTGATTTTGATGAAATTTTCAGTATTATACAAGTTTGATTTTTCTCTATTCAAGTCAGCAATTTCCTGGGGTGGACTACACCTTTGCACTACATTTTACAAATACAAAAAAAAATTATTGTCTTGGCGCTCCATTCTCCACACTTTTAAGGGCAAGCCCAGTAGGCTCATTATTGACAAGATACCATCTCCCAGTAAGAAATTAACTACATATTACAAATACTCAAAACCAATCAAAATAGCTGATAGGGTGTTCAATCTAAGGGGCAAGCCCAGTAGGCTCATCATTCAACGGACACCATCTCCAAGACAGAACTTAACTTCATTGAAAAAAAATAAAACTAAAAAAAATGCTAAAAATCTGTCTGGGCGTTCCGTTCTCCTACACTTTAAGGGTCAAGCCCAGTAGGCTCATCATTCACAGGACACCATCTCCAAGACAGAACTTAACTACATTGAAAAAATAAAACTAAAAAAAATGCTAAAAATCTGTTTGGGCGTTCCGTTCTCCTACACTATAAGGGGCAAGCCCAGTAGGCTCATCATTCACAGGATACCATCTCCCAGACAGAAATTAACATTTTTACAAATACAAATAATTTAAATAATAATGATAATCTGTCTGGGCGTTCCGTTCTCCTACACTTTAAAGGGCAAGCCCAGTAGGCTCATCATTCACAGGATACCATCTCCCAGACAGAAATTAACTACATTTTACAAATACTCAAAAAATATATATACATCTGATATGGCGTTACATCCACTTTTGGGGCAATAAGTAAATTTCAATCAAGAATATAATAATAATCTGTCTGGGCGTTCCGTACTCCTACACTTTAAGGGGCAAGCCCAGTAGGCTCATCATTCACAGGATACCATCTCCCAGAGAGAACATATATCAAAAAAAAAATATTTAACAAAACGATTATCTGTCTGGGCGTTCCGTTCTCCTACACTTTAAGGGGCAAGCCCAGTAGGCTCATCATTCACAGGACACCATCTCCCAGACAGAAATTAACTACATTGAAAAAAATAAAACTAAAAAAAATGCTAAAAATCTGTCTGGGCGTTCCGTTCTCCTACACTTTAAGGGGCAAGCCCAGTAGGCTCATCATTCACAGGACACCATCTCCCAGACAGAAATTAACATTTTTACAAAAACAAATAATTTAAATAATAATGATAATCTGTCTGGGCGTTCTGTTTTCCTACACTTTAAGGGGCAAGCCCAGTAGGCTCATCATTCACAGGATACCATCTCCCAGACAGAACTTAACTACATTTTACAAATACAAAAAATGAAGAAAAAAACACGATAATCTGTCTTAGTAGGCTCTTCATTTATAGGATGCCATCTCACGGACAGAAATTAACTAAATTTTTACAAATACAAATAATTTGAATAATAATGATAATCTGTCTGAGTGTTCCGTTCTCCTACACTTTAAAGGGCAAGCCCAGTAGGCTCATCATTCACAGGATGCCATCTCACGGACAGAACTTAACTACATTTTTACAAATACAAATAATGAAGATAATAATGATAATCTGTCTGTTCCGTCCTCCTAAGAAGCAAGCGCAGTAGGCTCACCATTCACAGGATACCATCTCCCAGACAGAAATTATAGGAAAAGTCAACCTTAACAAAACATTGATTTGAATAAAAAGAAAAAAATCCAAAAAGCACAACGCTGAAAATTTCATCAAAATCGGATGTAAAATAGGAAAAATTATGACATTTTAAAAATTTCGCTTATTTTCACTAAAACGTTTTTTGCACTTCCTGCCTTGTATGCAATTGAGTAAAATTATGACGTCATCCAATCACTATTTATTTTGTATTGTATTATATGAAATATTCTGATTTTCTCCTTGTTGTCAAGTGATACGATTAATTCCTTCCTGAACATGTAGGATTAGTATTGTACATTTTTCAGTCAAGTTGGTCCTTATTGTCAAATCTTTGGAAAAAATGAAATTTTGTACAATTCAAACAATAAAAAACAAAAGAAATAGTGAATAGTGGGCTTCATCGACTGAGTCACCTAGTTGTGCAAGTCACTGTTTTGTGAAAAATAAGCCTAACTTTAAAAAGTCATAACTTTTTCATTTTACCTCTGATTTTGATGAAATTTTCAGTAATATACAAGTTTGATTTTTCTCCATTTTTTCAAGTCAGCAATTTCCTGGGGTGGACTAGACCTTTGCACTACATTTTACAAATACAAAAAAAATTATTTTCTTGGCGCTCCATTCTCCACACTTTTAAGGGCAAGCCCAGTAGGCTCATTATTGACAAGATACCATCTCCCAGTAAGAAATTAACTACATATTACAAATACTCAAAACCAATAAAAATATCTGATAGGGTGTTCAATCTAAGGGGCAAGCCCAGTAGGCTCATCATTCACAGGACACCATCTCCGAGACAGAACTTAACTACATTGAAAAAAATAAAACTAAAAAAAATGCTAAAAATCTGTCTGGGCGTTCCGTTCTCCTACACTTTAAGGGGCAAGCCCAGTAGGCTCATCATTCACAGGACACCATCTCCAAGACAGAACTTAACTACATTGAAAAAAATAAAACTAAAAAAAATGCTAAAAATCTGTCTGGGCGTTCCGTTCTCCTACACTTTAAGGGGCAAGCCCAGTAGGCTCATCATTCACAGGACACCATCTCCCAGACAGAAATTAACTACATTTTACAAATACAAAAAATGAAGAAAAAAACACGATAATCTGTCTTAGTAGGCTCTTCATTTATAGGATGCCATCTCACGGACAGAAATTAACTAAATTTTTACAAATACAAATAATTTGAATAATAATGATAATCTGTCTGAGTGTTCCGTTCTCCTTCACTTTAAGGGGCAAGCACAGTAGGCTCATTATTCACAGGATACCATCTCCCAGACGGAAATTAACTACAATTATTTACATTTTTAGAAATACAAAAAGATTATAAAAAAGAAGAAAAATGATCTGTCTTGGTATTCCGTTTTCCTACACTTTAAGAGGCAAGCCCAGTAGGCTCATCAATTACAGGATACCATCTCCCAATCAGAAATTAATTACAAATACAAATAATTTAAATGATGATAACCTCTCCGAGCGTTTTGTTCTCCTACACTTTAAGGGACAATAACAATAGACCCATTATTGACAAGATACAATCTCCCAGTCAGAAATTATCTAACTTTTACAAATAGTCAAGATAAATAAGAATATCTGATAGGGTGTTCCGTTCTCCTACACTCCTACACAAGCCAAGTAATTAGTCTCGTAATTTACAGGATATCATCTCCCATACAGAAATTAACTACATTTTTACAAATACTTTCAATGAAGAATAAATAATGATTTTACATATACAAAAAATATATATAAAAAACGATTATCTGTGTGGGCGTTCCATTTTCCTACACTTCAAGGGGCAAGCCCAGTAGGGTCATCAATTACAGGATACCATCTCCCAGACGGAAATTAACTACATTTTTACATATACAAAATATATATAAAAAAAAAAAAACGATTATCTGTCTGAGCGTTCCGTTCTCCTTCACTGTAAGAGGCAAGCCCAGTAGGCTCATCATTCACATGATACCATCTCCCAGACAGAAATTATTTACATTTGTAGAAATACAAAAAGTTTATAAAAAAGAAGAAAAATGATCTGTCTGGGCGTTCCGTTTTCCTACACTTTAAGGGCAAGCCCAGTAGGCTCATCAATTACAGGATACCATCTCCAAGAATTAAATTAACTGCATTTTTATAAATACAAACAAATTATTAAAAAAAAGAAAAAATAATTTGTCTCGGCGTTCCGTTCTCCTTCATTTTAAGGGGCAAGCCCAAAAGGCTCATCATTCACAGGATACCGTCTCCCAGTCGGAAATTAATTACATTTTTACAAATACAAATAATTTAAATGATGATATCCTTTCCGAGCGTTTTGTTCTCCTACACTTTAAGGGACAATAACAATAGACCCATTATTGACAAGATACAATCTCCCAATGAGAAATTATCTAAATTTTACAAATAGTCAAGACAAATAAGACTATCTGAAAGGGTGTTCCGTTAATTCTCCTACACTTTAACGGCAAGCCAAGTAATTAGTCTCGTCATTTACAGGATATCATCTCCCATACAGAAATTAACTACATTTTTACAAATACTTTCAATGAAGAATAAATAATGATTTTTCATATACAAAAAAATATACAAATAACGATTATCTGTCTGGGCGTTCCGTTTTCCTACACTTTAAGGGGCAAGCCCAGTAGATTCATAAATTACAGGATACCATCTCCCAGACGGACATTAACTACATGTTTTATAAATACAAAAAAAAATTAAAAAGAAGAAAAATAATCTGTCTGGGCGTTCCGTTCTCCTACACTTAAAGGGCCAAGCCCAGTAGGCTCATCTTTCACAGGATACCATCTCCCAGACAGAACTTAATTACATAGAAAAAAAAACTTTAGAAAGAAAATAATAATAATCTGTCTGGGCGTTTCGTTCTCCTACACTTTAAGGGGCATGCCCAGTATGTAGGCTCATCATTCACAGGATACGTTCTCCCAGACACAAATTAACTACATCTTACAAATAGAAAAAATTATAATCTGTCTGGGCGTTCTTTTCTCCTACAATTTAAGGGGCAAGCCCAGTAGGCTCATCATTCACAGGATACCATCTCCTACACAGAAATTAAGTACATTTTACAAATACTCAAAAAATATATATACATCTGATAGGGCGTTCCATTCTCCAACAAAATAAGTGACAAGGCCAGTATATAGGCTCGTTATTTACAGGATACAATCTTATAGGCAAAAATTAAAGGACAAGTCAACCCCAACAAAACATCGAATTGAATAAAAAGAGAAAAATCCAACAAGCACAACAATGATAATTTCATGAAAATCGGATGTAAAATAGGAAAATTATGACATTTTAAAATTTCACTTATTTTAACTTAACAGTTTCTTACACATCCTGGCTGGTATGCAAATAAGGAGATTATGACGTCATCCAGTCACTATTTCTTTTGTATTTTATTATATGAAATATTCTAATTTTCTCCTCATTGTCAAGTAATATACGATTAATTCCTCTTTGAACATGTGGAATTAGCTTTGTTAAATACTATATGGTTCAGTCAAGTTGGTGCTTATTGTGAAATCTATTTAAAAAATGAATTATTGTATAATCATTCAAACAATAAAAAAAAGAAATAGTGAGTACTAGTAGTGGACTTCATCGACTGAGTCACCTAGTTTGGCAAGTGACTGTTTTTTTACGAAAAATAAGCGAAACTTTCAAAATGTCATAACTTTCTCATTTTGCATCCGATTTTGATGCAAGTTTCAGCACTATGCAAATTTGATCTTTCTCAATTTATTCAAGTCAACATTTTCCTTGGGTGGACTTGACCTTTAACTACATTTTACGAATACAGAAAAAAAACGATAATCTGTCTGGGCGTTCCGGGGCAAGCCCAGTAGGCTCATCATTCACAGGACGCCTTCTCCCAGACAGTAATAAATTACATTTTACAAATGTTCAATTGGTCCTATACAAATTTGTCTAATGAGCTAGTTCGTAGTTCCTTTCTGCGCATGATCAAAAGATTATACGCCTGATCAGAGGAAGGTCATTTGTACTAAAGTTATATGGTGGTTTAAAATCTAATGAGATAAGCACCAACCTCAGGCGCGGATCCAGGAGGGGGCCGAGCCGGCCCCGGCCCCCCCCCCTATTTTTTTGACAACCTGCAGAAAAAAAGTGTACTCTTTACCTTGATAGAAACTACGAAAAACAGAAAGAAAGGTATTTTACCCATGATGGGTAATTTACAGCCTCGTAACGACCGGCCCGACCCCGAAAGAATACCCAAAAAAAGGTGAGGGGAAGAATTGGAAAATAGACTTTATATAAAATTTTTCGCTCGCGCTTCGCGCTCGCTTTGCCCGTGTAATGAATCCCATTCAAGAGGGTTAAATGACACTAATATATATATATATATACAATATATCCAGTTCTGATATCAATTTGCACACAATTTTTGAGCTCGCACATCAAGCTTTCATTATTTTGTTTGATTTACACAAATTGTTAATGTGTATCAAAATGTTCAGCTCGCGCTGCGCGCTCGCATTGTTTGATTTGTGAGAAACCTATGCTCTTCGGAAATTCTTACCAAAGTTTGTCAAAATGCTCCTTTATCATGTCAGTATATCAGAAAATTAAGCTCATGCTTCGTGCTCGCATTTAATTGTTTGAGACACACAGCTTGTTTATTTAAATAAAAACGCGCTTAGACTGTTCATTTTTTTCAGGTCGGAATATCAGAAATTTTGAACTCACGCTTCGCACTCTCATTATTTAATTGGTGATACTTGTATCCTCTTCATTAATCACTAAAAACAGTCCTAATTGAGTCACTTTTCACGTTGCTATATGATAAAATTTCGGCTCGCGCTTCGTGCTCGCATTGTTAAGTCGGATACTTATCTTTGTTCATGATTATAAAAACTGCTCTGAATCTTCAGTTCTAAGGACATAAAATGTCAAAGATTTTTAGCTCGCGCTTCGCGCTCGCATTATATATTAAGACCACATGAGATACCTTATATTGTTTATAGCAATAAATACTAACGTATGCTTAAAACTTCAGTCTTTAGTTAAGACTACCCCCTGAAAAACCAACAAAAAAGCCAGATTGTAGCGGCCAATCAAAAAATGCTGATCAAAATATTTTTCGCCCCCCCCCCCCCTATTGGCGAAAGCTGGCTCCGCCCCTGAACCTTGATGTCCTGATTATTCATATATTCTTGTGAATAGTGGTATTCATTTTTACGTCCACATAAAACAACAATGCGTCCACGAACGACTGGTAATTCACAATTTGCCAAGTACATTGTGCAACATGCTAAGATATGCATTCAATGTAGGAATGCAACAAATACTATTTGTCAAATACCTTCATAAAGTTTTAATTGTTGTGCTATTCTAGTCACCTGGTCTATTCAATTTCTTCATCCTGTTATGTAAGGCAAGCTTACGTAATATCTTGCTTTGAAATCTGCCTATCATAATCATGATAATGAAAGGTCATTTGACCAAAATTGTCCCTGAAGTATACAAACTGGTCTATTGTAGAGCGTTGTTGCCCAGTGGATTAATCTTTTCACTTTGAAAGGGATGGTCGTGGGTTCGAATCCCAGCTATGGCGTTATTTTCTTCAGCAAGACACTTATCCACATTGTGCTGCACTCAGCCCAGGTGAAGTTGGATTAATTCCTCGATTGCAATGAGTGCTGAAAGGCAGCTCGAGCTAAAGCCGGGGTAAAAGTAATGATAAACATAGGCGGCGGAAACGGGGTGACGGGGAGGACAGATCCCAAAAAAAATTGAGAGGGGGGATGTCCCCCCCCCTAAATTTTTATTTTTTTGTTTTTTATTTGCTTGTCAATTTTGTTTCCTGCGTCCCCCCCCCCCCTCCTAATTTCTGGTGGACCCCCTTAAAACGTCTTTTGTTCCCCCTAAAATTAAGGTTGAGGACCTCCTTTTTTTCTTGTCAATTTTTGTTTCCTGCGTCCCCCCTAAACCCCTTAAAATGTCTCCTGTCCCCCCCCCCTCCCTAAAATTTAGGTCGAGGACCTTTTTTTTGCTTGTCAATTTTTTTACATGTGTCCATCACAAAATTTCATGTAAGCCCCTCTAATTTTTGTGGCTTCCTCCGCCAACGATGATAAACAATGCGCCTCGGATTAGATTTCTAGATAGATGGTTATGTAATTATAATTGCCTATTATTATTATTATTAATTGCCAACTCCTCATTATCATTCGGTCGGC
The DNA here is from genome assembly GCF_018143015.1 of Lytechinus variegatus. NCBI lineage: Eukaryota > Metazoa > Echinodermata > Echinoidea > Temnopleuroida > Toxopneustidae > Lytechinus > Lytechinus variegatus. The sequence goes on along the minus strand of NC_054745.1, from coordinate 9,118,457 downwards.
CATCAGTTCGTCCACTATGTTTATTGTCTAATTGCCATTTCACCCACTCGCCATTTTTTCTTATCACCAGTTGGTCTAATATATCCATTTAGTTCATACCATTTGGTCTAATTGGACTAAGTTTGAATTGGGCGAAACGAATGAAAATGAAATGGATATTAGACCAAAATGGTTGATACAAAATGATCATAGACAAACTGGTGATTAGACGAAGTGATGATTGGACCAAATGGTTCCTGAACTAAATGGCTGTTGGACGAAATGTTGATGGACGGAATGATCTAAGTCTGGAGACCATGTGATGAGTGGACGAGTTGGCAATAGTGGGATTGGCAATTCACCATGACACAATATCCATGCAAGACAGAATTTATGTCTATTCTCACCACTAGCGTACCTACAGGGGGGGCAGGGGGCAGACTGCCCCCTGCCCCCCCCCCCCCCCTGACGAGTCACAACATATGCAAGGGACCTATCCCTAACGAGAAGTTGAAGACCTTTTTTTTTTGCTGTGAAAGGTCCTTTATATCCTGTTGAGGACCTTTTTTTGCTTGTCATTTTTTTTCTGGCACCAAATCCTTTATTTGTGGTTGATTTTGCCCCCCCCCCCCCTGTGGAAAATCCTATGTACGATACTGATTCTCAGAATCGACGGTGGCGTAATGAGCAAAATCATTTGAGGGGGACCAACCGACATGTCGGATGAAGCAAGAGTTGTATAGCGTTGTGAGCAAGCGCAATAATCTTTTGAATAAGAAATCATTTCTTTTCACTGATTTTGCCATTATATTGAAAAGATAGTAGAATTATACCTTTTTCATTTCCTTTGATTTATTTTTGTCCTTTTATCCCTTGATCGTGAAACTTTTTTATGACATAGCTCCCAATCCATCCCCATCGTTTCACCCCCACCACTTTTTTTGGTGCCCCCCCCCCCGGAGAAAAACACAATTCAAAAGAATATATGAATAACCAGGTCACCAAAGTTGGTGCTGAACTCATTAAATTTTAAACTCACCAACAATGACCTTCCTCTGATCATGCGCAGAATGAAACTACGAACTAGGCCTGCTTGCATCTAGGCCTATAAAAAGTAAGTCTACATGAATTTCGAACTTAACTGAATTATCATAATGTGCAATAAAGCATAAACAAAATAAAATAAAGGATCAAAATGCCTTAAAATCCTGGGAAATTCATGATTTTCGAAAACGGTACCGGCCAAATCGTGGTTTTGGGAACCACTCGTAGATTTGTGTACGCGCACTTGTGTACAAAGTGAATGGAGGTGGAAATAGGGAACCGTGCGTGTGACTGAATAAAGCGCTGCTGTATGAAGTGAACGGTGGTTCCCTATATCACGATCATGCCACTGAGGGCGATTGGACAAAGAAGTTATTATATTTTGGAGAAAAAAGGAAAGCAAATTTACAAGGCAACAATAGTCAAAACTGACTAGTTTGCCTATTCAAATTAACAACAACAACGATGGAATGAGAGACTGCAACTTCTTTGATAAGTGCAGGATCCCCTCTTCCTCTCTCTCTCTCTCTCTCCTCTCTCTCTAAGTGAATATATAGGCCTATATTTCCAAACTAATGTATACAGTGCATAAATGAGAGTTTACTTACATTGCCACCATATCCATAGATGAAGAAACTCAGGAGAGAAGGAGATCAGAAGATCAAGTTCGCATATCGAAGCTGTACATCGCCTATAAGCCTATACGTCGACCTACCGAATTCAATTCAAAAGTCCCGGTTGTAATTCACGACACACGTCTGTGATTTACTTTGACAAAGTTGGTACCAGCCAATCAGATGCAAGGATATTCATAGCTTGTAACACGGTTGTAATATGAAGATCACTGTGAAGATTCTTCGTGAAACACCCTCTGAGCCAGGCGCGTACGCAAGGAGGGGGGGGGGCCGGGTTAGGGGGTTCAAACCCTCCCCCCTTTTTCGTTTCTGCTTGTCTCCCCAGAGGTCGGTCTGGTTGACGCACGGTACCCCTACATAATAATGTATGACGCAAGAAATTGTAAGGACAAAAAGAGGGCGGATCCCCCCATCACTTTTTAGAGACTGGGCGGGAGATTTTTTTTAAAAAATCAGCTCGAATCCCCCCCCCCCTTTCAAAAATCCTGCGTACGCGCCTGCTCTGAGCAACCAGGGAATAATCTCCCTAACAATTCCCGGTTCCGACAATGGTCGGATACTGTTATCCTACCTTTACTTTGAGCTTGACCACTGAACTCATCGATAAAGCTTTCATTCAAAGGGATGGTCCGGGCTGAAAGTATTTATAGCTTAATAAATAGAGTAGAATTTACTGAGCAAATCGCCGAAATTTTCATCAAAATCGGATAACAAATAACAAGTTAATGAATGTTAAAGTTTAGAAATATTTTGTGAAAACAAACGTTATGAATATTTATTGGGTGGGCTGATGATGTCACATCCCCACTTGTTATTTTGTATTTTATGATATAAAATTAGGTTTATTCAATTTTTTTTCCTCCAAAAACTAGAAAAAATTTGATTGAAAACTGATTTATTGCTACAACTTATTTGATTATTAGTAGGAGTGGGCTATACATGGGTCAAAAATACTTTTTTTGTAATTTCAATATGAGAACAGTTTTTTTTTATTCCTTGTAATGTATCTCAACATGAAATGACAATATTTTTTGTCTCGGGTCCGAGAAAAAAGTGTGCCGGGCCAAAATCCAAAATGGCCGCCAAAACCCCCCAAAATCACAGTTTTGGCCACAACTTCTTTATTTGGTAGTCTTTTTCTTTGGTTTTGGTGTCTATTCATATGTGTTTGGGGGCATGCAATTTGTTTTTCCTATAATTAGTACTTTTAAACCATTATTTGTAGAGTTAAAAGGTAATTATACCTAAATTTTCCAATTTTTATAGCCTTTTTTCAGCCAAAAAGTAGTTTTTATTGTCCTGGGGTTCTTGGATATTAGATGGTACGAGGTCAACAATAGCAAGCAGCTTCATAGCGCTATATTCATTTTATTCCTCTACTATGGGTTTTACGGATATTTCTGAAATATATCTTATTTAATAAAAAAATATGTTAATTATCCATAGAGGATATACAGTATACAGTGTACATACGGTTACTGTACATACTGCACTGCATAAATGCATTGGCTATCATGACAAGGCCTGTATAAACTATAGTGTTATACATGTAGAAATGAGCTGTTAGGTTTAGAATTTGATGCCCAGAAATTGAAGATATGTTTTGTCTCAGACACTGAGGACATGTTTTGTCAAATATGCCAATTCAGGGGGAGGAGAAATGTAATTAACCCCACATCATGGCATTTACACTGTAGCTTATTCTGGGCCCCGTTGCGTAAAATTTACCATTATGTTAACTTAACTTCATGGTAACTTGCATGAAATCCTTGGTTCTGATTGGCTGTTGATCAACGTTACCATGATAGTTACCTGACCCCACAAACATAGGCCAGTTACTAAAACACCACAACCAGGTAAAAAAAGCCTCCAAATGAAGAAGATATGGCTACATGTAGATATGTGATGTACATATATGATATGTGATATTTTTATGTGCAATTTACATTGCTGGTTTCATCATGTACATCAGCTGACAAGCAATCAAATTCACAATTCACAATCTTATTTTAAACCTTAGGAGCTTATTTCTATGACACTATAGTGTATATACAGGCCTTGTCATATGTCATGGTGGTCAATGCATGGATATATGCAGTGTAGTACTAGTATGTACGGTAACAGTACATTGTATACTGTATAGCCCGTATGGATAATTAACATTTTTTTTATTTAATAAGATATATTTCACAAATATCCGTAAAACCCATAGTAGAGGAATAAAAGCAATATAGCTCTACGAAGCTGCTTGCTATTGTGACCTCGTACCATCTAATATCCAAGAACCCCCAGGACGATAAAACCTACTTTTTGGCTGAAAAAAGGCTATAAAAATTGGAAAATTAAGGTATAATTACCTTTTAACTCTACAAATAATGGTTTAAAAGTACTAATTATAGGAAAAACCAATTGCCTGCCCCCAAACACATATGAATAGACACCAAAACCAAAGAAAAAGACCACCAAATAAAGAAGTTGTGGCCAAAACTGTGATTTTGGGGGGTTTTGGCGGCCATTTTGGATTTTGGCCCGGCACACTTTTTTCTCGGACCCGAGACAAAAAATATTGTCATTTCATGTTGAGATAAGGTAAAAGGAACACAAAAAAACTGTTCCCACAGTAAAACCAAAAATCACCCATTTATAGCCCACTCCTATTATTAGGGTGATTATTCACACAAGTATGGAATAATGAAAAAAATAAGATTATTATGTAATAACATAAGAAACGGAAAAAGGAAAGGATGTGACAATCATCGGCCCACCTAATGAATATTCATGACGTCTGTTTTCACAAAATATTGCTTACCTATAAAATTCAATAAATTTGTAATTTTTTATCCGATTTTGATGAAATTTTCGGCATTAGCTCAGTGAATCCTACTCTATGTATTAAGATATATATATTTACAGCCGTGATGTTATATGTAGCTAAATTATTTTCTTGATGTGCTTGATGGCCATCACTGTGAGCTGATAGCCACAATCACAAATGCGATACCTATAGCTACTACACTACTCAACCGAGGGGGGTGGGGCACTTAGAATGAAGAGTGGATACCATGTGCTACCAAAAAAAAACGTAAAAAGGATGTATTTTTAAAGATAGGCACGTTACGTACGTAACGTAATAAGGGTGTCAAAACACTAAAATAATGAAAAAAGTGTCTAGGAAAGCTACGTGTTTAGGGTCAAATTTGTGAGGGTAAAAAGACTAAAAAATAAAGGATGTAATTTTTGCCCCAACAGTCAACACTATACGTGCTTATAGATTGCGACTTGCGGGAGGTTTGGGATAATGTAAACCCGACGTCCGTGACTTATTTAATGGAATTGCCCTCCTGGGGAACGTTTCATGAACGGACTTGTCAGACGTTTTATCCGACAAGTCCCATTTTATCCGACATTTACTATAGTAACAGTGCCTTTCATCCAATCAGAATCAATGAGAGATGTCAGATCTGACAACTTGTCAGACAAATATGTTGATGAAACGGTCCCCTGGTTCCCTTTCCTCCACAAACATTTTTTAAATTTTTTTTTTTTATAATTGTTATTAACTGCTCGCCTAGTGTATACTGCACTCCTCTGCCCCCGTGTATAACCCACTCCTATTACAACCAAATATTTCTTTGTTATAATTTTGTAATGAAACTAAGTTTGGGGCTTGCCTTTTGTACAAGCTTAGCTTTTTTTTGGCATGACTCTCCGTTTTACTTTTAAGTACAAATGTCATCTGAGATTTTATTGAATTGTGTTCCTTAAATCTATGATTGTGATATATATATAATATTATCCATTTTTAACCTTGTAATGTTATGTTTATCACATTTTTTGTACAATAGAGAATTGGAAATCAATAAATCAAATCAATCGAATCAAACCAAACATAACCTTTTGACGGTATCACACATTGTATAATCTAGTAATTGGTTGAATTAGTGAAATGTGCACTGTTGGATGAATAACTTGTGTGAAAACAGGAAAATTCAAAGAAACAGGTCAACGAAAGTTTGAGAAAAATCAGACCAATGAGAAAGTTATGAACATTTCAATATTGCGATCACTAATACTATGGACATCCTCACATTGGCAATGCAAAAAAGATGTGTGACTTTTTTATCGTTAACTATCCCCATTACTTTTGTATATATTTCACTTAAACTGCATCTTTTATTACATCTAATCAATAGATATGTAATCTTTTTTATAAAATGGCCTGTCATACAAGTTTTGAAGAATACATCATGGATAGAGTTTGTATCACCATAAAAAATAGGCAAACCTTTAAAATGTTACAAGTTTCTCATTTTATATCCTGTTTGGATGAAATTTGACACTAAGTGCTCTTTTTCATTTTTCTCTAATGATTCAATTCAACTATTTTCTGTGTGAACTTTACCTTTTAATGTACATGGAATGTTCTTGCATCTGAAGACAAATATGTATGAAAATCTGATTCTATAGCTCATTTTGGTAGTTTTGATGTTTTATATTTTGTTTATGGGCATCCCTTATCCCGAAGTTTTTTTCTGGTAATTGTCTAGAGCTTTGTATTTTATGGAAAAAATGAATAAATGAAATGAATGAAAATTCCCATTACGAACACTTCACAAATGCAATCATATCAAACACAATACTTTTAATTTAAGAAATTTATTGAGACCTCCACCATGAATACAAAAATATTTGCACAAAAATAAAGACAATTTTCGTATTATTTTATACGAATATCAGATTCTAACCTTACTCCATTTTAAATTGCAACATTTCTGTTTAATTGCATTCACCTCCAAACATGCGATTTCTGTGGAAAAGTATGAAAATTTTACAAAATAACGATGAGCTGATTTTCTTTAGAATTTTCATGTCACAGGACATAAAAATCAAACCTTTTTTTTTAATTCATACTGCCATAACGTTGCATAGTTCAACTGCATTAATATATTAATGACGTGTACTTGCACGCCATACACGTTGCTCATGTAATTTGATGTCGACTATCAGAATATTCTTCAGGTCACTGCACACCTTACAACTGGACCATGATCTGATTTTCAAACAAATTGCATTTTGCTTATTTTCTGAAAATGTGAACTTAAAGGATCTTAAAGTTGAAATTAACTCAAAGAATACTAATCACAATTTTGGATGATTGCAAGCTTTTATTTTGGAGTAAAGGCCATATTAGCTTCAAATCAATTGCTATGACGACTTTACGACCAGATATTAAATTTGCATTTATTATGATAAGGATCATTTAGCCACATAGCTTAAGTCTTGTATTTGATTAGATCTTGTACATTGAAATAAACTTATCCTTGTGATATCATGAAATCTTGGCTCAAAACCGATAATTCTGATGATCACTAAGACAAAAAAGCATATTTGGGACAGTGTATGAATATTGATTGGAAAAATATCAGACAATTGATGGAATTATGTGCTTATTTTGCTCCCATATCACAGCAATTAAGCATTTTCTTCCAAAGCCATTTGGCACATATCTTTTGTTTATACATACAACACTTGGGTGGTATTTAATTCTGTTTGAACTCAGATCGTTACAACTGGAGTTCGTCTGTAAACACACTGGGTTATTTTTACGCTTTAGAAGACCGGGGGGGGGGGGGGGCCTGAATTATCCCCCCTTGGCCTTTTTTATGATAAATCTCCTGCGCATAATTTGTTTGACCACACTGCTCACTGACAGTTTACTGTCTTGCTCTCCTGCAACTTTTTGAGACCCAAATTGCGTCACCCTTGGGTACGGGGTTCTGAAATTAGGCAAAATTAAGTACGTTATTAGGGTTAAAGTAAGAATTTAAAAAATATTAGCGGAAATACACGGGGAGTTGATGAAAGACAGGGTGATCGAGTCACGTAATGACATGAGCTTACCCTCTATCCTACGTGAATAAAACGGTCTCATGAAACTGAGCACAATTTCAATGATTTTTTTCTCTCTTTTCAAAGCAATTTCGAGTGGGTGGACATAACTCCCATACTTCCAAATGAGAAAATGCCATATAATGAAGCTAGACTTCAATATCCTAAAGGCACGTACACTCTTGATTTTGATTGAATCCGCAGCCGGCTATGACCAACGCAATCTTCTTCCTTGGTATCCTATGAAAAAAAACCCCGTTTTGTGAAGTGGAAGAAAATTTCCAAAGATTTTTGCTATATTCAAAACTGCTTTGTGGGGAGGACTCGCTCTCACATTTCCAATTCAGAATATGCCATGTAATGAAACTAGATTTCAAAAATACACACTTTTTGACACATTATGAATTCATTCACAGCTTTATTAAACACTGGAAAGTGGAAGGTCATTTCTTACAAATACTCATAAATGCATGACGACTAAGTGTTCAAAGTGAAATGACAGACATTGCAATACTTGCATATTCTATTATTGCAACCAACTGAATTGATCTATCCATGATAATTCAAATAAAATGTGACAGTACTCTTTTTTTATTCTCCTCAATATATACAATCTCAGCAAATTATCATCAGGTACTGAAAAAAATACACAGTGATCGGACTTTGTTCGACAAAAATAGAGTAATTTCTTAAATGCCTATTTGCATCTTAATTTCTAGAATTTCAGTATTCTTGGTTTTTTATCAAATGACCATATCTTACTAAAAATATCCTACGAAAAAAAGATCCTACGCAAAAGGATCATAAAAAGTAAAGGTTCTATGGAAAAAAAGGATCTTACAGAAAAAAAATAAAAGCTACGAAAAACAGATCCTTTGAAAACAAGGATCATAAAGAAAAGAAAATTCTACGAAGAAAAAATTGACAAAATTACATGTGCTCCCCTTCATAAAGGCTTGTGGAAGGCGGAGCATGTGGTTGCTCAAACCGAGACGTTGATGGCATCCTCATAGAGTGCAATGACCAGTATTATCCCCATGCCAAGCAAGAAGCCGACGTTTTGGAGAAAGAAGACGAATCCCTTATTCTTGCCACTGTAGGAATGAAGCATCGGGAGCTGGAAGATGAAAGAAAAAAACAAATAACCACCAGTCTCAAGAAAAAACATAGGTTATTGTTCAAAATTAAATCTGAGAACATAAATACATGTACTCCTGATTATTTTTTTCAACCCAAATAATCGTCGCCCATCCAGCCACTGTGCAGCACCAGATCGAAGGTGCTCTATCCCTTGATCTGTTCCAACGCCAAACAGGGTGGCAGCAATTCTCATCTTTTAACGTATATAGGTATGACACAGCCGGAGCTGGAACTCCCAACCTCCCTGGAAGGGTTACACTTCATAATTCTGAAGGTTCTTTATTCCAAAGATTCATAATTCCGAAACACGTAAATTGCCTTTACCTCAATGTTCGTTAATCAGAACATTTGTCGTGTTATTCCGAAGGTTCGATATTCAGAAAACGAAATAAGGTTCCATGTTCTGAAGGTTCGGTAATCCGTAACGAAATAAGTTTCATTGTTCCGAAGGTTGGTTAGTCCGAAAACGAAACTAGGTTCGTTAATTTCATTTTCGGATTAACGAACCTTTGGAATTACAAACCTCACTTCGATTTCGGACTAACAAACCTTCGGGATTACGAACCTCATTTCCTTTTCGGACTAATGAACCTTCATAATTACGAACCTTCGGAAATACGAACCTTCAGAATGATGAACTTTCAGAATATCCGAACCTTCAGAATAACAAAGCCAAATGAACCCACACTCTGGTATAATTAGGATATATATAAAAATCTATTAAGTTGAATAAATAATTTAATTTTACATGAAAGTTTTATTTGCCTAATCAAATGAAACCATTTGCATTTTTGTTGCTTCGCTACATGAACCCCCTTCCTCAAGGCTCAACATTTCATGATATGGTATTTGTCTGGAACTTTTTTTGATACCCGATCACAAAGTTTGTAATAGACACGCTAATGAGCTTTTATTTCAGGAAAGACAAACATTTCTGGCAGGGGCGCTTGATATTGAAAAAAAATGAGGTTTCCATTTTCCATAAACAGGAGAATAAAAAAGTGACTGTATTGTGCAATGGTCTGAAATACACATACACTGGTAAGGAGTCACCAAGGCAGCTAAAGGGAATAATACATGTAGCTTGGGCTATGTAACTTAACACATATTATCATGATTAGTTGGTATGACATTGATTTGAAGCACCTGTAATTTATTTCATCATAGCACCACCGCCATATCTGCATCGGAAGTGATCTTGTCATTTGAATCACCGACAATTTATTACTCCATTACTATCTTAAGGCCCACATTCCACAGAACGGAGACCATTGAAAGGTCATTGAAAGTGTTACAGACCATTCCAAAGATCATCCCTGATTTATAAAATTGGTGAGGTCTTACAGCGGTCTTCAAGATCACTGAAATTTGTCATCTTTGTGGAATGGCTCAGAAAGACCCCTCAAATAACTCTGAAAAACTGATGGATATTTCTTGTCTTACTGGTCTTGGACTAGTCCTATAGTGATCTTTCAATGGTCTTTCAGAGATCTTTTATGCAACAAGTGATCTTTCAGACTTCTTTCCATGGACTTTGCCTGATCTCTCATGAGTCTTACAGTGATCTCTGCAAAAAACTTGAGAGACTGCCAAAAGATAATTGAAAGACTATTAAGACCTTTGAAAGTTAATCGAAAGACCGCTGAAAGACCATTTTCATGTAAGACTGTTGTAAGACTGTTTTGAACCATTTAAAAAAGGTTTGGAGCCCATGAAGACCACTGAAAGATTGGTCAGGACTCGTGCAAGACTTCAAAGACCATATTAGGTTCATTGAGAGACCTCTGAAGGATCAACCAAAATTCATGGTCTTTCAAACGTCTTTCAGCAGTCTTGTTCTCTGTGGAATGGGGGTTTAAGCACTTATCGAATGACGAACTTTAACACTGGATTTGACACTATACCCTATCCTCATAAACTAATACCCTTAACTTCACATAATAACATAATGCAGCCTACATGTACACCTTGGTTAGAAGAAATACACAAGATATGAAGCCCAGAGAAAAATTGTGTCAAATTCCCAATGCCGAAGCAACGCAATCGAAGATTAAGATGGCCTTACCATGTGCACAAGCCCAACGTAGAAAAATGTGCCGGCGGTAGCAGCGAAAATCCAGGCAGCAGCATTCTGCTGCTGTGCGAGAGGAATGCCGACCCACAGTCCCACAATGCAAGTTAACGCGGACAGGAAGTTCCAAAACACCGCTGTAGATAGGCGCATACCCTGACTGAGAAGTACCGCCAAGTCACCTATAATGAATGATGAGGATCATAAATTATAATGGTGCTATTATAATAATAATATACAGAGACTCTACAAACAATAGGTGATCTTTTTTGTGGTGGAATATAAAAGAGAATTTTCATTGATGCCGATATAGCTCCACCTAAGAAAGGATCACTAATCACTCTGAAAGTTACCTTAACCCTGTCTCACACTATGCAATCGGTTGTGATCTGAATTTTGAAATAAAAATGTTATAACATTGCTATGGACATTCCAACCAATAAGATCTTAATGATCAGACTTCACAATAGTGGTAGGACTACTGAAATCAAATTCAGCATAGTTCGAGCATCTCTGTACGAATAAAAGCAAATTCAAATCCAAATCGTAATGACGTCATCATCGGCTGCGACTTGAAGCTGATTGGGAATTTACTCCAACCACAGGGTTTGCCGCAAAGCAAAATTATGGTTTCATTATTCCTAACATTATGCCAAACTTAACATGAAATTATCTTCCTTGTTAGAACTTCAAGAACACGAGCCCCCACCGCCCCCGGCCATATGATCTCCCAAAGTACCTCAAACTAGATAGGGTTAAAACACAACATGACAACGTACCTAGCTCATGAGGTAACTCGTGACAGAACATCGCAATAGTCGTGCTGAGACCGGCAGAGATCGAAATAGTGAATGAGGCTCCGATCGCAAGCCCGTCTCCAAAGTTATGCAGCGCATCACCCAAGACGATCATCAGAGGAACTGTTCCACAACCTGAGAAAGGGAAGGGAAATGAATAAGATGAACTTACAGGTCATTAAAGGAGAATGAAACCTTTGGAACAAGATAGCTTGAGTGAAAAAAGAAAATTCAAAGAGAGAGATCAACAAAAGTTTGGGAAAAATTGGACATATGAGAAAGTTATGAGCACTTGAATACTGCGATCACTAATGCTATCGAGATCCTCACACTGGCAATGCGACAAAGATGTGTGATGTCACTTGTGAACAACTCTCCCCATTACTTTAGTATATACTTCACTTAAACTGCCTCTTTCATCACATCTATCAGTAGATCATGTGCTCCTTCTATAGGAGGGCATGTAATACTGATTTTTGAAGAATACATCATGGATAAAGAGTTTTCATCACCATAAGAAAAAGCAAAAAGATACAGTTGAGGGTATTTTATAGTCCACCAAAGGGAAAGTTGTTCACATGTGACATCACACATCCTTGTCACATTGCCAATAGGAGGATCTCCATAGCATTAGTGATTGAAATAATTAAATGCTCATAACTTTCTCATTATTTGCCTGATTTTTCTCAAACTTTCTTTCTTCTTTATTCTTTGACTTTTCTGTTCTCGTTCTAAATGTTCCATTCCCCCCTAAATTTCCTATTTCTAATAAAAACCTACATTTTTCATACTACAATAATAATAATATAGTTTAATACCCCACATATTCTAGCACTTAAGTTAATACAATATTCAAGAACTAAATGTTATTAACACTGCTTCAGCATTGCTACCATAATAATACATTTTGTCATTTAGGCAATTGGGACTTTTCGCTTTGCGATGCAGAATGAAACTACAAATGCACTGTCAAGGGCCGGTGAATCAGGACAGCAGTTTCATCAACGTTTCAGAGCTGACCAAAAAATATCACGAACATGTTGTAGGTCCAGAGTCAACAACGAAATTGCTGTTACGATTCAACGATCTGACAAAGATTTCATTGTTAGAAAGGGAATTTGACAATGGATTATCCACATCCTGGAGAGCATCTGCATTACTGTTACCAAAACTCCGGACTACCTTACAATGTAAAATGGTCAGCGATTATGCTCGTTACTTTTATTAGCTACAGATCATGCAGTCATGAAAGTAATGAAGTTTTTGAGGCAACATGTTTTTTTTTTTTTTCGAAATTTACCTTTCGTCCAGCGATTCTTCTCTTCCAGGCCATTTTCAGCTTTCACCTGCAAAAATAAAATTTCAACATTATTTTAAGATCTTAGCCAGTCACAAGTGTCAAGTCAAGACAAGTCAAGTGAAGGCACTCGGCAGCAGAGGTGGATTCAGGGGTGGAGTTCACCGTCCCGAAGTTCGGGTAGGTGGAGCGTATTGTAGCGGGAGTGAAGTGGAGTGGAGCCTGCACGAACTTCGCCCGACGTAGGGGTGGAGGTTCTTTCTTTCGGATTGAAAGAAAAAAAAAACATATTTAACCCATGTATTAGAGATATAGGGTAGAAGACAAGACAAAAGAATTGAATTACATCTTTCGCTCTCCTCACTGTTAGGATATCTTTTCTTTACGCTACAGCACCCACTCTGTACACATAAGAGCATGATGCAGAACGGTTATTTATCATGGGGGCATAATGGTTCAGTGGTTATGACTCTCATATTTCCATCTGAGAGACGTGGGTTCGATTCCCAGCCATGGCATGTTTTCCTTCAGCAAGAAATTAACCCACATTGTACCGCACTTGACCCAGGTGAGGTGATTGAATACCCGGTAGGAAGAAATTCCTTGAATGCTTCAGTGTCTATATGGCAGCACAGCTAAGGCCAGGGTAATAACGGTAGCGCTTTGTATTCTCAGGCAAAAAAGCACTATATAAATCCAGCTTTCATTATCATCATTATTACTTGGGTTTAGAAATCTTGAGACTTGCTAAAAGTCTAAGACATGGGACTACTGGAAACAACTTCAGCAGTCGAACAAGCTCACGTTGCACATATATTACCATGTGCACGTAACTAAGCCTTTGAAAAATTCCATACTCTTCTATTTGGAATGATCGTTTCTTTTTTTTCTAACCCAGGTACAAACCAAAAACAGAACACAGCGTGCTTAAAAACACCAGTAGTAAGCGCATTATAAATGTTATGAATTATTATTATATTTTATCCTGTAAACCAATCATATATTGTACTGATGATGGCATGGCCAAAAGATAAATAAATTAAATGAAAGTAAATTTCAGGAACTACATCTTCATCATTATTATTCTGCATATTCTAATACAGAGATGCCAAGTTCAAAGACCAGCTATGCGTGAGATTTTCTGTGAATCTGAGTGAGATCACTGACATTGTGCACAATGTCTATGGGGATAGGCTGTGATAGTTGCATGAGACAGAGATTTTAGGGGATAAACAGTCCAAAATGCTCGAGTCTCACGCATAATGCTCTGCTAATATGAAAATCTTTTTTTTTCAATTATCGAAAATGCCCCCCCCCCCTCCATATCCCCATTCATCTTGACAAACCCTGACAGTGCGATATTCTTGGCAGCACAGGAACAATCATGATTCAATGTCATTTCAGTTTGGAAAATATACGAAAACAAAATAAAATGAATATATGTGATTGAAACTTATTAATATTTCATCAAATGCTAGTTTAGATATGAAAGGGGAGGAAATGAGGGTGACACAACATTACATGTAGCTCTGGTGACAATTACTCCGGCTTTATTTTGTATAAGTTATGGAGTTAGCTTAGGGATGTAGTAGGGTCTAATGGTGGGGGGTTTATTTCCAATTCATCTAATGCCAATTAATCCAATTACCAACTTGTCTACTATCATTTGGTCTACCATTATTTTTGTCCACTATCCGCATGGTCTAATTGCCAATTCAACCACTTACCATGTCGTCTAATAACCAGTTAGTCCAATAGCCATTTAGTCCATATTTGGTCTAATTGGACTTAATGCCAATTGTGCGAAATGAATGAAAATGAAATGGATATTAGACCAACTGGCTATGAGACGATGGTCATAGACGAAATGGTGAGTAGACAAAGTGATGATTGAACCGAATGGTCATTGGACCAAATGGTTGTTAGACGAAACATTGGACTGAATGGCCATTAGACTAAATGAAAGACGACCATGTGGGGAGTAGACGAACTGGCAATTTACTGTTAGGGGTAGGGTTAGGTTATTGAAGTTGGTCTTTCCATTATTGTGTGGAATTTACAGCAGAGAAATCGCTGCCGGAGCAAATATCATAGAAACGATTAGAGAGGCACCTGGGGTGTTCTTACCAGATTTTTCGAGGAGTCAAAAACTTTTGCTGACCCTTGACACGACTTTATAGGAGGCTTGACCGAATCCATTCCCATGCCTGCATCATGGTCAAGGTAATGGGCGTGTCCACTGTCTCGCGAGTGAGAATGACCACACTAGTAGGAAAAAAACGCAAAAATATGTCCACAGAAAATTAGAGGTCCTAATAAGGAACCCTGAGGAACTACGTATTGCAAATTGACAAAATTTACAAAACAATACAGGAAAACAAATACTAGCCTATAGCCTAACACGCGCAAATGGTACTCTAAACATGTAGTGTTGACTCCTGGGGCAAAAAGTACATCCTTTATAAAACAATTTAGTCTTGATTTTTATACCCTCACAAATTTGACTATAAACACGTAGCTTTCGTAGCAAAATAGATAACCTTTTTTCATTATTTTAGTGTTTTTTACACTCTTATTACATTACGTACGGAATATCTTGAAAAAGACATCCTCTTTATGTGTTTATGGGGTCGCGCATGGTATCCACTCGTCAATGTAAGTACCCCCCCCCCCCCCCTCCGGGTTTGGCCTAACTCAACATCCCACTTTACAGTAATATACACACTTTCAGTTTCATAGTCATTCCATTCCATAGTCTTTGCTCACTTAATAAAAAAGACCAGGGCCTTACACACACTCATACAATGAACAAGGTTATAATATAACCTTGTTCTCAGTTACATCTCCATGTGTGGCAAAATAAGGGTGGCAATTTTGGCTTATTTTCTCTTTTTCTATGGGACAAATGCTTGTTTTTCTTACACTGTCAGTTTCCATTACAGCTATCCATCACATAAATTGGCTCTTATGTAAATTCGATTCTTTAAATCATTCTTTCTTAATTAAAAATAGAGGTTGAAAAATTGCAATCCATATTACTTTCCACCAATAGATGGCTTACACAAAAATATGCCCACAATTCAAGTTTTTGAGCGCTCTGGTGAATGCAAAAATTAATCCCAAGTTACTAATAAAAAATAAACTGAAAAGTATGGAAATAAGTAGTTTTGGTCACAAAAGTGACATTTTAAAGATTTTTAAAAAGTGTAAGCTACGTACAGCATTGGCATAACATAGTCCTATCTGTAGATTCCCCACAGGTAGGATGGTTGCAGTGCATGGAGGCACTGATAAGTTACAAGCAGTACTTAAACACTACACGTGACTGGGCTGGGAGCCAATGAAGTAATTTTAAGATATATCTAATATACTTACGCCAGTCATAGCGGAGAACCTCTCCAGAAGAAAGAAGAAATAGATGGCGAGTTCTATGGCGAGGCATTTCCACACATAGGCTAGCTCAGGATTGAGTGGGCCTTGGAAGGCATGGTTATGATGACCGTGGGCATGGAGTCCGATAGCCTAGTAAAAGATCAAAATGGTTTATAAATTTTCAATTGGTCCAATGCTAATACATACCAACTCGTCTACAATCATTTGGTCTACTATTAGTTCATCCGCTATCCACATGGTCTAATTGCCATTTCGTCCACTCACCATTTTGTCTCATAACCAGTGAGTCCAATAGCCATTTAGTCCCTATTTGGTATAATTGGACTTAATGCTAATTGTGAAATATGAATGAAAATGAAATGGATATTAGACCAACTGGTTATGAGACGATGGTCATGGACGAAATGGTGATTAGTATAATTAGAAATAATTGTTGATTGGGTGAAATTAATGAAAGGAAATGAGTATTAGACCAAATGGTTATGAGTTACATGTAGTAGAATACTAAGTTTTAGTGAAAATATCAATTCTTACATTTCTAACAAATACATGTACCTACCAAAAAAATGCTGGAAAATAATTTATGTAATTTATGTATTTCATTGTCTTTTTTCATTCTTAAGGGTTGAACAAATGCTCAAATCAAACCCCAAGAGATGTGCCTTCATAAATGCTGACATGTTTAAGGACAAACAAACCTTGTGTTTAAAACCATGACTAGTACTTGTTTTTTAAGAGTTTAATAAACCAATGATATAGGATTTGTAGAGCGCATGTATCAACCTTGCTAGGTGCTCAAGGTGCTCCTAAATTACTTCGGCTAAGCAGGTCTATCAATTCTGGTGCGCACATCTTTTTGAGGAATTACTTCTTGCCTGTACCCATTTCCCTCACCTGGGTCGAGTGCAGCACAATGTGGATAAATTTCTTGCTGAAGGAAAACACGCCGTGGCTAGGATTCGAACTCAAAACCCTCTTGTTTGAAAGGCGAGAGTCAGAACCACTAGAATACGATGCGCCCACAGGTTAATGCACATTTCCTTCAGTTATATCCTCTGTAATTAGAGACAATCTCCACTAAAGTTAGAAATTGTTTTAAAGAAGAAGATCACACTGTCAAAAAGTACATGGTAAAATAGCCCAAAAATAATAAATATTGGTGAAGGTTTGACGAACAATGAAAGATTAAGAAAGTTATTAGAATATTATTTATGACGTCATAGATGAGCCACTGCCCCATATGTTATGTAATATAAAAAGTTCACATCTTTTTAATGATCCATGTTGACTATTTTTTCTTTCTTTCAGGAGCAGGTATAATGATTTGTCTGTTGATATACTAAAAGCATAGTAACATTCATTTTTTTTTTTTTCATTCATGATACATGGAAAGCTGCTAGCGTATGTCACAAATTAAAAAAATTCTTTTAATAACTTTTTAAAACTTAATGGAATTTCTTCAAACCTTCAGCAATATCTTTTATTATTTTTTCTATTTTTACAAGCTTTTAGTCAGGGTGAACTTCCCTTTTGAGTGTCAGATTTGAATCCTTGGTTACAGACTAATAGTTACCTGTGGTATCAGATGCATTAGAGCATCCCCAGTAAGTGTTGATACGGCAAGGGCCATCATCGTCTGCGTTGCACACTCGTACACAAAACCAGACATGCATGGGACGAATAATGCCCCAACAACTGAAAGAAGGCTAATGGTGATGACAGATAGGTGACCATAAATCCAAACTGGAAAAAAAATCATATTATTATCATTAATTATTATTATTTGTTTGGCGTCACCTGTGCCTGGAAGGCGAAAAGCGAATCAGTATGACCAGCAGGTCTCTCCTCCCGATATAAACCGATTGGGGGAATGCGGGTGGACCACTACACCGGGGTTTCCCCCTACTCTTATACGAATAGTGCAGTGGGTTCTTAATGTGCAAAGGTGGTGACTCTCCGCTACACAGAGACTCCATTTAACGTCCTATCCGAGAGACGGAGTGTTTTCCATTGTAACATAGCCTGCATCTATGAAACATGGGAGAGACATTTACACACAACCCACTGGCTTCAGTCATCCGCCCGGGGTCGACTCGAACCCACGATCTTTTGTTCGACAGGCTGACGCGACATATAGCGGGCAGTGTAACATCTCTTTCAAAAGAACAACCAATGGAGTATTATCCTAATTACAAAAAGAACATTTTGCGGAAAATTGTCAGTTACTTATCCCTAATTCTCCCGGGGGGCCATAATGCCCCCCTCTCAACAATTTTCGTGATATATCTGCTGCGCAAAATTTTTTGACCTCACCGCTCACTGACCTTTTACTTTCAAGTCTCGCGCAAATTTTGAGACCAGATTTGTGACCCCCGGGTACGCGGTAATATGACATTACACACCATATTAAATGCAAGTACATGTCAGACCCAAATTTGCTCATAAACGTGATTTCATGTACAAATCCAATGCAAATTGTGTATTTAGCCAAAATTCATAAATGTATCATTATTTCTACTTTTACTGATTAAACTTAATTAATTTTGCCTTGTTTATGATCAGAATTTAAGTCTGAAACGATTTCCATTGAAAAAAACAATAAAAAACAAAAAGTTAAAAAAAAAAACAAAGAAATACATAAGAAATTAAAAAACAATAAAATGCATAAGAAATCCGTCTTGGTACCAGATATTTTTTCATTCACAATTGTTAGGAATGCTATGAAGAATATTTTCACCAAAAAATAGCATTCTAGGAGCTTTATTTATTGAATCGGAGCAAAAAGTATGATTTCATGAATAAATTAGCATAATTAATTCATATAAAATAAAAACAAGTGGAATGCCTCTGCCCGTCTCACCTGCATCACGCAGTTCAATATAGCAGCAGTGCTGACTTTGAATACTACACTTAGTACTCTAACTCGCACAAGATGTTCAGTGATACATGGTTACTCTTATGTCCACTTTTTATGAACTAGACCAATAAACTTACAGAGATATGATGGTTATTCAACAAAAAAACCCCAACATGGCCAAAGTTCATTGACCTTACATGACCTTTGACCTTGATCATGTGACCTGAAACTCGCACAGGATGTTCAGTGATACTTGATTACTCTTATGTACAAGTTTCATGAATCAGATCCATAAACTTTCAAAGTTAGGATGGTAATTCAACAGATATACCCAATTCGGCCAAAGTTCATTGACCCTAAATGACCTTTGACCTTGGTCATGTGACGTGAAACTCATGCAGGATATGTCCAAGTTTCATGAACTAGGTCCATATATTTTCTAAGTTATGATGACATTTCAAAAACTTAACCTCAGGTTAAGATTTCGATGTTGATTCCTCCAACATGGTCTAAGTTCATTGACCCTAAATGACCTTTGACCTTGGTCATGTGACATGAAACTCTAATTGGATGTTCAGTAATACTTGATTAACCTTATGGCCAAGTTTTATTAACTAGGTCCATATACTTTCTAAGTTATGACGTCATTTCAAAAACTTAACCTCAGGTTAAGATTTGATGTTGACGCCGCCGCCGTCGGAAAAGCGGCGCCTATAGTCTCACTTTGCTTCGCAGGTGAGACAATATATGAAGTCAGTGAAATTTACACATGCAACTGCATCGATTACTTCATTCTCTACCATCCTGCAAATTTTCAATGTGATAGCGCAATCCATGGCTGAGATCTTGAGATCCCCCTCCCCCCAGGGAATGACAAGAATCAAAATACCCCGGGAGATTTAGGGTTAAGGAAAGCTTTATTTGAGTAATTTGTAATAGTATCACCATTATCAATTTGAGGAACCAGGATTATCATACCATGGTCATTCTCCGTTTCTTAAGACAATCATTACTTGATAGAGTGATGTTGTGATATGTTGTGAACTACTTTAACTCATTGTTTAAACTATGATGATGTCATTTATTTGGTCTAACCTTGGTTAGCAATTGAATGTTCTATTTTGTTAGCTTCAATTGCCATATGCGATGTGGGCCCATTGCATCATAAAGGTATACTTTATAGTGAAATTTGGTACAAAAAATATAAATAACAATAGCAATAGGCATTTATATAGCACCGTCTAACTAGAAATAATCTATGCCGTGGGGCATTGATGTTATCAATATTACGAGCTGTTTCCAGCTCAGTGCATTCAAGGAATTAATCCCGCTGGCTACCCATTCATGTCGCCTTCAATAATCACTTCAATTCAATGATCTTTGTTGAAATTGCATTACTTACTCTCTGCATTTGTAATCGTACTAGTAGGGGTCTGATTTTCATTTTGGCTGCACATGCCCGACAGGGTCTGTTGAATCAAGGATGGACACAACTGCATATACTGGGACTCGGTGAGACCGGATCCATGATCGATCCCGTGAATGTCTAGGAGTTCCGCCCCCGTGTAGCATGTCTGGTTGGTAGAGATACATTGACGGATTAGTAAATCAGCACAGCTAATGATGAATAATCTTGTTGCTCGAGCTAGGGCTATCACTAGCACATAACCTACAGAAAGTGTTGATGTACTATGATATAAAATTCAAAAAGTATGACTTTGATTCCATGAAAAAGGTGCTAATAATTCAGTACATTATGTGATGTCTTTCAACTGTATGATGTTTTTTACTTCTGTCTTTATTTTGTTTGTGAATTTATATCAATAATCAACCACTGCACAGGCAATGTTGGGATATTTTTATGAGGGAGGGGGGGGGGGGCAAGATGAGCTTTATTTTCTTCTCTCTCTCAATGGAATTAAAGGGTAAAATAGAATAACACAAACTAAACCCTTTTTCTCATGGTCTTTCTTTGAAGTATTGTCCAGTATGTTTATAAGAATATACCTCAATTAATTGAGTACGCAGTTACCGCAGCCGCCCCCCCCCCCCCCCCCGCCCCGCGTAATCGAATCAGCATGAAAAATACATGAGGGCGGTTTTGTCCTCATGACAGCCGAAATGGCCCCTAAAATGCATGCTTTGGGGGTGATCATTCTTTCTAGAGTCGCCCCAAGATCTTTTACAAAAAATGTTCAAACTATTTTTAAAAATCAATGGCAGTATTAAAAAGTATGGATATTTCATTTTACTGCATAATTTGCTAGTTGCCCCTAAAAAGTAGCTTTTACAACGAAAGAAAAAAAAGCCCCCAAAATTCTGCAATTGCCCCAAAGAGGAAAAAAGGTAGCTTCCCCCCCCCCCGCAAAAAAAAATCCCACCCTGACTCGATTAACTAGCAAATATGAACTTACTGCAGACACGTTCAAATTAACGGATGATGCGTTATTGGATGATGAACCCGCAGAGCGCTCCACGCGATGTCCCACCGCTGCCATAAGAACGTTCCTCCTTCGACGACGATTAAGGTCGTCGTCACCTACGACAACCGGCATTTCAGTTTGGACAGCGCCAGCGCTGTTTTCCGTGGAGCCCCCGATACCAAGTTCCGAAAGTAACTGATTGAATTCTGAAAGACAATATACATTCAAACTGAAAACTGGGGTGTTTGATGACACCGGATGGTGTCCATAGAGGATGACACTGAGGTGTTAAAATTGAACCCCAGAGATTGAATATAACAATACACATTGTAAAAAAGGGTGTTGTAATAAAACCCATTGATGGGTGTTGAAGGAGCACCCCAGAGTCAGCACTGTTGTAATATGATTAGTGTGGGCCTATGTTTCTTTTCACTCAGTCCTCCCTAATCTCTGACTTTTTTTTCTGTTTCTTTCTTTTTAGGTAAATTTCTTTTTCTTTGTTTGTAACATATTAATATCGAAACCAATCGACACCACTATAGGGAAACTATAAGTTTCAAGCCATGCTTTTGGGGGGCCAGTCAAATATATTGCTGTGACACACATGACTGACACATGACACATTTCCAAACACCCCCTAAACAACTTTTTTGTGGGCTTTATTTACACATTTTGTTCCCCAAAGAAGTTGTTGACAAAATATGACCTTGGGAAACCCTAAACACATTTTGCTAGTCTTTAAAAAAAGCTTTTGGGGAAAAACATACCCTAAATATGTTTGACACCGCGATTGACCTTTGACCAGTCTTTCAAAACCACCCTTTTTCTTGAAAATCTGTGTTTTTGATACCCTTAAGGAGTCCACAAGCGGACCGCGGCAAGCCCCTCCTCCCCCCCCCCCCCCCAGTTTAATAGTTGGCCCTTCTTATATCCTCATTTTATCAATATATCTGTCTTAAATCTGAATTTTTCAAAAGTTATATCCATTGTCTTATTTGTAATGGATAATTGCGATGTAAAAGTAATGAATTATTTTATCATTAATGATTTATTCATTCTTGTTGGACGTTACATTGAATTATATTTTGTGAGATATGAAAAATAAACCAAACTGAAACTGAACTGAAACCTGTCAACAGTTCAGTTTTGTGGTGTACAGATTTGCTAAATTGCCTAATTTTTACTGTGCTTACACATCATTGATAATATTCGATCAAAAGAAGAAGCAAGAATTCTACTACATTATAATGCTGATTAACATGCTGCAATACTGTATTCATGGAATGTCTCTTTATAAATATAGCTACAATAATAAATGACATTAGTTGAATATAACTAGTTACATTTACATCTAGGTTTCTAAGCGCTTTAATAATGACAATGATATAATACTATGTTCCACTTATATACCGCAAGTTCCGCAACTACTATGATAGCATACACTCTACTGCGGTTGATATCCTATCATTACCCCGGCTGTACCTGAGCAGCCATAATAGCTTTAAAGCATTCAAGAAATAAATCCTAGCAGGTATCTATTCACCTCACCTGGGTGAGTGTAGCACAATGTACAGTCCCACACATAAAGTGGACCATCTCCCTTCCCTGGGGAGTATCCTGGCCAGGCAACCGTTTATAGGTGCACACATGCCAAAGTTATCACAATGACGTTCATGTACTACGGGTATCCATTTAACACTCGGGTGGAGACTGGAGAGTGACTAACGTGCCTTGCCAATGACATTAGCGCGGGTGGGATTCGGCCCCTGACACTTGGTTTAAGAGTCATATGACTGAACCAGTACACCTCCACAAATAATACAAATTTTACAATTATCATCTAATTATCACTCATGTTGTCCTATCATTTATTATTATAATTATTGTTTTCATCCATATCTATCTTGATAATTAATTTATTCTTATCATTCTTATGTTTTTGTTTTGTTTAATCAAGAAATAGAAGTATCATTGTAATATTATTATCATTATTATTATTACCAGAATTCTTTTCCCAGTATTACCATGAGTATTAGTAATTTCAGCATTAGGTTTGATCATTAATCATTATTAGGAGTACTAGTATGTATTAAAGTTACCTTCTTTGTGAATAACTCCATCTGTACCATAGGAATCAAAAACAACATCCGTGAAGTCATCAGTAGATGGTAAGCTTGCCTCGCCGATACAGTATCCCTTTAACATTCTCGATATAACGTTTCCAGAGACAGCGCTGACCTCACAATGGCTCGCCCCGGCTTCATGGTTTTCCACTGTTGCGGAAAAGACTGATGTGGCATCGAAACACTGAAAAAAAAATGAAGAAAATGTAAGCCACATCTTATGACAAGCAAATCATTGAAAAGACTTCAAACTTTTCCCAAACCTACTTTGCACTTTATAACTTTTGAATATTATTGAAATCTTGAAATGTATCCCATAACTTATTGATAGCATCAAATCCCTAATCTTGAGATTGAAAATAATCATAGCACACAAAACTTTGAATGATGATCATAATTAAGTGATAAAAAATACTAATAATAAATGAGGATAATAACAGGGGCCGCGGAACGGTTTTCAAAGTGGGGGGCTGAGCCAAAAGTGGGGGGGCTGACCATGCTAAAAGTCACAATCATATGGTCAATTTTACGTTCTTGTACACGGTTTTGGAAAAAAGTATGGGGGCTGAAGCCCCCAGCCCCCCGGTTCCGCGGCCCCTGATATAATAATAGTATTAATAATCCTTGATCATCAATAGACATGATTCTTGCACATTGCAAATGTTAACAAGTTACTGAATAATTTTTTTTAAAGGCAACATGCTTCAAAAAAACTTGGCTTTAACGTTGGTAGACTAGTATTAAGTTGTTTTTTTTTTTATTAAACTGTTAAGTTTTACTACTAGTTTAGACCAAAAGCTTCAGTCTCTGTATTTTGGTCGTTCCGCTGAACTGCGTTGGCTCACTCACCAAATACGTGAATGGGGATGATGTCAGTAAAATGTCAGAAATTGTTGAATAAATCCCCAGAAACAACGGCTATTCCTGCTACTAACCACGCCCACCATGACCATGGCTTAAGATTCTAATACTTTAACCTTCATTTTACCTTTGCTTGGGTTGTAGCCGTGTAATCCTCACTAATCAAATGTAAGATTTCTTCCAAATCCCCTTCAGAAAAGGTAGAATTCGTCCCACTTTCGTCAGCCGACATAAGCTTCCCGTACACCACTTCCTCATCAAGATTTGTCCCGCCAGGCCCGGCGGCGCACAAGGCATCGAAGTCGTACAGAGCATAGAGCAATAGCGGTGCTGCTTTTTTGAATACATCTTCACTGAGGCCATACTCCGGGTCAACATTAAGGGCGTTAAAGAGATCGTTTACGAAATTATCCGAACACTGCAACAAAAAAGGAGGTGATAATATGGATCATGAATTCTTGCTACGATCAGTAAACAAACACGAGTAACATAACAGCGGGAGTACAGTATAGCAATTCATAATATCGCAGCAAACGTTGAGAAAAAATCTATTGGGGACATCCCCCATTTTATGCACCCGACACGCAATGACATATTCATGAGGGGGCGTTTCAAGCGACTGGTTGTAGTAAATATTGAAAACAGTATGGTGAATTCGATATTCTCTTTCGGGCTCTCCCCTTTTTTGCACGTTTATTCTTCGGGGGGGGGGGGGGGGCGTACCTCTAGATAACAAACGGCGACTGGTGATACCGTGCTGCATGGAGAGAATTTTGTTTAGCATTGTTTTATGAGAATTTTACCTCAACGTCGTTTGCGCTTTGAAAGATTCATGGTTGTTTTATCTCTTGCAAGCATGCAGTATTTAAAAGGGGTGCACCAGGCTGGAAATATTTACAGTGCGAATAAAAAAACGGGACAGATTTGAAAAGTCGGTAAAATTTTTGTTTCAAATTATGATTATTTTGGTGTTAATAGGTGCTCTGAGGTCTTGTCTTTCAAATGCCATTAAAAACAATTTAGTTTCGTTCATGCTTGAGCGAACACGGAATGCTTTTGTCTGGGGTTAAAAAGGAGGCTTGCGCCATAATGGCATAAAATGATAAATATGATGATCGGACTTCTTGCTAATCACCTTACTTCCTCTTTAGCTTTTCATTATCTCAGTTGCCATCATTTTCGGATTATGCGGTCAAAATTCATTTTCAAATCCATTTATTTGCTTGAATTGTTCTGTTGTTATTTCCTTTTTAATGTGTCCTTATTTAGCTTCCAATATTCCTTCATGAAGCAAAAACAAACTTGAAAATCAACCGAAGTATGGGAGAGCGTGTATTTTTCAAAGCACATAATTAAAGTTGGTCAAGGAATTAATAACCCCTTGAAAATAGGATTCATGTCTTTTAAAGGTACCTAACATAATTTGCTTCACATAATAAAATACGATTAGAATAATTACAAGTTCTCCCAATTAACAATGCAAATCTTCTTGCTTGGGTTGACACAAAGTCTTCCTTTCTTTATTTATGAAGGAAAATTCAAAGGTTAAAGAAGTTTTAATGAAAAAACAACAAATGATTCAAGTAAATAAATAGATCTGTAAATGAAATTTGGCAGCATAATTCGAAAGTCATGGCAAAGATAATGAAAAGGTTAAGAGGAAGTCTGCTTATTAGCAAGGAGTCTGATCATCAAAATCTAATTTCTGCCATTTTAGCGCAAGCCTCACTTTGAATCCCCGACAAAAACGTCCCGTGTTCGCTAAAGCATGAACGAAATTTATTTCTTTAAATGGCACTTCCGCCTTAGGATTTCATAGCATCTATTGAAATATAGATATCATAATTTGAAACAAATTTTTTATAGACTTCAAAACTGTACCGTTTTTTTACAAAGCGAAATGCTGAAAATTTGATCAAAATAGGATAAGAAATAACGAAGTTATTGATTTTTGCATTATTCCGGTGAAACAGTTCTAGGCATGTCTTCATAAATATTCATTAGGTGGGCTGCACGATGATATCAGATCCCTACTTGTTCTCTTGTATTTTACTATATGAAATTGGGCTTATTAAAAAATTGTCTACAAAGAACTAAAACGATTGGATTGACAACTAATGAAGTGCAAAAGATGTTCATTGTCGCTAATTATTTCGTCATAATGGAAAGATTGGAGGACTGGAGACACATCATTTACGCATGTATAAAAAATGAAACAATATTATGATTTCATGTAATAACATAAGAAAAAAGAAAATTGGGATATGACATCATCAGCCTACCTAATGAATATTCATGACGATGTGCATATAACTGTTTTCACAAAATATTGAACTTAAATACTTCGTCATTTGTTATCCGATTTTGATGAAGTATTCAGCAGTTTGCTCTGGGTACTCTATTCATTTAGATTTCAGTATTTACAGCCCGGACCATCCCTTTAAGATCACATCAAAATAGTCAGTTCCAACAGGTTCCAACCTCAGAAGTGCGTGTCACTAATTTCCTAAAAAATTTGCATGCAGGGCGTGGACAGAAGGCGCACATGACAAAATAAAGCAGTTTCACGACACAAGAACAAGAAGAGAGAGAAGCGAAAGGACAGAAAGTATAAGAGATATTAACATTTTCTGAAATATTACGTCACAATCTCACAAAATTAGATCGTATGAATGAAAATAGTTCAAAACAATTTTCTCTTTCGCAGCTCTGTTATGGTTCCTAAAATGATCCCCTTCCACATGGTTCCAATTAATTTAATACTGGGTTATATAATTATATAAGTGTATATTAACAAGCCCCAAAACGGTTATTTTGCAAAGAATGAAATATATATGTATATTGTGTGGATTACCGAGTAGGCCTACCTAAAAATTGCACCAATTCGAACTGGCGTCCGATAAATATGTTTAAAAATAATATGTGGAAAGTATCAAACTCGAAGTGATGAATGGAATAATGACGACTTTAAGTTCGACCAGCTTAAAACTTAAGACAATCAATGACTAGCACACTTTTGTAATAATATGTAAATGATAATTTGCAAATCATCATTATGGGCCTCTTTATCAAATTAGCTTTGGATGTAGTCTAAAAATGAAGAGATCGGTTGCAAAAGGTCTTAGATCCATTCTTTGATCAAATTTGATTTTTGTGATTCGAGTGGCTCAATAAGATCATGATACCAAAGAAAAGTTGAACTTTCCCGTTAAAAGTGAACAAAATGGCAAAGATTTTTTTTTTCAATTGGGGTTAGGTCCATTTCGGTTTGGTTGCAAAAGGTGTTAGGTCCACAAAGGTTTTTAAGAATATTTTTTTTAAATATGAAGACAGATAGATCCCTTTGTGCCCAATTTTATGCTCACGTGGTAGGGTATCATGAAAATTAAGTTTCGCATGAGAATATTCCAAAATGGGAAATAAAAAAATGAACAATTTGAAATTCACATTAAAACGTGAATAAAAGTGGCTAGGTAAAATCACGATTTTATTCAAATGAGATTGTATTCATTTCAGTTTTCTTACAAAAGGGGTTAGGTGACTTAGGTCCACAATATGACAACTTGAAAAAAAAATCGAAGACACGTAGATTTCTGTTATACCCAATTTTATGTTTACATGATAAGGTAGTTCATAGATGATTTTTCGCGGAATGGTCCAATTAAAGTGGACCTTACAACTTTTGCAACTCAAACTCTTCAAACTTGGGAAGATATTCAAATTCTTTAATAAAAAAAAGTTTGAATTTGAATGAAGAGTTTATGGACTGGATTTAAAACAATATATATTTCCTGAAAATATTTAAACAAGATAACATCGCACCACCATTTCTTCATAAAACCAATATCCTTTTCTGCGCTGGATATATGCTTCAATTTTGCACATTCGTGCAATTATATTAAACAATCGTAAAAATAAATAATCTTCCCCACCTTCATA
This sequence comes from Lytechinus variegatus, assembly GCF_018143015.1. Lineage (NCBI taxonomy): Eukaryota > Metazoa > Echinodermata > Echinoidea > Temnopleuroida > Toxopneustidae > Lytechinus > Lytechinus variegatus. The sequence goes on along the minus strand of NC_054745.1, from coordinate 9,090,009 downwards.
TTACAGAAGCTATAGGGCCTAAATAAATTGTTAAAAAAAGTTCTGGGATAACATTTATATAATAATTATCGGCATCAATGGTGCAGATTGACATTTTGGTTTAAAGAAATAACATGGATACAATATTATCATTTTAACTTAAAGGTCAAGTCCACCTCAGAAAAATGTTTCTTTGAATCAATAGAGAAAAATCAGACAAGAACAATGCTGAAAATTTCATCAAAATCGGATGTAAAATAAGTTATGACATATCAAAGTTCCGCTTATTTTTAACAAAATAGTTATATGAACGAGCCAGTTATATCCAAATGAGAGAGTCGATGACGTCACTCACTATTCATTTAGTTTTTTTATTGTTTGAATCATACACGAATTTTACGATTAGGCGGCTCCTTGCCTAAAACACAAAATGTTAAAATAATGGAATTCCACGTGTTAAGGGAGGAATAAAACTTCATTTCACATGACAATGACGAGAAAATCAAAATATTTCATATTTCCTATAATAAAATACAAAAGAAATAGTGAGTGATGTCATCAGTTCCCTCATTTTCATACCGACCGAGATGTGCATATAACTGTTTTGTGAAATGAAGCGAAACTTTCTTATTCTTTCTTATTTTACATCCGATTTTGATGAAATTTTTTAGTGTAACAGTTGAATTTTTCTCTCTTTATTCAAATCAAGTTTTTGTTGGGGTGGACTTGTCCTTTAAGTACAATGCAACGAAGAAACATATGAAAACGTAAGATTTATAAAAGGAATGAGGTAAAATAAAAAACATCGAGGGCATAAAACTCTCAATTTCTGGCTCTGCAGCAAACGCATGCGTATTTCAGCTTTCAACTCAATTTATGAATAATTCATATCCCACGTACATGACGTAGGCCTCGCAGCCCCATATAGTTCATGCGTACGATTATTACACGCACCAATCTAAATTTTTGCACCCGCCACGCACTGATCACGTGGCATATGTCCTTTAAATTCATCCACTATGCATATGGGGGCGTTCACCACGCGGCGATTGGTACCTCGTGTTTTAAACGTGGAGTACAATTTTTCATGTTTCATGTAGTTTTTTTAAGTGCGTTTCTTTAGATTTTTACACTTTTTTTATTTACACACAGCGAATCTATGATATCTTAAGATTAAACTAAATTTGAATGCAATATATTTCGTTGTTTTAGGAATAAGATGGATTGATATTGATAGGCCTATGTATGTCGATGGAGGAGAGAACACGGTGAAGCCGGGGTGAAGCACAAGGGTTTTGATTTATATCTCTATCTTGATAAAATAGTTTAATTTCAAAATATTAATTAAAATGAATTATTGATAACAATTATGAAGCTTACCTCTGAGCAGTCATTCCAGCGGTGTTCACAACCAATCCTCGCAAACAGCGTCGAAATCAAGATGTTGACTTGTGTTAACGTGATGTTCTGATTATGGTTTTCTGCAAAATCGCCATTAGCTCTCTCTGCTGTTAATTCCTCATCTAGGAGATAGTTTCCTATTCCTGCAAAATAGTTCTCTTCCAAATCGTGGTCATGTTCGTGGTCGTGTGCTTGTCGTCGAAGTCGGGGAAATCCCTCCTCAGCCGATACCGACAACGGTGGGAGGAGGAGGAGAGGGAGAGTTATGCACACGACACAACAGGAACAACACCGTGCAGTCGCCATCATTATCGCTATGTCTAAGGTGTACTGCTTATGCTAAGTGGATAGGGCCGTGTGCAAAGAGCATGCGGTCTGTGTGCGGAATGCGCGTTTCCGTTTTACACCCTGGCGAAGGCATTTTCCGGAAAAGTAGCCAAAAAGCGACTAGTGAAGAGTCTACGTCTACGTTTGTTTACATTATCAGCTGGGCGCGCGATCCAAAGTCCGCACCGAATGTTTGCCTTGATCATTTGCCTTTGCCGATTTGCTGATGTCTGTCTTTCTCTCTATCTGTCTATATATCTATCTCTCAAATTCTATCTCTATCTATGTAACTGCAGTATCTATCTATCTAATAATCTTCTCTGTCTCTCTCATTCTTTATCTAACATCTATCTATCTCAAATTCTCTATCTCTCTCTATCTATCCATCCATCTGTCTGTCTTTCTCTATTTCTCTCTCTCTACCTACCTATGTAACTACAGTATCTATCTGTTAATTTGTCGCTCTACTCTCTCATTCTTGATCTATCTGACATCTATCTATCTCTCTATCCATCTATCTATCCATCTGTCTGTCTTTCTCTATTTCTCTCTATCTATTTATCTATTTTTTTAACTAGAGTATCTATCTATCTGTTAATAATCTTCTCTGTCTCTCTCATTCTTTAATTATCTATTTAATATCTCTCTCTATCTATCTATCCATCTGTCTGTCTTTCTCTTATTCTCTCTATCTATTTTTTTAACTTATCTATCTGTTAATTTGTTAATATTCTTGTCTCTCTCCCTCTTTATCTATCTAACATCTATCTATCTCTCATCTATCTATCTCTATCTATCCATCTGTCTGTCTTTCTCTATTTCTCTCTATCTATATATCTATGTATCTATCTATCTGTTAATTTGTCTATCTTCTCTGTCTCTCTCATTCTTTATCTTTCTATCAGGCTATCTAGCATCTATCTGTCTCTCAAATTCTCTATCTCTCTCTCTATCTATCTATCCTTCTCTCTCTCCTTCTCTCTCTCCCCCTCTCCCTCTATATATCGACCTCTCTGTCTCTCCCCCTAGCTCTCTCTATCTATCCATCCATCTCTCCCTCTTTCTCTCTCTTTCTATCTATCCACCTCTCTCTCTCTCTATTTCTATCTATCTGTCTATCTTGTCTCTATCGGCTATTTATCAGTCTTCTATATCTATCTTTCGGCAGCTTCTAAGTGTATCAATCCATCAAACTTCAATTTGTCTTTCCATTATAAGTATCTGTTTATTTTGATTTTGTCTGTCATTCTATTCATTTAGTTAATAATTTATTTTTAGAAAAAAAAACTATCATAAACAACGCGACTGCAAAAGCATGTTCGGATTTCACTCCTGACTGCCGCTCTCTCTGTACATGAAGTGCCGAGGAACTCTGTGCTCTGATCAGTAACATGCGGTGGTGGACTCGCCTGTGTCGCACGCTGAATGCAACCAGCGACGTGTGTAGACTCTTCACTAGTCGCTTTTTGGCTACTTTTCCGGAAAATGCCTTCGCCAGGGTGTAAAACGGAAACGCGCGTGCGGAATGCGAGTTGCTACGGGCGATATCTTCATATAAAGCCACACGTACACAGGCTCACTGAATGAAGCCAACGTGAACTTTACACCGCGTGTACATAGCGTAGATTCCAACGAGGCCAGCGCCAGTGCACAGTGGACAATGGCGTTTGCCCACGTCATTTGAGTTGTATAATCTTCGATGGGGGACCGATTCATGCTATTGTTCCATTCGTTGGTATTAACTCCGAACTCCCTGGTATCTCGGTATATCTATTATTCGGAATATGTAAGATAGTTCAGTAGACAGCCACAGGCATGCCATACAGTGTTGTGTTCTATATGGGTTTTGAAGTAAAAGGTGGTTGCCACCTTGTCAACCTTGGGCGTTTTTTTATTTAGCATAATAAGCACAATCATGCAAGTATAGCATACATTTTATAAGTAATATACTGCTTTAAAAAAAACCGGAAAGACTGAAAACACATTTACGATTTTTTTTTACATGAAAACTGCTCTAAATACCGATCGGTGATAATAGAGGACTTACACCCTAGAGATTAAACATAACACCAAAGAGTGTAAATGTAACAACAAAAAGTGTAATTAACACCTATAGGTGTAAAACTAACCAAACCAATTTAGCACCGGTGTAAACTCGTGTCCTCTATGTACACCGGTTAACACCACAGTTTTTGCTGAGTGTCACGGTGACGAGGAATTCATCCGACCTTAATTTTTATTGTAAATGAAATAGTCAATGTAATCAGTATGTGTAATTAGCATAATATGAGCTAATTAGAAGAATGACAGAATGCTATATACGTTCAAGTAAAAAGTCATTAGTACAGGTCCCACATACTGTGACAAAGTCATACGGGGAAAGATCATTTTCACATGCAGCTGCTATTTTATGGAATAATTTCAGAAATATACAACCATACGAAAAGTTTAGAAGTAGCTTGAAAACACATTTATTCACCATTTTATAAACAATTTATGTAAGAACCCAGTGCTTTCTCCCTCCCTCTCCACTCCTTTTGTAAAAAGCGCTTATAGAGATACAGTGCAACTTTGCTTGTATTTTCCGCTATACAAAAACGTTTATTAGAATGAGTGCAATAGACTCTTTTGAGAATAGTATATAAACACCTAAACCATAGATAATACAGCTCTTATATGTGCTTTCCTATGACGAGGAATTCATTTATGACAAATATTTTCTTTTATAACGTAATGAGCTCAATTTACCAATTAACTTGTCATATGGAATATTATATATTTCTTTGTCAATATATATATATATATATATCCACAAAAACCTGAAAACATGAATAAAACAGTCTTGTATCCTAAGAATTCATTATGGCAGTGGTTTCCATTTTAATCAAATAAGTTTCCTTCCGTAATTTGCATAATTAGTGTGTGTAAATATACAAGGATTTCTTTGTCAGTATCTAGAAAGCCTAAAATTATGAACAATACAGCTTTTTTATCATGTCTCTGATTATCTATGACGAGAAATTCAATCATAGCAATGATTTTCCTTTTTATGAAGTGACCTTCACGTGTGATTAGCATAGTTCCTCAATAATTAACATACAATATGCAATATATATATATATACATATATATATCTTTTTTATTATATATCTCAAAAAACTTAATCGTGAATTATACATCTATTCCAAGGTTTGATATGGCGAGGAATTCTTTAATTGCACTGATTGTTTGATTTTTTTAATGTTTTTTTCATGATTTGTATAATTGCTATTATCCACTAAGTAATCTAATTTCGATATACAATGATTTCTTTGTATTTTTGTATCTATATTAGAAAGCCTATGAAGAATGAATAATACCGCTCTTCTAGGGTTTTATAAGACGAGGAATTAATTCATTAATCAGTTTCCTTTTTATTTAGTGACATTTACGTTATTATAGCTCACCACGAATTGACATACACATACACACACACACATATATATATATATATAGATACATATATATATCTACACAATATTTAAAATAAATGAGTTGCCAAAGCAGTTATACATGTATAGCTTCACATACTTTCTCCCATACGTGTACTGTATCAAAGCAAGCTATAGACCAGTTCATAGTTACTTCATGCACAATTTTGGTCAAATGACCTTTAATTTCTTTCATCATGATAGGCAGATTTCAAAGCACGATATTACGTAAGCTTGCCTCACATAGCAGGATGAAGAAATTGAATAGACCAGGTGACTAGAATAGCACATCAATGAACACTTAATGAAGGTATTTGTTGCATTCCTACTTTGAATGCATATCTTAGCTGTTGCACAATGTACTTGACAAACTGTGAAATACCAGTCGTTCGTGGAAGCATTGTTTTTTTTGTGGATGTAAATGAAACGAGAATTCAAAAGAATATATGAATAATCAAGATATCAAAGTAGGTGCTTATCTCATTAGATTTTAAAGCACCATGTCACTTTAGTACAAATGACCTTCTGATCATGCGTAGAATCTTTTGATCATGCACAGAAAGGAACTGCGAAATTGCTTATTGATCCAGCTGAGGCATGGCGGCTTGTCATTGTTCAAAACCCAACTTCAACCGACAAAGGAATTTATAATTGGTATGGTGTCGAAAATCTGCCTATCTGACGGTCAATTGGATCAGGGTCGCCCTGTCGTCTCTCTGTGGTCTAGTGGTTAACGCACCGGCGTTCAAAGCTGGGGGCCCGGTTTCGATTCCCGGCAGAGACATTTTTTCGGCATCACCAATTTTTCCAAAGGGTAGATATAGCTCTGGGTAACTTTGATTTAAGCTACGCCTACCAATGTTCTCTTCATCCATTTCTTTACACAATATCTATATATATATATATATATATATATATATATATATATATATATATATATATATAAAGCCATATATATTAATATTTATATATATATAATATATGAAGATTTTGGTTGCAAAAGGGGTTTCGGACCATTCTTAGAAAAATCATATTTTTTATTCTCACTTTTTGCAATATTCTTATGAGAAAGTAAATTGTCACGATGTACTACCCTTTCAAAAAACATACAATTTGGTATATTATATAAAGAAATCTACATGCCACTAATTTTTTTTTTCAAGATATTATTTTCAGAAATTATCATTATGGACCTAACCCCTTTTCATTGCTTTTGCAAGCAAACTGAAACGAATCAAATCTCTCTTGATTAAAAAAAGTGACTTTTCTATGCCACTTTTATTCGCGATTTAATATGAATATCAAATTTTCTTTGGTGTCATCAGAGCGACTAAAATCTATAGGTTCTGAGACAGAAAACAATGAAATTGCATTGTTCCTTCTTACAAGAAACTTTTGTGGTTAATTCTAAGATTCATAATTATAACACACGTCAGAGACATCTTATTCACCAACCCATTGCTAGAATTAATGCTACGTTGAATTCATTCAGAACAAATTGTGTTAAAGAATGGAATATGTGTCCTGCTGATATAAGAAATAGCAGTACCCTGTCTCGGTTTAGGAAATTATGTCATAAATATCTACGTGATAAATTTAAGACTAGTTGTTAGTTGCACCTGGGGGTGACATGTTTGGAGTGTGAATGTGTGTGTTTGTCTGCGTGAGTGTGCGAATGCTTGCGTGTGGGTTATGTTCCTGTTGTGATCTTTAAATTCCTTGTAATTTTTATCATTTTTTTTCTCATAGTTGTTCTATATTTAAGTAAAATATCATATGCAGGGGCCCCTGATTACAAGCTGTGCTTCTTTGGGGTCCCAAACCTGTCATTTTCATCAGTTTTTTGTAATGTAACCATTTTATTTTGTTTGTACTTTTGTACTTTGTACTTGTTTTTGACTGGTTTGAATAAATTCAATTCAAAATATAGACCTGACCCCTTTTGACAAAGGAACTCTTCATTAGAGTTTGGTTGCAAAGGGGGTTAGGTCCACTCCAAGCAAATCATTGTTATTTTATTCTTCCGTGTTGCAATATTCTCATGCGAAACTAAATTTTCATAATACCATACCATGCGAACATAAAATTGGGTCTAAAAAGAATCTACCTGTCTTCATATTGTTAAAAAAAAATGTTTTCAAAAAAATAATTTCGATCCTAACCCCTTTTGTGAACCTACCTAAAATGGACCTAACCCCTTTTAAAAAAAGTGATATTTATTTTCCATTTTTGTTCACTTTTTAACAGAAATTTCAACTTTTGTTTGGTATCATCTTATAGAGCTACTAATAATCTATACGATAAGACAAACAAAAAATCAAATTGATGAAAATGGATCGAATCCCTTTTGCTTTGCAACTGAGCTCTTACATGACTTAGAATGAGTTGTCAAGTGCTATCTAAAAAAACAGAATACATAAATAATACAACTCTTTTAAGGTTTGATATGGCGAGGAATTCATTTAAGGCAATGGTTTTCCTTTCTTACAAATGTATTTGCTATAAGTAGCATTATCAATATAATGAGCTAAGTAGCATATTAAGCCTACGCCGCTGTATCATCTTTTCCATTGTATTATCTAACAAGGGTGAAAAAATTACAATCTGCTGAGGTTTTCTATTTAAAGGAAATTTCCCTTTAAAACAAAATTTATTCATCATAATAGCATAATCAGCATGACAAGCGAATATATATATATATATATATTTACATATGGGTGTGTGTGTGCGTGTGTGTGTGTGTGCGCGCGCAATACAAAGCAACGTTGTCAAGTGTTATCTAGACATCCCCAGAAGGAAAAAGCAGTAAGAACAGTAATGGTTTCCAGTATAATTTTACTGGTTTCCAGTATATTTTTACTGGGCCAGTTGATTTTAACTGGACCAGTAAAAATCAACTGGAGACCAGTTCCAACAATTGCATTCCAGTTGAAGCAATTAGTTAAATTGTTTTTCATTAAACTGGTGTCACTGGTCCAATTAATGGTTTCCAGTAGAATTTTACTGGTTTCCAGTATATGTTTACTGGACCAATTGATTTTTAACTGGACCAGTAAAAATCAGCTGGAGACCAGTTCAAACATTTGCATTCTGGTTACTGGTCCAATAAATAATGACTTTTAAGTCAGATCATTTATAAATTATGAAAAATGAATCTTGCAATTCAGAGAAACTTATTATCGTTATCATTGTTATTATTGCTCTTACGATTATCACAATTATTATGATTATTATGATCATTGTTGTAATCATTCTTATTACTGTTATTATTGTTATTGATATTGTAATTATTATTATTAATATCATCATAATTATCAAGTATTGATATTAACATTAAAATAATTATTTCCTCTAATTATGATTAAGATCAAAGCAAGATGTATTCCTCTGATATATAGTCAACTGGTCTAAAGTAATTCAATGTTTGAAATTAAACTGGTCAAGACCAGTAATACCAGTAATTCTGATGATGCTGATCACGTGGTTTACCTCATTTGCATATTTCCTGTTTTTTTAAGAAAAATCAAGATTTATAATGGAATATCCTTGCAATAGCACTCATTGTTGTTTGAAAACCTTCAAAATAAGTGTGTGAACTAATTCACAATGAAAATGTGTAATTTCATACATCACATTCAAAATAACAGCAGAAAGATTAATTTACTAACTATCTTTTCCATCACATTTCACTGGCCATGGTATATAACAAACCAAATGCATGTAAGAAACTGATCCAGTAAGACCAGTACGAGGACCAGTTAGACCAGTATGAAGACAAGTGAGACCATTAACAACCACCAGAAACAAGACCAGTATAAAATTCTAGTACTTTAAAACCAGTTTATTTTTTAACTGTACCAGTAAAATTTTAACTGGACCAGTATGCCAGTTAGACCAGTAAACAGATGTTCCAATTTCCAGAGTTACCAGTTAAAATTATACTAGTCTAACTGGTCCAGTGGAACTGGTTTTTCCTTCTGGGTCATCAAAACATGAATAATACAGCTGCTTTCTTTATTCATGACACTACTTTTTAATCTTAATTTTAACAAAATGGAATCACCCATTAAACATAATGTTCATAATGCGTCAATTAACATGGGCCTATGATTATAGATTTCTTTATACCTGAATATATAGAAAGTCTGAAAACGGTATATCTCGTCTGATTACATTGATTAAAATGAAATTTAGTGTTAAAGTGAACACCTCATAATCATGATAATATCAACCCGAGGTGGGGGGCATTTACATTGACGAGAGGATACCATGCGCGACCCAAAATAAAACACGTAAAAAGGATGTCTTTTTCAAGATAGGGCACGTTACGTACGTAACGTAATCAAAAGCAGTAAAATAATGATAAAAGGGTATCTATTTCGCTAGAAGATTAACGTGTTTAGGGTCAAATTTGCGAGGTTATAAACAATCAAGACCAAAACGTTTATTAAGGATGTTCTTTTTGCCCCAGGAGTCAACGCTACGTGTTAAGAGTACGATTTGTGCGAGTTGGGCTGTATAATCATGATAATGATGTAAGTAAAGGTAAAACCGACGTCCGTGTTTGAAATATCGCTGTACTTGTTCAGTTGTACAATTCAGGTAATACTTGCCAAAAGTATCGGTTTGTGTCCAATACTTTTTAAGGGTAGGGTTTCACACACCAATACTTGTTAAGGGGTGAATTTTCAGAAAATGGAAAATACGTGTTTAGGGTGCTTTTTTAGACCCCATGGTCGCGCGTGGAATCCACTCGTGAATGGCTTACGAGGGAAAATAATGACAGAGAATTCTTGACATTGCACATTTGGTTTGGTTTGTTTGTACTCACCGTGTAAAAATCACAACAAAATAGATTGTACAAGATATTAAGATTGAATCTGTAAACACTTAAAAAGATATGGTGGGTCGCTCTAATGGCTCTGTTCTTCCTAGAGGTCAAATATTTGTTAGTTATCAGGGGCCACAGGGGGTGCTTCAGTCCCCTTCCCCACTTTTTTTTCCAAAACCGTGTCAAAAAAGTATAAATGATTATGATTGTGATATTTTGCATGCTCTGCCCCCCCCCCCAATTTGAAAACCGTTCCGCTGACCCTGATTATGTAAAAAAAAGGGTAGATATATGCCATAAAATAACCACATACATTCGTAATTCCGAAGCTTCGTTATTCCGAAGGTTCGGATATTCCGAAGGTTCGTTATTTCGAAGGTTCGTAAGTCCAAAAACGAAATGAGGTTTGTAATTCCGAAGGTTCGTTAGTCCGAAATTTTAATGATTAACGAATCTTATTTCGTTTACGGACTAATTCCGATTACAATGGCTGCGTTACAAAAAAAATAATAAAAACTAAGACCATGAATGAATTCCTCGTAACAGGAACCCTTAGAAAAATGATGATTTGCGCAAATGTACACAGCAAAAACTGTAGTGTTAACCGGTGTACATAGGACCACACCAGTTATTTTACACCGGTGTTAAATTGTCGGTGTTAGTTTTACACCTATAGGTGTATTGACTTTGGTTGTTACATTTACACTCTTTGGTGTTATGTTCAATCTTTAGGGTGTAATTTTAACACCTCAGGGTGTGGTCCTCTATTAAACCCAATTGGTGTCAGTTTTAACACCAGTTTTTAAAGTGTAAGGCATGACTGCAATGAATGAATCCAGATGCCATTGATGTCATAATTCTACATGAGTTAGTAAACATATTTGCAAATCCCTTTTCAAAAAATCAACTCGAAGATTGATACTAAAAAGTGTTTACTAGACAGATATAATGTAAGCTATTGAAAATTTGTATTGAAATTGATTTTAATGCAATCCTTGTAGGTTTATGACATTCGTTAATTGCAGTCATACATGCCTTACTTTGGCGCAAAATTTACATCAATGCAAAGAATACCTCCTGATCATCCAAGTGTTAACACATACCACATAATATGGTATTGAATTATTTGGGAGAAAATATTTCAGGCCACACATAATAATGCATTGATGACACAGTTTTCTGAAATTGGGTATTTGTAAGGTGTATTTTTTTTTACTCACACTGTATATGAATAGTGATTTCTTTTTAATGTGCACTTCATTTAACAGATCATCATTATTATTCGGGGGCCGGGGGGATATTGCTAACCTTTTTCCCTGTTCCCTTTCTTTTATATTTCCCTGCAAAATCCGCCGGGTGGGACTACTCCCCCCCCCCCTCCCATCCCCTTCAATGCCAATGTTCGTAATTATGAACGATTGGTGATCTTTGATGGGCACTAAATGAACACCCACTGATCAGTGGACATTTGGTTTAAATCATTTACCACAAGAATAACCAGTCGTTCGTAACTTACGAACAGCTTTATTCCCCCACCCACCCCCTCCCCGCCCCTAATTAACAAACTATTTTCTTGACCATGTTAACGATATATACCTCTGAATGTAGGTCCCAAGTTCAAATATCTTGGAATATTGACCTGGCACACTTAACATGCTCAATTAGAATTTGTCCTCGCAAAGCGATGAACACGCTGATACCAATCCCGTCTGTTTCCTAACAATTATTTGTTTTTCCTTTTCTACCTTTCCGTGTGTTATTTTAAATCAATGGTAGGCCTATTGCCTATTCTAGAATATGGTTAGCTACTTAATTCTGCAATTACATGCCAAATTACCCAAATAAAAACGTGCCAGTCGCCCCATAAAGCTTTTATCAGATCTATACATCTTGTTAAGTTGTGTTTTACTGTGGATTTACTTGGGCTTTAAAAACATGGTGCAAGAACAAAAGAGACATATAACGATTTCCCTTTTGCATCCTCAATCATCGATATAAAAAAAAACTAGACAGAGCGAAAACGCGCTCTTTTGAGGCCAGCGGAAACACTAAAAGTACTCCAATAAACGGTCAAGGGGACACATACTACACTCTTTTTTTTATTCTCGTGCGTGTTAAGACCCGGTCACACCGCCCGAGCGTTGTTGGAGCGGTCGTGGAGCGGTAGGGAGAGAGGGTCGAATTTCGCTCACAAAATTGGGGGGAAAAAATAATAAAAAAAAAAATCGAAATCGAAAATGGTGGACGGTTGCGAGCGGCGATTCTCTCCGCTCCACGACCGCTCCAACAACGCCTGGGCGGTGTGACCAGGCCTTTGTTGTAAACGTATTGGTATGGTCCCATTTTATTTTCTTACAATTTCAAGGTCGTGAGTGGGGCAGCATTCAAGAAGCTCTCTCTTTTTTTGGCCAAGGGGGAATAATATATGGATGCTCCCAACCAATTACCTTCATTATATATGTTATACAGTAAGAACGCTGTTTAAAATTTTTATACAACGCTGTTTACAATATGAACATTACAGTAATTGTTTAAAAAGTTTAACCAAGTTCAACAAATTAAACATGATTGTTTAAAAAAGATAATAAAAAAGTGAAAATTCATTTGAAGCTGCACCTTTTTTTGCGCTTCCATTTCTTGAAGGTTCAATATATATATATATATATATATATATATATATATATATATATATATATATATATATATATGTAAAGAAATTGATGAAGAGAACAATTGTAGGCGTAGCTTAAATCAAGGTTCCCCAGAGCTATCTACCCTTTGGAAAAATTGGTGATGCCGAAAAAATGTCTCTGCCGGGAATCGAACCCGGGCCCCCAGCTTTGAACGCCGGAGGCATGATGGCTTGTCATTGTTCTAAACCCACCTTCACCCGACAAAGGAAATCATAATTGGTATAGTGTCGAAAATCTGTCTATCTGACGGTCAATCGGATTGGGTTCGCCCTAGCCATTAACCCGTCTCTGTGGTCTAGTGGTTAAGGCACCGGCGTTCAAAGCTGGGGGCCCGGGTTCGATTCCCGGCAGAGACATTTTTTCGGCATCACCAATTTTTCCAAAGGGTAGATAGCTCTGGGGAACCTTGATTTAAGCTACGCCTACCATTGTTCTCTTCATCCATTTCTTTACAATATTTGAATAAAAAAAGAGTTGCCAAAAGCTGTTGTACATGTATAACTTTGCACATTTATATATATATATATATATATTATGTACATAATCACGATTCTTGTTGATTCAAAAGAACAAACATAGTCTGTTCTTTTGAATCAACAACAATCATGACAATCGTGATTATATACATAAATTGGAAACAGTTCGACATAAACAACATGATCAATCTAACAGAAAAAGGTTGGAAAAGAAGTGATGATTGATAGAAAATTTTCTTTTATTAGAAATGTGCTCAAAACGTGGCATTTGATTGACTGTACAATCTTGATGATAAAAGTTGAACTAATTGCAATTTTACAAACGACTGCACTGCAAAAACTCAGGACCGTTGATTTAACACCAGCCCGGAATCTATATATGTCCACACAAGAGAAGTGTTAAACAACACCATTTTAGTTTTGGTCTAACACCAGATAAGTGTTTATACAGCACCAATAATTATTACAACACAATCGGTTTGATTCAAAACTGGTGTTGTTTCAATACTTCTCGGTGTGGACATATATAGATTCCCGGCTGGTGTTAAATCAACAGCGGATTTTTGCAGCATGATAATTTATAGCTATAGGTCAAATTATTTAAAATCCTTGTTGCAAAGAGCCTATAAGCAATAAATAGCAAATGTCAAATCAATTACAGAACATATTTATGATGGATTTAGAGACCTCGAATTAATTTGCAATTGAACGTAATTTCTTATTACAATTACACACATGAACTATATTGCTAATCATAAAAAGGCAAGGAATTCTGCAATGTTTAATCATCTTGTTTTGTGTATTGACATAAACCTTGACGGTATACTCCCAAGTCAATTCTGTATTAACTAAGTTTGTGGAGGAAAGCAGCAATATGATTTATTAACCTCCAATAGCTTGATTGAATAAGAGAAATCAAATTCATAAATAAACACAAGTTTTCACCGCAATGTTCCACAACAAAATCACGGCAAGTGTGACAATACACATGTAAAATATATAGTTAATATATGAAGTCGCACTACAGCAGCTGTAGCCGTCAACAGTGATTGCGTAATGTACGCTTAAGTTAAAACTGTGGTGTTAACCGGTGTACATAGAGCACCACACCAGTTATTTTACACCGGTGTTAAATTGGTGGTGTTAAGTTTTACACCTATAGGTGTTATTACAAACACCTTTGGTTGTTACATTTACATTCTTTGGTGTTATGTTCAATCTCTAGGGTGTAATTTTTACACCTCAGGGAGTGGTCCTCAATTAACACCAATTGGTGTCAGTTTTAACACCACAATTTTTACTGTGTACGCTTAAGTTAAAACTGGGCCAATAATTTACGATGTACATGATAATAATAGATGAAATATAGGCTATTATTAAAACACACAGACTACAAACAATGGCACAAACATTACATGATATAAAGATAGATTCATTTCGCTTACAGATCGAATAAACATGTCATAATTTGTGTGTGATACAACCATCAAGGAATAGTGAATAAATGCATTTTAATGCATATTTCATTTCAAATATATTTACTGTCTATGTATACTTATGTAAGATAAAACATATTCCTTGGAAAAACAATAATTGAATCTCGTAAGAAAAAAATATACATTATATATATATATCAGGTATTTTGATAACAAAGTAAATTGATTTATAATTTTTTCATGCCCTTTTTTCGTTTTCGATTATAATTGTCAATAGTTTATTTTCAAAAGTATAGATGTGTTGATCACGATCATTGTACGTTCAAACCAATCTGTGTAATTATGGTGCAAATTTATTGAATACGTTTTGAATTCATGATCATGTGTTCAAATGTGTTTGATGAGAGAAGGGTCTTAAATATCATGGGGGAAAAAGGGACAACAAACAAAAGCGTATAGTCTGATTTTTCTCCTCTGACTTCGCTCATAAATTTAGATAATTATGTTTAGATAAGCTAAAAAATATCTTAATTATTGGTTGGACCATTAAGACAAAATACAAATCATGGAAATATATATATCTAAGATAATTTTAGCAATTATAGTGAAAATTCACCCGACGAAAAGTTTGTTGGAAAAATACCAGGGAAAATAATTATGATTATTGGTGAAGGATTGAGTAAAATTCATTATGGATTAATAAAGTTAATTTAAAAATTTATTTGATTTGTGACGTCATATACGGGGATGGGACGTAAAAAAAAACTTGACTTGCTATCTGAGCAACACAAACAATTCACTCACCATCAGAGTAAAAAAAAAAAAATTGTCCATTGACAAATCATCTGAACGATAAGAAAACAAACTGCTCAAAGAAGAAAGGATTTTTTTTTACATCGACCCAAACTTCCAGCCCCCCTGATATAAAATGCGTCTGATATAAAATGCATAATTTCTTTTTAATGGTTCATGATGACTAAAAATTTGCTTCCTTCAAAAGTTGGGGTGAAATAATTTGTTGATAAGAAACAATATAACTCATTTTCATTTGTGTGTGTGTGTGTGAAAAGCACATTTCATTGATTTTTTTAATTCACGATGTATGGGAAGCTGCTCGCAGATGACGCCACAAATAACTTTTTAAATCTTTAAAGGGTTTTCCCCCAATCGTAATCCATATTCTTTTTTTTTGTTAATTTCTTCTGCCATGTTTAGCTTTTTGTCAGGCTGAACTTCCACTTCAATGCATAAATTTCTGCAGAGCATAATGACGGAGAATGGAATTCTATACAACACATCAAACATATGAGAGGCTATTTCATACTTGCGAATGCTTTCTCATGTTTTGAAAACAGTAATGAGGATAGAACATTTATCGAATTGACATAGGCAAGTTGCAAAGTTATGGCGTAGTTCAATTCATAAATATACAACGATTTTGCTATATTCATTACATCAACATATGCAATCTCTATTTTTCTAATTATGTGTTTTTTGGTTTTGTTTTAACTAGCTTGTTGGTTGACAGCAGGGTTGGCGATTTTTTTTATTTTTTTAAAAAAATCAAAAAAATCGGATTTATTTGATTTAAATCAGATTTTTTTGATTTAAATCAGATTTTTTTGATTTTTTTGATTTTTTTAAAGTTCCTTCGAAAAAAAGGGTAATTATCCCCCCCCCCTTACTCTTACAATGACATCAATATTGATGTTATACATTTCACCCCTAATATTGTTCTTAACCACATATTTTGTAATTAAAATCCAGTAAAAATGGACAATTAAAAATAAATTTGAGGAATCATGTATCTGAACTTAATTCTATCATACATAGGCCTATGAAGGAATATTCCATAGGGAATTCCCAGTGAGTAGAGAAAATTCCCCTCTGGGATTTTTCATTCAAATATTTTAAAAAATCCAAAAGAAAAAATCCCTTATCAAAACTGCCAACAAACCCTTTGCCAATTACTAGTATTCATGTATATTGTAAGAGAAATATTTCTCATCAATGATTTTTTTCAATTAGTCACAGCTTTACAATAGTCAAAGAGAGACTACAACTGTATATGTTAAGGATCTTTTTGATAAAAAGCTCTTCTCTTGCTACAGATATAGATGCAAAACTCTCAGTTTTGGAGAACAATATAGGAGATAGCTTAGTCAAAGGGTGACTATACTACATTCTGTTACTGTGATTTTTTTACATTAATCTACAATTTTTATTCCCATATTCTCTACAAAAAAATCTGTTTGATCCATGAAGTATGAAAAAAATCTACTTACTTTTAACTTAAAGGATAACAAGTGGAATGCCTCTGGCCGTCTCACCTGCATCACGCGGTTCAATATAGCAGCAGTGCTGACTTTGAATACTACTCTAACTCGCACAAGATGTTTAGTGATACATGGTTACTCTTATGTCCACTTTTTATGAACGAGACCAATAAACTTACAGAGATATGATGGTTATTCAACAAAAAACCCAACATGGCCAAAGTTCATTGACCATACATGACCTTTGACCTTGATCATGTGACCTGAAACTCGCACAGGATGTTCAGTGATACTTGATTACTCTTATGTACAAGTTTCATGAATAAAATCCATTAACTTTCATAGTTTTGATGGTAATTCAACAGATAAACCCAATTCGGCCAAAGTTCATTGACCTTTGACCTTGGTCATGTGACCTGAAACGCGCACAGGATGTTCAGTGATATTTGATTACTCATATGTCCAAGTTTAATGAACTAGACTAATAAACTTTCAAAGTTATGATGGTAATTCAACAGATACCCCCGATTCGGCCAAAGTTCATTGACCCTAAATGACCTTTGACCTTAATCATGAGACCTGAAACTTGCACAAAATATTCAGTGATGCTTGATTACTATTATGTCCAAGTTTCATGAATCATATCCATGAACTTTCAAAGTTATGATGGGAATTCAACAGATATCCCCAATTTGGCCAAAGTTCATTGACCCTAAATGACCTTTGACCTTGGTCATGTGACGTGAAACTCATGCAGGATATTCAGTGATACTTGATTAACCTTATGTCCAAGTTTCATGAACTAGGTCCATATATTTTCCAAGTTATGATGACATTTCAAAAACTTAACCTCAGGTTAAGATTTCGATGTTGATTCCTCCAACATGGTCTAAGTTCATTGACCCTAAATGACCTTTGACCTTGGTCATGTGACATGAAACTTTAATAGGATGTTCAGTAATACTTGATTAACCTTATGGCCAAGTTTCATGAACTAGGTCCATATACTTTCTAAGTTATGATGTCATTTCAAAAACTTAACCTCAGGTTAAGATTTGATGTTGACGCCGCCGCCGCCGCCGCCGCCGCCGTCGCCGCCGCCGTCGGAAAAGCGGCGCCTATAGTCTCACTCTGCTTCGCAGGTGAGACAAAAACTGCAAAACTGCTTAAATTACAACATATGTATTACAAAAAGAAGTATTTTATTTTAAATGAGACACAGCTTACAACTGCCAATGATTGTAACTGAAGTACCTGCATCTTAACGTTAAAATACAGTGTTAAATGTTTATTCTGAGTTTTGCAAATTGTTGTTACATGTATAGAGCTCTTTCCATTATTACATGCAGATACAAAACTTCCATTATTTGTAGCACTGAACATAAAATGGGCTGCAGTGACTTAAAAGGTTTATAAGAGAAAGCTTTTCTCAACAGTCAAATTATGACTGTACTACATTATGTTAATGTGATTTTTATAATTATGTTATTCAAAACATCAAATGTATGATAAATGTAACAATACGAAATAAGAGGCATGTTAAATATGTTGATTACATGCAGGTATCATTTTTTATTTTACATGACAGAAGTAGTTATGTGTAGGCGAAGGATCAAAACTGGAAAACTGCCAACAAACCTTTTCTCATCGACTTTTATGTATTATATTTTTTTTTACAAACTGCTCTCTGAAAAGTCTTTGGATTATGTGAAAACTTTACGTTAAGAAAGAAATTGACTAATAATAACTGACAAAGAATGTAAAATTTCAGAAGAAAAACTCGACATAATTTACAAAAATGAGTACCTATTGACAACATACATCTGTAGTTTTTAAGGAATTACCTGATTTTATTAATTTGATTTTAATTTGTTTTAAGTAGATATGAAGACTTTGTTGATCTTTTATTGATATAAAGTTAATTCAAAGTTTTTCAGTTGACTTGAAGAATTAAAACTGCATTGAACAAATACTTTGTCCATGATTTGTACATGTTTCAATGGAAGTGATTTAAATCAATGATTTTTAAAAAAAAATCATGGTGATTTAAATCGCGATTTAAATCACGATTTAAATCAACGTGATTTAAATCCGCCAACCCTGGTTGACAGGCATTATCTGAACTTGTTGTACATTTTTATTAATTATTAACAGCATGAGCCAACGAAATCTTATGAAAGAGTAAACTGCGCAAGCCTGATCTATAGTATAGTATAGTAATGTTTTATTGGCAATATATACACGCTTGGCAGCCAGTGGCTGAAATATACATGTTTACAAAATATGAGAACATAGAAAGACATCTTACAAAGAGTACATAATTAGAAAAAAAAATAATTCAATATATAATAGATTAAATTACACAAATATTTTCATTAAGATAGATCTAATTACATAAAGGAGTTCTAAGTGTAAGTTAAATTATCTAATAACGGGCCTTTTCTATATATATATATATAGAGAGGAATTATTATGAAAGAGCTCACCCCTTCCTTCTCTCCTCTATTGAGTGATGCGCTTAAAAGCCCTTACCCTATCCCTTGCCTTCCCCAGGCCACACAGGAAGCGAAACCCCACCCCTCCCCCTTCCCTGAAAACCACCTTCCCTCTCTTTTTCCGCCTATTCTTTTATCAGTCTGGATTCGAGATCCCATTTCGTTTGTCTCGCATGTCTAGGTTACACGGGCCTAATTACAACTGGCTGGCAAAAAAAATTCATTCAAGCCGCAACCCATTCTCAATTTTTAAATTTGATATTGCTGATTGGCAAAATGAATGAATATGACTGACAATCTAACACTGGTTCTAGGGAGGGTACCTACTGAACTTCCTTTTTCCAAATTGGAAATATATATCACCACTTCCGAACTATTTTTTTACTGGCGGAAGAATTAGGCCCGTTTTACACTCTCAAGCGATGAATTTGTTGTTGTTGTTGTTTTAGCTTATACGGCGCGGATCCTGTCAGGTGTAGTCTTCAAGAATGCCGATTTATTTTTAATATGAGCCGGTCGAGGTACCCTTTTCTAGTCAGTTATGGAATGCCAGACATATCCTATCCACAGCTAGTTAACATTCAACCCTCGAATTTCCTTTTTATTCTTTATGATTTGTTTAAGTGCCACTTTAACCATGTTAACACATGAGTCTATGAGAAATTATTTAGGCCTGTGATACCTCTAGTCCTCACGGAAATAAAAGGAATAAAATAAAATGTTACTTCCGTGCTCGTCCTGATGAAGGTCAACTGTTCAGATTGAGACGTTGATGGCGTCCTCGTAGAGAGCGATGAGCAAGATGATGAGTGTCCCGAGCAGGAATCCGATATTCTGGAGAATGAAGACGATTCCCTTTCTCTCGCCTTTGTAGGAATGGAGAAGGGGGAGCTGAGAACGAAAAAGTAAAACAAAACCAAATATTTCAAATTAAATTTTCTTCTTTTTTTCATTTTGAACGGCATGTTTCCGTGAATTACAAAATACATACAAAGCTGAACAACCTTTCCACGTATACGAAAAGCATGGAATGTAAGTAACAACCATTCTTAATCATACTGTATATCAGTATATAATTATATGAATAAATATATATTTATACATGATATACATATTTATTTATATATATATTTTAACTCTTTGCATGCTTAATTGGTTTGGGGGAATAATAATGACAATTTTTTCTATATTATTTTCTTTCCATCAAGGTTATCAGTTTGAACATTTGATACTGATGAGTAATAAATGTTATCTAAGAACCTTAACTAATGATTAGCTTCTCTAATATAAAGTAAGTGTCGAAAACTAATTTTTACGATTGTTGAATTTAATTGCATGCGAAGGGTTAAAACGGAAATGTGGAGGAGACGTATTCTTCTTGTGGATCATGTTCCCTTTTAAACATGTTAATAACGCACGAAACGACATAATTGAAGTTATAAATCGAACAGAAAATGTCACTTACTTTCAACTATTAAGATAGCTGAAGATTAAAAGAGGGTGTAGCAAAAACAGATACATATGTCTTTGGCGATATGTTTTTTTCTTCTTCAAATCTCCAAGCGTGATGTCCATTATGGTAACTTTGCCATGCAAT
This sequence comes from Lytechinus variegatus, assembly GCF_018143015.1. NCBI lineage: Eukaryota > Metazoa > Echinodermata > Echinoidea > Temnopleuroida > Toxopneustidae > Lytechinus > Lytechinus variegatus. The sequence goes on along the minus strand of NC_054745.1, from coordinate 9,069,028 downwards.
GATTACTTGGATGGAATCCTTGATTGTTATTGGCCGTGGATCAGCGTTATCATGGTATTTCTCATTGGATAGCAAAGTTGCAATAGTAACTTTTATGCAATGGGGCACTGGATCAATTCCTCGAGTACTTTTGAACTTCTATTTCGCCATGGTCCAAAAACATTATTAAAAAAGGTGTTCGGTATAAGGTGGCTATACAATTGTCATTGCTTGTTTACCCTAATGCCAAATTAGTACAATCCCCATAGCTCCACGTTCCAGAAAATTGCTATGGAATTGCTTATGATTTCTAGTCAGAAAATTAGATGATCTCACCATGTGTACAAGTCCAACGTACAGAAACGTGCCGGCGGTAGCAGCGAAAATCCATTCCGCTGCGTTCTGCGTCTGCGCGAGAGGGATGCCGACCCACAGTCCCAAAAAGCAGGTGCACGCGGAGAGAAGGTTCCAAAACACCGCTATTGGCAGGCGCATTCCTTGGTTAAGAAGAATGGCCAAGTCCCCTTTTGAAAGAGAAATCAGAGATGTAATAGTTTTACAATATGAAAATAATATGATGATAATAATAATAATATGGGGGTGCTTCAGAAAGCTTTAGGTATGACAGTCGCACTTAAATGCCGACGCGTAGACCATAATAACACGCAATCTTATTAAATAATTTGCAGTAGTGCGCGTTTTCATAGCATGATCTTACCAATGCGGTCAGGGGCCCGTTGCAGAAAGAGTTGCGTTTAAACGTAAGTCAAAAAATCAAACGCAAGTCCCAAATGCGCGCTGTTGATTGGTTGAAAATCAAGTTGCGCATGATTTTTAGAGTTGCGATTGATTGCAACTCTTTCTGCAACGGGCCCCAGGTCTTTTATGCCGCATGCAATTTGGAATTTAAGTGCGACAGGCTCTAAGTCATATAAAAATACCGGTTTCATAATGCGCGTAAGACATACCGCATCTACGCGCTCATCATTGTTTTTGCATACGACTATCGGATTCAATTAGTGATAACCGCACACGATGGAATCGCATTCTCCACTCCCTTGGGAGTATTCTAGCTAATCTCTTATGAGGCGCACACAATACTGGAAAAGCCAAAATTACTTTAACATCCTACCGGGTACCCTTTTGGCACCGTGTGGAAAGTGGCAAGGTGTGAATAATTTCCTTGCCAAAACAACAACAGAAATAGATTATAGACAAAACAAAAATATATATATAACATATAAGAGGGCAAAAATCGTTTCAGTTACATTTAAATTTCATTTAATTTGTTATTCATTTATGGTTGCTGCTGCCAAAGATCATGGGCCCGCCGCACAAAGCTTAGTAATGTTCAAATCGCTAACCTTTATATTACTGGACCCATGCAGGAGTCTTTTAACATGTTTAACCCTAATATACACTTGACATGACTTGTGTAGTGACCCGAGAAGAAGAAGAAAGAAAGAAAGAAAGAAACAAAGAAACAAAGAAGAACATAAAGAAGGGGAAAAGAAGAAGAAGGAAAAAAAGAAAGAACAGGAAGAAAGAGAAGAAGAAGGAGAGGAAAGAAAGAAAGAAAGAAAGAAAGAAAGAAAAAAAGAAAGAAAGAAAGAAAGGAGAAGGACGAGGAGAAGTTTAGAAGAAGAAGAAGAAGGCTGTTTGACAAAATAATACAGCTTCAGTGTCATTTGAAGTAGATGGGTTAATAAGAACATACATGTAAGAAATGAAGAACTAAGAAGTCGGTGTGCCAAAGAGGTCGCGTTTCTGTTGTAAATATCTCCACGTCCTTTCTTTATTTGATCACCTCCTTTTATCACTCAATAAAACAATAAAATAAAGTCTACTGGGCTGCAGGGGATTCTTTTTACAATCACTATTAACTTATGATTCACCAACATAAACGGACTCTCATCATGGCCTTATACACGGTCTACTTCCCACTGAAATCATTTTAGTAACAAGGTACACATTAAACAAAGATAATTAAAAGTTATACAACGCTTTTTACGACATGAACTTTAGAGTACTCGTTACACGGTTTAAACACTTGTTTAAAGGCGTCAACGTTTAATATTCAACATGTAATAAAATAAGCATATGGTTGTTTCACATGCAAATGTAAACATGTATAGACCTTTAAACAGCGTTTTTAATATGTATTGTTCCTTCTCCTACACGGCATCAGAAACACAAACCCTGTATTTTTTTATATTTCAACGTCTGTTCGAATGACAGTTATTTATCTCTCTTTATCTTCTTCTTCTCTCAATTGCAAATACTCGTTTACAAACTCAAACGACTACTTAAAAAATTCATAATAGCCAGGCCAGCGTTGTGTAAACATTTTAAACAACGTTCTTACTATGTATTGTTCCTTCTTCTACGGGGTCTTAAAAATTAAAACCTTCTTATTTTGTTAAACATGTGTTTAAATGACAGTAATTTATCTCTTTCTCGGTGCTCAAATAGCACTTTGCCGCTCAATAAGTAACCTCTGCCGCTCAGTTGAAAAGGAGTGTGCGTCGCTTACTTGACATGAAAATGACGCTCTATTAAAACAGAGGTCTCTTCTTCTTCCTCTCTCTCTCTCTTTCTTAAAACGCCTCGAGCATTTTTTTTTATCAAGGTGGAAATAGCGCTATATCATAGCATGCATTTATCGTTCATGATAATTACTGAGAAATTAGAAATTGACCATTTTGAAACATGTACAAGACGCAATTACCTAACTCGTGAGGCAGCTCGTGGCAGAACACGGCGATGCTCGTGCTGAGTCCAGCAGAGATCCCGAGAGTAAAGGAAGCTCCGATCGCAAGTCCATCTCCGAAGTTATGCAGAGCATCCCCCATTACGATCATGAATGGAACGGTCCCACAACCTGGAGGGAATTTGAAAAAGAGACGGATTCAACAACACAGAAAATGTATTGACATTTTGAAAATGCCCATCAAATAAAATTTGATATCGCTGCGTAGACATTCTACAACAGCATATGGAGTAGTGCGCTCAAAGGGTGCGAAGATGATGATGATGATGATGATGTTGATGATAATGATGATGTTGATGATAACGATGATGATGTTGATGATAATGATGATGATGTTGATAATGATGATGACGTTGATGGTAAGGATGATGTTGATGATAATGACGATGATGTTGATGATCATGACGTTGATGGTAAGGATGATGTTGATGATAATGAGGATGATGAGGATGACGATAATGACGGTGGTGATGATAATGATGATGTTGATGATGGTAAGGACATAGAGCTATTATGATGATGTTGATGATAATGATGATGATGTTGTTGATAATGATGTTGATGATAATGATGATGTTGATAATAACGATGATGATGTTGATGATAATGATGTTGATAATGATGATGACGTTGATGGTAAAGATGATGTTGATGATAAAGATGATGATGTTGATGATAATGATGATGTTGATGATAACGATTGTCGTGTACAGGATAAGGTTTTTTGTAATTTCTAATTTCTTTTGATACTGTTTTGTTTTATCTTGTAAATCGATTTTTTATTTAGATTTGTAGTCACCGACTGAGGGCGCATTGATTTTGTAGTCATGGAAAGAATGTCGCCTATTGGTTTAGTTGTTAATTTCCCTAATTTTTGTGATACAAGCCCAATGATATTGAACCCTCAGTCAGTCTCATCAACATTATAGTCAAGACTCGGTCTGATACTTGGGTTTTGTTTGACGTATCACACGCCACATCTACAGTTCAATATCAGCTTGAGTGTCTTCAGTGTCATCCTCCTTCAAGTACGTCACTGCAATGGAAGGCAGCACAGATGAAGAAGTCACCTTTAAGGTTAATAGTAAGTCGGAGGATTCTGTAAAGATGGACAGTGTCAAGATGCACAATGACTTAATGAACAGAGACGACATCAGGCCCGAAGACTTTGTGAGTCAGAGGAGTAGTAGTAGTACCACGTCAGCTAGTTGGAGACTTCGAGCTAGGGCTAGGAGAGCTGCCTTAGAAGCAGAAGTGAGCTTGAGGAAATCAAGTTAAAACAAAGGAAAGCTGAACTTCTTCTTAAAATGAAATTGAAGGTAGCAGAGGCAGAAGAAGCTGTTTATAAGGGTACACAGTCAGATGTCCAGGTCAAAGGAAAGACTGATCCTTTAGAACAGGACAAGACTGAAGAATCTTGTAAGCTTGAACCTTCCAGAGGCAATTCAACAATGCCGGCAAAGACAAAACTGACACCAACTTGTGACAATTCTTCAACCAGTGAAAGTGATAAGATGATGGGTAAGATGCATTCTGACATTTTCCATTACTTACAGCAAGGACAGAAACAACATCAGCAGCTGTTGGAAGCTATCGCCATTCCCACTGCCAACATTATGTCCTTTGATGGTAACCCTTTGAATTTTTATGAATTCATGCGGTCGTTTGACAGCGTCATTGGTAGTTCTTCATTGAACAATAACACCAAGCTACTCAAGTTATATCATCTTTGTAGTGGAGCTGCCAAAGACATCATCCATTGTTGTCTAATGATGCATCCAGATGATGGATACTTACATGCAAGAACGCTACTGACTTATCGATTTGGAAATACCTTCAAGATATGTGATGCCTGGATCAAGAAGATCACAGAAGGACCAGTCATACAAAATGATCCAGAACAGCTGAGAGATTTCGCTGATCAGCTTAAGACCTGTGGTGAAACCTTGATGGCAATAGGAATGCTCCATGAGTTAAGCTGTAGGAGTGAATTGGTGAAGATCATTGAACGTTTGCCATTCCACCTGAAGAGCCGCTGGGTACGTCATCTGAAATCAATCAGAGATGTTGGAAGACAGCCTACTATCCAAGATGCAGTTGACTTTATCACTGATGCAGCGGATGAGCTCAATAATCCTGTATTTGGTGCCCTTCTTACTGGAGGAAAAAAGAGCGGAAGTAATGACAAAGTAAGAACCATGTCAGGTAGAGGTCAGGTGAGCGTATTTACCACTTCCGCCAATCCATCTACTCAGAACTGCATCATGTGTAATGCAAGCCATGATCTTTTTGGCTGCCAGGAGTTCAAAAACATGAATCCTGATGACCGCTTTGATTTTGCCTTCAAGAACAGATTGTGTTACAATTGCCTCTTACCTGGGCATATTTGTTCTAGATGCAACATCAACAGAACCTGCTCTGTTAGAGGATGCGATCAAAGACATACAAAGTTTCTCCATACTGGGAGAAGGATGGCATCTCCTCAGCGCCCTACACTTCTCAGTGCGAGTGACGCGTCTACTCAAACTGACAGCGATGTATCTTCCCATGCCAGCTGTGGCGTCATGGGGGCCGGAGTTAGCAGAATCGCTCTTCCGATAGTACCGGTCACTGTTAGTGTCCCAGGTGAAGTAGGAGGAGCTATTGAGACTTTTGCTTTGCTGGATTCTGATTCCACAAACTCATTTTGTCTGAAGGAAATAGCAGAGAAGGTCCAGACAAAGGGACGAAAGAAGATCGTATCAGTATCTACACTAGAAGCTCCTAACCACACCATGGAATGTGAAGAGGTGAAGCTGAGTGTAAAAGGGTCTTCTGGTACATCAAGCAAGAAGATAGATGCTGAGTTCCTTGCACGTTCAAGCCTGAATATCAGTACAGTGAACATGGCCACTGAACAAGAGATCTCCAGATATCAACATCTTTTTGGTATTAATCTCCAAGTGACATCAGGAAAGGAGGTATCTTTACTTATCGGACAGGATATGCCCGACGCTCTGATGACACTGGAAATCAGAGCAGGTGCTCCAGGTGAAGTTTATGCCATCAGGACAGCACTTGGGTGGACGTTAAATAGACCACTAGGAAATGAAAGTAGTCTTCTGAATCATCAAGCTTCATCTAACTTCGTTTCTGCTACAGGAGACCTGCCACTGAGAGTCGAACCTCAACAAACTTATAAGCAAGGTGGAGTTGATCGAGATGATTGCCAACTTCCATCTCCCACCCTAACTCAGGATCAGCCAAATAATCCTTCAGTGACAAGCAGACAAGACTCCATGAAGACTCGACTGGATAAGGATGGCTGTCTACATGTGCATCCTAACTACAAGGGGAGATGAAGTTTTTGCTGGAGGAATCATATGCTAAGGATGTTCTTGATGCAGCTCCTGAGAAGGATGAAGGTCTGATAGAGCTTTTCTCCAAGATCCCAGGCATCGTCAGTAGCAGGCCTTCAACAAGAGAATCAACACAGGTCTATGATGATGAAGATGTGAATTCGAAGCTCTTACTTCTGTTGGACAGGAGGCTACAGCTACTTCCGGAAGTAACAGACCAGATGTCTCGAAGATGACTCAGAGTTAGCGGACTTTAAATACTAGTCAAGAGAATACTTACCTCATGTGTAAATTCGAAACGTTGAAACCTTCGCATCGCAATCTACAAATTAGTCGCCTTGTGATTGATGCCAATGGAAACTCTTCACTTATTTTGTGACTGCTTGGAAGACTTATCCAGGCTTTCTAGGCAAGAAAGGCGTCAACCGCGGCAAATCCAAACAAAGTCTAGCATCATTATTTCAACTATGTCAATATTGAACATTATTCTGGAAATAAATTATTCATTGTGCTAATTTAGAGCGCTAGGTCAGGACCTAATTGATCGCAGATAGAGAAACTTGTAAAATATATGTAATTTATGATAACTGGATCAACGATTGTCTTGGCGAGAATAATATCAATTTTGATCGCGATATGAGCATTGTGAAGTCATTGATAATCGTCAAATTATGAAATCATATGGAACCTGTTTCGTGAAAGCATTACTATATGTCTACGACAATTTAATATCATGATGTCGACAGTGATTACTGACATCAAGTGTCAAACTGTTATATCATTATCATATAATCACGGGAAGTTTATAGTGTGATTGAAAAGGCTTGTGAGCTGGATTTAACTGGACCTTAACGCGGTCAGCGTATCAACAGTAGTCTTACCAGTACAGTACTGATATTTGATAACTGAAAACTGAACTGAGACAAGAACTAACGTTGAATCATTTACAAGAAATAGACTTGAACTTATAAACTGATTAAGAAGGTTGTGTATCAACACACATGTGGACTTATCTGCCAGAATATTCATGTTTATTCATGCATTTGTAAAAAAAAAAAATGTGCATGTTGTCATTTTTTCAAGAAATTTGCTCAGTTGACACATTGTAAAAGATGTGACAAAGTTCATTGGGTTATGTAAATTTTAATAGAAAATTCATGATTTCCAGTGTGAATTGCAAATCTGATTTAACAGGATTTGATCTGCAGCAAAAACATGTATACATTTGTATTTGTGTTAGGTCACTATACTAAAGTTGAATGTGGTGGAAGAAGAAATTGCCAAAAAAGGGATTGTTATAGAAATTCAGGATTATTTTCGTTAGTGAGAGAATTAATATGTCATGCTAGGCAAAGTTTATGCAGATTAGTTTTATTAAAAGAGAAAAGACAATTGTGAGTTATTATATAATGATATGCACTTCGAATGATGGTTTAGAAATATAAATGTTGTCAATTTGATATGATGAATGAAAGAAATGCCAATTTATTATGAAGCAGAACTTTAGAAATGTATTGAATGTTATATGCTCTTGTTAAGGCGTTCGTAGAACAGTTTGTCTTTTGTATTGTGTAAAAGGAAAATGTCAAGAGTTCAACTCTTCGTAGGAAGTTCAAGTCGGAGTTTACATTTGTATTATGCAAAAAAATTAATGTGTTGAGAAACAGCTGGTTTTTCTGATTGCATGTTTCGCATATTATAGTAATTTTCTCATAGTGTCACAGATGTCCTTTTTCTAAGCCAGAATGAAAACGTCGTTTTGATTAAACATTTTCAGTGTCATTCCTGGTGTATGGAATTATAGTTAGGAATCAGTTCCTTTTGTGTCAAATGTTTACCAAAATGATGCTTCTTCAGGCAAGGAAAGTTGGAGGCTCTGAACTTGGTGTTGTTGTCATGGTGACGTTAAGAAGGATGTTGCAGTCATTGCAGTGTACTTATTGCTATTTTGGATTTTGTAATTTTCATCTGTCCTTATGACATGTATGAATGCAAAAGATTTTTTGGCTAGTTAATGCAGTTTGTTTAAAAAGGTTTCTTCATTGTGAAAACATAAAATACTTAAAATAGGTTAAGGCCTAGTTAATCAACTGAAGTTGTGAATTTTGGTTTTGATAAAAGAATATTTCAAAGGTAAAGGTTGTTAGTTACAAAAAAAATTTAATATAAGAATTCATGATGAACATAGAGAGTTTTTATGTAATTTTGATTTCGTAAAGGAATGAATAGTTAAATGCTCAGAAAGGCTTCTCATTTAAGGGGGCCGGGATGTCGTGTACAGGATACGTTTTTTTTTTGTAATTTCTAATTTCTTTTGATACTGTTTTGTTTTATCTTGTAAATCGATTTTTTATTTAGATTTGTAGTCACCGACTGAGGGCGCATTGATTTTGTAGTCATGGAAAGAATGTCGCCTATCGGTTTAGTTGTTAATTTCCCTAATTTTTGTGATACAAGCCCAATGATATTGAACCCTCAGTCAGTCTCATCAACATCATAGTCAGGACTCGGTCTAATTCTTGGGTTTTGTTTGACGTATCACACGCCACAACGATGATGATGTTGATGATAATGATGATGATAACGATGATGACGTTGATGGTAAGGATGATGTTGATGATAATGATGATGATGTTGATAATGATCATGACGTTGATGGTAAGGACAATATTGATGATAATGATGATGTTGATGGTAAGGATGATGTTGATGATAATGATGATGATGTTGATGATAATGATGATGATGTTGATGATAAGGATGATGTTGATGATAATGATGATGATGTTGATGATAATGATGATGATGTTGATGATAATGTTGATGATGATGATGATGATGTTGATGATAATGATGATGATGTTGATGATGATGTTGATGGTAAGGATGATGTTGATGATAATGATGATGATGTTGATGATAATGATGATGACGTTGATGGTAAGGATGATGTTGATGATAATGATGATGTTGATGGTAAGGATGATGTTGATACTGATGATGATGTTGATGATAATGATTATGATGCTGATGATAATGATGATGATGTTAAGGATGATGTTGATGAAATGATGATGATGTTGATAATGATGATCATGTTGATGATAATGATGATGATGTTGATGATAATGACGATGATGTTGATGATAATGGTGATGATGTTGATGATAATGATGATGATGTTGATGATAACGATGATGATGTTGATAATGATGATGATGTTGATAATGATAATGATGTTGATGATAATGATGATGATGTTGATGATAATGATGTTGATGATGATGTTGATGATGATGATGTTGATGATAATGATGATGTTGATGATAACGATGATGATGTTGATGATAATGATGATGATGTTGATAATGATGATAACGTTGATGGTAAGGATGATGTTGATGATAATGATGATGTTGATGATAATGATATTGATGATAATGATGATGATGTTGATGATAATGATGTTAATGGTGAGGTGTTTGTCGAAATTTGGTGAACCGGAATAGCGCTCTGATTTCGTCCTTAGTTTCGGAGCTGACTTATGTTGCAATTATGTCTCTCTGTCAGAGTCCAGAACTAAATTGGTATTTTGAATCACCAATTTTCGACATTACTTTTCTGTTGTGCTTTGGCATGACAGGCATTCGAGTCTTGTTTTTATGGAAGTTCACTTTAATTTCACAACCATTTCTTTTTAAAACTCCATTGCCTTTTACCCGTTTTCCACCAGTCTACGTCCACAAAGATCCAGCGAGTCGCTGACGTAGGTTTATTATTTTTCTACTTAAGCTCTTTTTTTTCCTTTTATAAAAAAAAATCATCTATCCGATATTGGACCTAGGGGAAGGATGCATCTGCCATACTGCTTACATAAACGATTTGAAGACAAAGAATGCTTAAAAATTATAAAATTTACCTTTCATGTATCTGACCTTCTCATCTTCGCCGTTCTCAGCCGTTGCCTGTAAAACATAATAATAAGATGTTCAAGAACATCGTGAATATTATTCAAAATGCCTTTCATATCACAATGAACAGCTAAGAGGTCTTTGTCGAAATTTGTTGATCAGCAGTTCGTCCTACGTTTCGGAACTCTCGATGATGGTTTGACATTTTGGAGTCATGTGAAACTAACCTTTTTTTTGGCAGGAGCTATTCTCGTTTCTTTACCCGTAATATAAGATAATGAAGGACTTTCGCTGGAAATCGCCAAATTTGTTATACAAGAATGTGTTAAAAGAGTTATTTAATTGAAGTAAATAATTCGATTTATTTATTGATTTTCGATTCATAATTCATAGTGATCTCGAATGTATCGAAAAGCATGTCAATCATATTATTTATAAATAGAAGAAATGAATGAACTTGAAATTATCCAAATAGCAGTGACTCTGTCAAAGAAAAGTAAAACATGGAACAAAGGAGCTTACCCTGGGGGCGGGCACTCAGTTTTCGAAACGGTAGGGGTGTTTGGACCCATAACTCTGGGAAGAGGGGTGTTCCAGGTATTCTGAGAGATGTGTAAATATTAATAAATGTCAGTTACCATGGTTACCAAAATGAACTTTTTGTTGTTGTTCTTTTTTGCTTTTCAGATTTCTTGGGACCAATTCAACCTCCATTTTTTAGCGAAAAACTTTCATTTTGTTTCATTTTGTTTTGTTTGTTTGTTTTTGCTTCTTTTTTTGGTTTGTTTGTTCTTTTTTTGCTTTTTTTTGCTTTTCAAAATTCTCGGGACCGATTTGACCTCTATTTTGCAATGAAAACATTTTTTTCGCTTTTCAAATTTACATCAGGACCTACAGGCAATAAATTATTCCCAGGACCCTAAGTCTGAAACCATACTCACTGAGCAAAATGACGAAAATTTCATCAAAATCGGATAACAAATAATACAGTTATTTTTACGTATTTGTGTGAATAATATGTCTCTCTTATAATGAAATAAGTTGCAGCAAGAAATATCTAAAGCACTAAATCAGTTTCAATCCAATTTTTCTAGTTCTTGGAGGAAAAAAATGAAATAAACCTAATTTCATATAATAAAATACAAAATAAGAAAACGGATAGTGGAGATGTGACGTCATCAGCCCGTCTAGTGAACATTCATGACGACTGTTTTCACAAAATATTGCTAAACTTTAAAATTCAATAACTTTGTTATTTGTTATCCGATTTTGATGAAATTTTCGGCATTTTGCTGAGTGAATTCTACTCTATTTATTAAGCTATACTTTCAACCCAGACCATCCCTTTTAGAACTGATTTCCTTATGAAAACTGAGGCTTAACAACTTACAAGTCAGATGGCTCTCTGCAAAGAAATGGGGTACTTGGAAACTGTATCATGAAATAGAGGGGGGGGGGGGCGGGAACTGAAGCATGAAAAATAGGGGCTTAGGAAGGAGGGAGAACCGTTGGGCAATGAAAAAATGGTGAAAAGGATATGCTTAGTAAAAGGCTGGCAAGGCGCGAAATGGATCGCGCATACCCATACCGCCAATATAGGTGAGTGCCCCCAACGCCCCTCCCCCTGTGGGGTTGACAAAGAAAAGCCAAAATGTTCTTACCAGTTCCCGCGTAGAATCGGACACCTTTGTGGTCCGTTGGAAGGCGGTAATGGGGGTCTTAGCTGTGTCTGTTCCCATTGCTGCCTTATCTAAGGAATGATCATGTCCACAGACCTGGGGAGAAACGAATGAAATGATCATAATTATATATGATAGAATCAATTATAATGATAAAGATAATAGTGAAGATAATAATGATCATGATAATAATTAAAAATGTTAACATATCTAAATAATAATTAATAATCATAAGAATAAGTAGAAGAGGAAGAAGAATATGATAAGGATGATGATGATAACAACACCTATAATAATATGATAATAAAAACAACCCTAATAAAAAATAATAACACTGGCGTATAGTTGGGGCTTGTGCCCCCCCCCCCCCCCTCTAAAAATTATACTTAAATAAATAAATTAGAAAATCAATTATAATAATAAAAGAAAAACAAGAGTAACGGATATGAAATAAAAAGGAAGAGAGTGAAATATAAAATTACTGTCTGAACAGTCTGTCTTAATCTATAAAAAAAATTAAAATGTTTATATATATATTAAAAGGGTCAACTACTACTACTACTACCACTACTAATGCTACTACAAGTAGTACTTGTAATAACACTACTACTAATAATAACAATATATCAAGGAGAGAGGCCGATGCAACATGAGAAATTTTAACAAAGAAATAAAGAATCAGTCACATCGCCCAAACTGAACAGGATACTTCCATTACATTGAACTTGGTTGGTTTGGAGTCGATACCTTTGGTGTGCCTGCATCTTGCATGTCTGTATATACTTACTCCGGTCATACTAGCAATCCTCTCGATCAGGAAGAACACGTAGATGAATACCACTATCACGAGGCATTTCCATACATAGGCTAGCTCGGGGCTGGTCGGGCCGTGGTCGGCGTGGTCGTGGCCCGAACCACCATGGGAATGTAATCCGACAGCCTGCAAAAAGAAGAGGGGGACGTGTAGTCAGTGTTTTTGTTAAGGCCACCGCGCATGCACATTACGACTGTTCGCGATCCGATTTTGGAACAAATCGCATTTTACTCATTTTTTGAAGATGGGAATGGAACATATCATTTCATTTCAGGTTAAAATTAATTGAAATACTAATATTACAACCATTTTGAAAGATTGCAATCCTATATTTTGAAGTAAAAGCCAAATTAGTTTCAAATCGTAGCCAATCGTACGACTGCTACATGTAGGACGTCATTACGACTAGATATCAAATTATTTTTATTCTAAGAAGGATGACAGCATAGTCATAGATTTGACCATAAGTAATCGTACGATGATTTAGAACATTACACAGTGAAATATTCCAAGTCTCAATATTAGCATCAAACTATACTACGTTTTATTCTGAAATCGGGTCGCAGACCAGTCGTAAGGTGTGCGGTCGCCTTAAGTTGTACATCACTAAGCATCCTCTCTCTACAACACATCAATTCCTTTGAAAATACAAGTAAAATAAGCTGAGAGGCTTTTGTCGAAAGTTGGAGGACCAGGGGGGCATTTCATCAACATTTTTGTCCGACAAGTTGTCAGATCTGACATCTTTCCTTGATTCTGATTGGCTGAGAGGTAGTGTTACTATGGTAATTGTCGGATAAAACAGAACTTGTCGGACGAATTCCCTTCATGAAACGCTCCCCAGGACAGCAGATCATCAGATGATTTGGACCGGAAGAACAGTTCCAAATATAGTTGTCCAGAGTCACGTGACGACGCTACTGTCCCGGTCTACCAACATTCGACAAAGCCTCTCAGCTTATTTTGTAAGCCGTACATTAGAGAGTTTTGGCAATCACTAAACGACCGCTCTCTTTAATGTAAATAGGTCAAATAAGCTGAGAGGCTTTTGGCGAAAGTTGGAGAACCGGGACAGCAAATCATCCGCAGATTTGGACCGGAAGAACAGTTGCAAATATAGTTGTCCAGAGTCACGAGACGACCCTACTGTCCGGGTGGGTTTTTCATAAAGCTGTTCGTAAAGTTACGAAATACTTTACGCACGACTGGAACATGTTCTTAGGTCATAATTCAATTACATAGTGATATCACATAGCACAAGAAAGGATCACCAGTCGTGCGTAAAGTCATTCGTATCTTACGATCAGCTTTATGAAACACCCACCCGGTCTACCAATTTTCGACAAAGCCTCTTAGCTGATTTGACTAGCAGTTTTAAGGACCAGTTTGTAGTTACTTCATGGGCAATTTTGGTCAAATGACCTTTCATTTCTCAATGTACTTGACAAACTGTGAAATACAAGTCGTTCGTGGAAGCATTGTTTTTTTTGTGGATGTAAATGAAAACGACAATTCAAAAGAATATATGAATAATCGACATGATCAAGACATCAAAGTTGATGCTTTTCTCAGTAGATTTTAAAGCACCATGTCACTTTAGTACAAATGACCTTCTTCTGATCATGCGTAGAATCTTTTGATCATGCGCAGAAAGGAACTACGAACTGGCTTATTGTATAGAGCGGTCGCACGTGTGGTGACTGCGAAAACTTTCTATTTCTTGTTCTCAGAAGCGGAGCGATTCTTTGATGATGGCATGGAGTTTATGAATATTGATGGAATGCTACTTCGTCTGCTCATGCGCAGACTTGAGGGGTCTTTCGCGTCGATTGATTGTGAGAACAACCAAAGTCCACGACTGTTTATTTCGAGTAAAATGAAGAGGGTGGCCCTTTTAGAATAGGCCTGTCGGTCGGTTTTCATTACTTTAAATTGGTTTACATGATTAAGGCACTTTGGGGTGAAATTCCTAGATATAGATCGAATGTAAGATATGCCAATATATGAGAACAAATTATCCCATGTCAAAATTGTCATTTTTTCCCCTGAAATACTTGCTTCCGAGTGAACGTCAAGCAATTGAAGCTTCAATAAGTTTCACAGTTGGGGATGAAATTTAAACTTGTATTGCATGATGCCGTTATGTGGGGCAATAGAGTGCATGAATGCAAGAATAAATGGTGCGAGACACTCAATGATAATTCACTTCGAGTAAATAAAACAAATGAAACTACATCTCTCATACTCCTTTAGTAACTGAGGCCAGTTTTTTTTTTGTTTATCAATTTCAGGTTTATCTAGGTTTGACTTCAGGATATAAACACGTTACACATAAGATGGGCTCTTGTACAAGCAACAATATCATATCTACTCTTGGATCACAAATAACACAAATATATGTGGATTAGCACACCTTGTGTTGCTCTCCACAGGGCTCTTAGTTAATAGCTTTTTTCACTGTGTTTATTATATAGCTGTTATTTGTATTTGTTGGTACTAGTCTCAGCAAGTTGTCAGGGTGCTGCTAGACCATTTTCATAACATTTTTGCATGTTTTAATGTATCTTTACTGCATTTAAATTTTTGGCAGCATTGCATATCGTAGTCAAGGCAAGAAGCCATGGCTGCCTATACATGATGTACATTGTAAGTATTGTGTACTGTGTACTTCAATACATGTTATATAAGCCTTTTGTGTAACTTAGAGTTGAACCAGAACTTGTACACAATGGGATTCTTTCATCTGAGCTTGCTTGTTCCTGTGTGTCTTATTGTTTGCCTGAATGGGACTGAGCACTTCATTGAAAAGCCATTTGGTCATCCTTTAGTACAGCAACCCCTCACTAGAAAACAATTTCTACAGAGAAGGATCTCCTACAACTCGAACTGTGATGCTACCTTCCAGCTTGAGTTACTTAAAAATGGAGACATTGAGCCAAATCCTGGTCCTGAAGGGCAACCGTCTAAGATATCACTCACTCCTGGAACTAGCGATGTTCGCTCCAATGAGGTTTCTTCTGAACCCAAAGTGAAGTATACTTCAACGGAGCTTCTTCAATGGAAAGACTGTAAGTTACCAATATCGAATAGTTTACGTCAGACGATTATATCTCTTGGAATTAATAAGCGTAAGAAGAAAACCCGAAGGGGAACACATGGCAGTCACCATAAGCGTAAGAGGACTTCTTCCTGCGAACATTATTCTATTCCTGTTGTTTTTCGGCCACGTGCAGACCTACCAGCTCAGCCACAGAATGAAGAATGTTTAAATCAACGACAGGGAAACCTGACTGTTGTGAAAACTGTTCCTCATTTCACCAAGCTGTGTATCTTGAACATGAGATCGGTCAGGAATAAGTCTTCAGCATTCACTGACTTTGTTCTTGAAAATGACTTTGACATCATAGCTATATGTGAAACTTGGTTGAGAGATGGTGACAACGCTGTTATTAGTAGAATCACTCCAGATGGTTACAGCTTTGAGCATCGATCAAGAGGAGAGAAGCCAGGGGGAGGAGTTGGTCTGTTGTTTAAATCTTCCTTGTCCATAACTGTTCAGCAGGTTACACCATACAGATCCTTTGAATGTCTTCATGTATTGGTTTCAAGTGACTCCCGTTCAGTTAGACTTATTGTAATTTATCGTCCAGAAGTTTCTGACGACCAAGGACGCCACCTACCTTTTAGCATATTCCTCGAAGAGTTTAATACGCTGTTAGATGCATACCTTCTTTGTCCGTCTGAAATCTTGATTACAGGAGATTTCAATATTTGGGTTGATGATAGAACTGACAGAAACGCAAGACAGTTTCTAGATCTGTTATTTATGTATGGGATGAAGCAACATGTTCAGGAATCGACTCATCGCTATGGACATACCTTAGATCTTCTTATATCTCGAGAATCAGAAAATGTCCTCTCAGATGTCGCCATTCTTCCGGGACTATCGGATCACTTTGCAATTCAGTGCAACTTGCTTTTAAGGAAACCTAAAGCTGTTCGTCAATCAATCGTCACACGAAACTTAAAACTGATGGATCGTGCAAAGTTTCAAACCGGTGTCCATGCAGCGTTATCGTCCATCGATTTTGAACACAACGACGTTTCTTCATGTGTCAACCATTATGAGAACTCTCTACATAGTTTACTTGATCAGCTTGCTCCAAAGAAGACTCGAACAATCGTTATCAAGCCTCGGGCACCATGGATGACTGATGACATTCGTAGTGCAAGGCGTCTTCGACGTCGACTTGAGCGGCGTTGGAGATCTTCTAGAAATCCTGCTGACCGACTTCTATATGTGGAGCAGAAGCAACGTGTGTCTCAAATGATGGACCAAGCACAGAAACGGTATTATTCTTCTTCCATTGCAGATTGTTCAGGAAACCAGAGACGTTTGTTTAAAATTGTTAACAAATTATTAGACAGGAAGAAGGATCCAATATATCCTAACACAGATAATGATCATGATCTAGCGAATCGTTTTTGTAATTATTTCGTAGGTAAAATAAGAGGTATTCAAGAAGAATTAGCCACTCTTAGTTTTAACACAAGTACTGATGCCTTTTCAAATATTGTTCCTATCACTGCCACTGGTATGTCTGAATTTGCTCCTGCCACAATTATTGAAATTAGGAAAATTATCATGAATTCCCCTGTATCTTCATGTGGTTTAGATCCTATACCCACTTGTCTAATTAAAGAATTTGTCAGTGACTTTGCTCCTTACATCACTGACATAGTTAATATGTCCTTGAAGTGTGGATCATTTCCTGAATGTTTGCAGCATGCCATTATCAAACCCCTACTGAAAAAACACTCACTTGACAGACAAGATTTGAAGAATTATAGACCAGTAGCAAATCTGAAATACCTTGGCAAACTGATCGAAAGAGTTGTTTCAAATCGACTACAAACTTACATGAAGAATGAAAATTTGCATAATCCTTTCCAGTCAGCATATAGGGAGATGCATAGTGTGGAAAGTGCTTTGTTACGGGTAACCAATGATATACTTACTGGTATGGATAATGGAAACGTTACAGGTTTGGTATTGCTAGATCTCAGCAGTGCCTTTGATACTGTTAATCATCGCATTTTGTCTTATAGATTGAAAGAAATAGGTCTAAGTGGTATAGTTTTAAGGTGGTTTGAGTCTTATCTTAGTCATAGATCACAAGAAGTTTGTATACATGATGCTCACTCTGCCTCAGTAAGTATAGATTTTTCGGTCCCACAGGGATCTGTTCTCGGTCCGCAACTTTTTAATATTTACACACTACCCATTCAATATATTGTACAGAGACATGGTGTCAGTTATCATATGTATGCGGATGACCTACAACTTTATTTCACTTGCAGACCAGTTCAAACGGAAATAGATGAAAATGTACAAAAACTGGAAAACTGTATAGCTGATATAAGGAACTGGATGATTGAGAGTCACTTAAAATTAAATGATGCAAAGACAGAATTCATTTTATTTGGTAACAGAATACAGCTTAGTAAAGTTCATATATCTCATGTCCAAGTTGGCTCTGCCCGTGTAACTTCTGTACATCAGGCTAAGAATCTTGGAGTACTATTTGATTCTGCCATGTCATTTGAGTCTCACGTTTCGAATTGTGTGAAACTAGCTAATTGTAATCTTCGAAATATCCGTACAATTAGACAATATCTCTCACCTCAATCCACCCAACAGTTAGTACATGCTTTTGTTACCTCACATCTTGACAATTGCAATTCTTTACTCTTTCGTTTACCCGCCAACCAAGTTAACAGACTGCAAAAAGTCCAAAATACTGCTGCTCGCCTTGTGACCAAATCAAGAAGATCCTCACGTATCACTCCTATCCTAAAATCCCTCCACTGGCTCCCTGTTCAACAGCGTGTAATCTACAAAATTCTCCTCTTAACCTATCGTGCACAAAATAATCTAGCTCCTGATTACATTTCATCGCTTCTGTTAACCCATTCCTCAGGTCGTTCTGGTTTGCGTTCTTCAAATAATGTAAGGCTCAAAGAAATACGTACTAAACGAAGTTGGGGGGATAGAGCATTTTCATCTGCTGCACCTTTTTTGTGGAACAGGTTACCGCTGTCTATTCAGACAGCTAATACTCTTTCTACATTTAAGGCAGCACTTAAAACTCACCTGATGCTTAATGCATACTGCTAAATCATACCAGCAGTTTACAGTCTAGTTCTTTATTCTTATGTTTAGTTTGTTAATTTTTCTTTTGTTATTTGTATGCGCCTTGAGCATCTCTTAGAGATGGATATGTTGCGCTTTATAAATATTGTTATTATTATTATTATTATTATTTTTTCATTCTTTCTTTATTTGTTTGTTAATTTTTTTTGCCAGGAGATACTTTAGTCCTTTCTCTATAAATAAGAGCCAGCCCGGTTCCTAATTACACTTCTCCTGGGGCCCGTTGCAGAAATAATTGCAATCAATCGCAACTCTAAAAGTCATGCGCAACTTGATTTTCAACCAATCAACAGCACGCATTTGGAACTTGCGATTGATTTTTTGACTTGCGTTTAAACGCAACTCTTTCTGCAACGGGTCCCAGGAGTGTCTGACGAACTTACTCATTTTCGATTGAGATTTGCATCTTTACAGAGTGATTTATACCTCCTTCTAGAGTGAGAGTGTATCAAAAGATGCTCCAGTTTACTCCATGAGCCACAATGCACTCTACACTGTTAAAAAAAAGCCCCGTGATTTTACAGAAAAAAAAGAAAGACTATTTTGCAGAAAGCAATAACAGATTCATTCTGTAATTTCATAATACAGGATTTTTTCTGCAATTTAACAGAAGAGGTCTGTTTAAAAAGGGGAAAGGGTGTTGATTTAAGGAAATTTGTAAGACTCCATACACCATGTACACCAAATACCAATTTCCTGTAAGATTACGCAATCTGGTAAGATTACAGGTGTTCTAGAGACTCTGCTGCAGGAACTTCTTTTAGTTTAAGGATAAATTTTCTAACACTGTATAAGGATGTACAGTCCGCCCCAAAGGGATTAGTCCCTACTATCACCCGAGAGGATAGTGAATAGGGACCAGGGGCCCGTTTCATAAAGAGTTACAACTACTTAACTTTTCCATTGTGACAACTACCATTGGAACATTGATTTTGATTGGCTGCAGAGCCCTGTTGCCATGGTAGCTGTCATAATAGCAAAGTCACAACAGGCCTCTGATCAGCTCTTTTGCATTTTATACAGAGAGTGGTTACCTGCGGTATAAGATGTAACAAGGCGTCCCCTGTCAGTGTTGCTACGGCGAGCGCCATCATTGTCTGAATAACAGCCTCGTATACGAAACCGGACATGCATGGAACAAAAATAGCCCCGAAAACGGCAAGGAGACTGATGATGAGGACGACCAGGTTACCATAGCCCCAAACTAAAATTAAAAAAACAATGAGGAAAATTGCTAGGTGTGTTCAGCAATGTTGCAGACATCGGATGGTACTATTTCCTTTAGCACTATGATTATCACCACCATCATCAACATCATCACCATCATCGTCTTCGTCATCATCACAACATCATCGTCATCATCATCATCATCATCATCATCATCGTCATCATCATCATCATCATCATCATCATCATCATTGTCATCATCATTATCATCGACAGTACTATAGTATTTTGATATCTTTTTTATTGTTAAAATTACGTACTCTCGGCGTTTGTAATCGCATCAGTTTGGTCATCATGTTCATCACTGCTACACACACCGGAAATGATCTGCTGGACCAGGGATGGACACAGGGCTGCGTACTGGGACTCGGTGATACCAGCTTCGTGGTCGATTCCATGAATGTCTAGGAGTTCCTCCCCTGTGTAGCATGTCTGAGTGATAAAAACGCATTCACATGTCAAAGGGTGAATATTCATTTGCAAGAAAGCTGCCACTATTCATGCTTCATGCAGCACCTACAATTTTATTTGAAATGAATAATATGGATTTCAAATCGAGTAATCGTAGCGTAAAATCTGGTTATAATTGGGTGTGGTCATTTACTTTCTAGCTTCATAAGAACAGAGAGAGGGGGGATGAAAATGAATGTGTGTAGCTAAAATCGACTTGAATCCGATTCAAATTCGAAATGAACAAAAAGAAAATGATATCAAGTTATTCAAGGTTTATTTTTTTTTAGCATTTCCTTTAAAACATGATTTTATTAATTTCATCAAGAACGCCACAGGTTGATTTTTCATGGTTTCTTTTTTGTTTTCAATGCAAAAGTCACGAAAATTATTACTTCATCATGCAATATTGCCTCTTATTCCTTATATTAATGCTTCATTTTCCCAGTGGACTCATGAATAAAATAGCGTATTTAACAATGATAACAGGCGTCAATTTGGCACACTGTGACAAAAGCGCGCATTAGCATTGGACATTTCTTGCATACGCGCCCGATACGCGCTAAATTAAGCGGAATTTATACAGGAAATCTACATAAACTATGGACTCAACCGTGGGTTTTCAAAACCACCTTTGTGAATTCGGGCCATTATTTTTTTGTGTCGCCGCGCGCCGTCTCTGTATAATTGTAGACAGGCACTTACAGCAGATACGTTTAACTCTTCCGAGTGACCATCGTGATCATGATCGTGGTCATCCACGGCACGCTCCGTCCGATGTATGTATCCCACCGCTGCCACCGGAATGTCGACATGTCTCCTTCGACGATGATCGTGGTCATCGTGGTCGTCGTGGTCGTCATGGTCCCCAGAAGAGCCCCCAATACCAAGATCGGAAATCAAATGTTCGAATTCTAAAAATAAACAATGTTGGCAGATTTAGTGAGCCTATCTATAACATTCATTCGGTATGTTTGACAATAACTAGCCATTATATCTATACTCCTTGTAATACTGTTATTTTGAATTCTTAAAATGAAATATCAAACTTTTAAAGCAAACAATTGAGTATATTGGCCCGTATTCTGAAGTCGGGTTTAACTTAAACTCCGGTTTAAAGTTGTGATTTAAGTATGGATAGCCAATAGTGACATAAATCACGAACTACAGAGATATAACATTTCAGCTCATTTGACTCTCAAATCATCCCCCCCCCCCCCCCCCCCCCATTGTCTAGGAAGTACAAATATGATAATTGTCTTCACCATCAAAGAATCGGGAAAGAGCACAGTAAACAGAAGAAATACACACTATAATATACATTTTGACAATTTTGGCTCCCCATAATTTTAGCACAAAGTGACCATGGTCTAAAGTTAAACCTGACTTCAGAATATGGGCCATCGAGTATATATTACGTATTCAGTCTAACAAATAATGATTACAATAACCAACAAGTCAATTCTTGATCTACGTGTATAATGAAGATAGATATTAAATCATAATCTTCACCACGATTATGACAATAACGACAACGATTATAACAACAATTTCTACATGATAATGTGGAGCGTTTTGGCCCAGGATTAGTCTTCTGACGTTGAAACAGAGGTTCGTGGGTTCAAATCCCAGCCATGGCGTAAATTCCTTCAGAAAGAAATTTATCCGCATTTGGGCTGCACCAACCCAGGTGAAATGAATGAGTACCTGGCAGGAATTTATTCCTTGAAATGCCAAGGCGCTGTAAAAAAAAAAGGGATGCGGGGCCAAAGCCAGGGTAATACTATCCCAGTCCTTTCAAAGCGCATAGGGACATTATGAAATAATGTGATATGCGCTTTACAACATGTTCAAGAACTGCGTTATCATTATTATAATTTGCATCACACGCCATTCAAGTACTGGCTGATCTGACTGTTCTTAAAATTCTTCAGACTTATTTTATATTTTTTTTTAAACTTTCGATGTTTGGTAAGAGTGTGTTCCCATGTCAAAAGTAAAGTCCCCCTCTGAACAGTTGCCTGGGCTACCACTTGGGAGAGTTTCATGAAACGACCTGTCGGATTTTTTTCCCGGACAAAATTCTGATTTATCAGACAGCTACCATAGTATCTGTTCTTCTCAGCTAATCGGAATAAAGGAAATATGACATAACCTACAGCTTGCTAGCCAAAAATGTTGATGAAATGGACCCTCAATCTTTTTGCTTTACCTTCTTCAGGAATGACTCCATCTGAAGCGTAGGAATCGAAAATTGCATCCACAAAATCGTCGGTAGATGGCAAACTTGCCTCGCCGATACAGTATCCGTGAAGAATGCTGTTGATCACTTCCTCGGCGACGCTATGAACCTCGCTTTCGTTCGCCCCGGCTTCGTGGTCTTCAACAGTTGCGGTAAACACCGATTCGACATCGAAACACTGTAATATTCAAAATAACGAAAAGGAATGTAAAGTGAGAAACTTCTATAAGAAGGAAATTAAATGAATTGAATGACCTATTAATGACAACACTTTAGCATGTTTAGAGCTAATTTTCCCACAGACTATCCCGCAGTAAGGCTCAATTTGCCATCGGTTCTATTCAACGCAGACCTAATGACGTTAGTCCATTGTTCATAAAAAAATCAAATCCGATAAATACCAAATTCTGTAGTTCCATGTGCTTGTATAGGAGCCAACCAATTCCACTTTGAAATGGGTTAAAGGTTGGCTAGAAGAAATGCCGTTACTACCGGGAATAGAGACAACATGCAATGTTAGACTAAACTCTTTATCGATTCTAGTCTGAAAATATCATGCTCTACCCCCTAAAGTCCTTGAATTTTTATAGTAGTTAGTAAGTTAAATCATGAGTTAACTACTAGTATATTCTGAGTTCAGAACACGGGTCGCAGAATCTTTGAATGAGTCCTGGACCCCATTTCGTAAAAAAAGTTGATATAACAGCAACTCTCGCAAGATGCTATGATAGCAACTCTTGATGGGATGTCAAATTTCATGAGAACAGCCGATCAAAAAGCAGAATTTTCGGTGTTATCATGGTAGTTGCCTTTCCAGTCGGACTTGCTATCACAACAAGTTTTGTTATGAAATGGGACACAGGGCTTGGACATAGTCTTCCTGGTTTTTACCGTTGCTTGGGTTGTAGCCGTGTAATTCTCACTGATCACATGCAATATTTCTTCCAGGTCCTCTTCAGACATGGTGGTATTCGTCCCGTTTTCTCCGGCAGACATCAGCTCCCCAAGAACTATGTCCTCATCAAGGTCTGTCCCGCCAGGCCCCGCGGCGCACAAGGCCTCCAGATCAAACAGGGCATAGAGCAGTAGCGGCACTGCTTCGTGAAAGACATCCTCACTGAAGCCGTTTGTCGGGTCAACGCTGAGGGCGCTGAATAAATCATTCTGAAAATCATCGGCGCACTGCGGCAAATAGAAACAAAAAAGAGTTTTATATTCATGAACTTTGAATTCAAAAGGGTAATACAAAAATAATTACACAACAATAATCCCAACGTCTGTAACAGCTAGTCATGAATTACGCTGATTACAACGACAGACCGTCACTGTCAACGTACAAAGGCCAATTCACAAATTCGAATATACCAGAGTTATGCGTTGGCGAATTATGGAGCTATCTAGGGCAGGTTCGGAGGGCTGATTTTGCACATTTTTGTTCAAGTGCCCATTTTGGTGCAGTTTCCAAATGATGTGGTACTTGACAAAACAGTGATATGGATCCTGATCAAGTGATTCGATGAAATCCATCACGTGACCAGTCACTTAATTTGCTATTGACTTGTACCAACGACTAGTTGCATTGATCGGTCATTATTTTAAGATAGTAAAGGATTATATATTAAATAAAAAGTATCCACAATACATATAAAACATAGTGCACATTATTTTGCTTGGATATTATAATGATAGCACACAGTTCTTAACTTTGAAACAAAAGTAAGAAAATATAGGTTATTCTAACTAGTGCACTCGAATCATGGATGGTGTGTTTGAAAATTCAATTGTAAGAATAGGAATCTCATTAGAAGCTGGTTGATCTACAGATCAGTATGACGGTATTCACAAATAAATCTGGTGAAAATGATTTATAGTGCAGACCAATTACCAATTTTGAGATGTATGGTGAAAAAAAAAATTACGCGAGTGATCGTTCAGCGAAACTAAAAAAGCTATAATTTGAATTAGTAAAAACTATATGTGCAAATCAAACTTCGGGACTTTCAGTCCAGTAGTTTGCAGACAGTCTGCTAGCCAGTTTCGCGATTTATATTGCGATATTGACAATTTTTTTTGTTATTTTCAGATCCTTCACCATTAAAGAAATGATTAAAATGAGTAATGATGAATTTATAATCAATAGGCAAATATCGACATGACTTCAAAGATCGGTTTGGCGATAAATCAATACCAGTCCATTTCTTTCCCAAACTTATTTGTTTGTGGTTGATGTTGTTCAAAATTATAATGGTTTGATGACACAATATTATTCAACAGTAAGGTTCTGACGATGTCAAGAAATTAAATTCAATATGCAAAACATTCCACCGGTCGCAAAATTCCGACTATTCGCAGTAAAAAACGTTGTTAAGAATTTTGACTCTAAATGAACCTTACAGCAGATGTTTAAAGGAGAAGTCCACCCCAACAAAAAACTGATTTTAAAAGGAAAAACATAATCAAACAAGCGCAAGACTGAAAATTTCATTAAAATCGGATGTAAAATAAGAAAGTTATAACATTTTGAAGTTTCGCTTAATTTTTCAAAACAGTTCCATGCACATCCTGGTCGGTATGTAAATGAGGGAACCGATGACGTCACCCACTCACTATTTCTTTTGTATTTCTTAAATGAAATAGAAATATTTTGATTTTCTCGTCAATGTCATGTGAAACAAAGTTTCATTCCTCCTTGAACACGCGATTCCATTATTTCAACATTTTGTGGTTCAAGCAAGGGGAACCTTGTCCAATTTGTAAAAATTGAAATATTGTATAATTCAAACAATAAAAAACAAAAAAAAATAGTGAGTGGATGACATCATCGACTATCTCATTTGCATATTACTGAATTGAGCATAGAACTGTTTTGTGAAAAATAATGTCATAACTTTCTTATTTTACATCCGATTTTGATGAAATTTTCAGCGTTATTCATGTTTGAATTTTCTCTATCCAAATCAACTTTTTTTTCTGGGATGGACTTGACTTGACCTTTAAACAGAATTAAGAAGTTTTTAAAAAATTACACATTAAAATGTAATCTTTGATATTCATTTTCAATAAATTCAGCATGGTTGGCTAAGTGTTAAACAACTCCTGTAAGGTTCATATCGTAAGCAACTTTGTACAAATTTTCAAACAGTGTTTTTACTGTGTACGGACCATGTGCGATCTTGTTTGTTTCAGAAATTCAGAGCCACCATAAAAATGAAATTAAAAATTGCCATGGGGGTTGTTAATACCCAGGATGGGTAAGGACTATTGCGAATGTTTTCCTCCAGGTTACCAAACTGTGACTTCGGAAAAAAAATTGAGGAGCAAATAAAGAAGAATAATTATAAAAATGGAAGGAAGAGGAGTATAAAAAACCGGTCTGGGCAGGTTTCACCAATATTATACCGAATATTCAATTTAGAATAAAATGACGTCATATATCGGTTGCCCCCACCCCCTCACACGCCTTTTCAATCAATATAACTTGGCGCCACCTGGAATTAGATGAAAAGAATATAACAATGACGCGTTTCACTATATGGGATAAGTCAATATCATTGTGTACGAATCACGTGACAAGCCCCTAGCGTCACATGACGAGCCGTTGTAGTCATCTGATTAGAGCAATAAGCCCTTTTCAGGGGGTCGTTTCACTTTAATAACAAATTCGCGATATCAGTTTTAAGGCTACCAAAATTCTCAAATCTGATTGGCTGAAAGTAAAATTGGTATAAAATATTGTTATCATACCAAGTCTTTGTAAAAAGGCGCCCAGAACATGTATGTGATGTTTTGTAGAATACATCCAATATTTGGTAAGTTTAGGATAATGGAGTAGAAAACATAGTTTTTGTATTTTTCGGGGTTTTTTAAGCTTTTCTTTCATTGTTTTTTTATAGATTTTTTCTTCGCAATAAATGCATGTAGTAAAAACATAGAGCAACGCAATCCTAAATGAATTAAATCAATAATAATATTGAAAAAAAATAATTATAACAATGATAATAATATGAATGATAACAATGATTATAACAATAATAATAATGATGATAAACATAATAGTAATAATAATGACAAAATTATAAAGATGATGATAGCTTTTATGAATTATTTCAGGTCGTTTTTCAAATTTAAATGACCAATCAAGGTCATCGTTGCATAGGCACTCTGTTTAAAATACTGACTGGGGACCAATTAATGCCGTTCTTTCATATTTGTAATTCATCTCAAACCTTTGTGTTACAGAGCCTTGGATTGAGTGCGGAATAACATTTAGCAAAAAAATATTTTTGATGTTCAGGGTATTACACTATGGCTAGTATCCAACCCACGACCCTCTGTTACAATGGGTGATTTCAAGTACGGTGTTGACCTTTTGGTGTTGGTGTTAGGTCAATTTTTACACGATTATAACACCACACAAGAAATGAAGATGGTCCTGAAAAGTCACTCACTAGTTGTTGAGAT
The DNA here is from genome assembly GCF_018143015.1 of Lytechinus variegatus. Classification (NCBI taxonomy): domain Eukaryota; kingdom Metazoa; phylum Echinodermata; class Echinoidea; order Temnopleuroida; family Toxopneustidae; genus Lytechinus; species Lytechinus variegatus. The sequence goes on along the minus strand of NC_054745.1, from coordinate 9,041,943 downwards.
GTCAATAATGTGGTCTCGATCAGTTTTACAAACTCTGAATAAGTTTTATAGCTAAGGGAAGCAATCCAAAATTCAACACCAACACTAACACCAAGGCAAACACCAGCACTGAAATCACCCAATGCTTAATTTAGATTGTTATATGGAATAAGTCTTTTGAAAATGCAAATCAAATATCTGTCAGGATTCTGTAATTATTCTGATGTATCATGTTATTCCATGAAAATTTACTATTGATAGAATATGATTTTGCAATGTTAAATAAGTTCAATAGCAGTTAATCCACAAGAAGGCCTATAATATTGAAGACGTTAATTTGAATATTCAAAACATTGAAAAAAAAGTAATTGCTTCTACCTTGGAGCAGTTATCGACAAGACTTTCACATCCAACCCTTGTAAAGAGCGTCAAAACCAAAATGTCGACTTGTGTTGAAGTAATGTTTTGGTCATGATTTTCCTCAAAATCACCGGATGTTCTCTGTGCGGATAACTCCTGATCTAAGAGATAATTTCCGACAGCTACAAAGTGTTCCTCATCTGAATGGTGGTCGTGATCGTGGTCGTCTGCTTCTCGTCTGGGTCTGAACAAATCCTGTCCCGCCGAAACCGAGCAAGATTGGAGGAAAAGTAAAAGTAGTGCTATGCCCACAACACTATAACGCGTTAACACCGCCATGGTTCCTCCTTGTCTCTGGTTTGTCCAAAGTTCTGTGTCAAAATGAGTGTAAAGCTAGAGGGTGGTGTGCAAATACTTCAAACCTTCGCGAATAACACAGGCCGCTATGGGGAAGAGAGAGACGGCGAGTTCTTTATTTGCACACGGCACTTACATAGTCCCATAAACTTTCCAAAGTCCTGTGTGCAATGACAATGCAAACACAGCGGTGCGAAAAGGCAACTCGTTGTGTGCATGCTTTAACACGAGTTGCTATGGCGTCCTTTGAAGAAGCCCCCCGCCCCCATGCAGTTTGCAGGCATCACTAATTTTCATTAGAATAACGAGTTCCTCATTGACATCCCTGAGGGATCTTGCCCCCAGCAGAGTTATTATGGTTTTATTCGTTTGATACGCCTAAAGTTATTGTATGTTTTGTTAGAAACAAACTCATGGACCCGTATACTAAAGTCGGGTTTAATTTTAACTCCGGTCTAAAGTTGTGGTTTATCTATGGATATCCAACTGTGGCATAAATCTGAAATAGAAGAGGTTCACAGTTTAAGCTCATTTTACTCTCAGATCATTCTTAACTGTCCAGGGGTCCGTTGCGGAAAGAGTTGCAATCAATCGCAACTCTAAAAATCATGCGCAACTTGATTTTCAACCAATCAACGGCGCGCATTTTGGACTTGCGATTGATTTTTTTTTTTTACTTGCGTTTAAACGCAACTCTTTCTGCAACTGACCCTAGGACGGAAACATAAGATAATTGTCGTTACTATTGAAGAACTAGGAAATAACGCAATAACCATACGCCTACCATCAGAACAAATGACATGTTTGGCTTCCCACCCTTGTAGCACAGAGGTAGACCATGCACGGTTTCAGTTAAACCCGAGTTCACAATACAGGACATTCACTGCAAAAACTGTGGTGTTAAAACTGACACCAATTGGTTTTAATAGAGGACCACACCCTGAGGTGTTAAAATAACACCCTAGAGATTGAACATAACACCGAAGAGTGTAAATGTAACAAACATAGGTGTTGTAATAACACCTATGGGTGTAAAACTAACACCACCAATTTAACACCGGTGTAGAATTACTGGTGTGGTCCTCTATGTACACCGGTTAACACCACAGTTTTTGCAGTGTTGGGTCGATAATCACCCCCGTCCCGAGGGCTGCTGATGAAAATCATTATTCAGACAACGAAAATCAATAAATGCATTTGGGTATGAATGGGGTAACATTTCTTTACATCGCAAGAATCTCGTCTTTGTCATGAAAGGATCAGGCTATCAGACGGTCAAATGATTTTTATCGCTTTTACTTCGGAAACAGTCTATATGCATATTTATACTGAAATTACATTATTTTGGGGGTCTCTGGCTCAAGAAAATAAACAACAGCAAATACTAATATTTATTTATAATGTAGTAGATTGGGGTTTATCTTATCTATGCATTGTACTATTTTTTTATTATCCTGAATAATGTAGGACCTTGTCCAATGTCTTCATTTTGTTTTGATGAATACGAATCGGTATTTATCATATAATATCCAACTTTAGTCTATTCCAAATAATCCATCCTCAGAACTACTCATTTTTTCATTCCGTTCCATGTAACATCTGGTTGATATTAACTTTTTAAATTGTATTAACGGTAAACTATACCATATCAGTCAATCCCAGCATATTTTAAGAAAATAGTTTTCATAATGTCTCTTGTCTTTTCTAAATTGTGTAAGTTTAATCGATGAAATAAATATTTGAATGAGATTCCACTACTGTCAAAGGCTATTCCTGGATTGACCATAATGTCGAGCGTTGTGGCCCAGTGGATTAGTCTCCGGACTCTGAAACAGAGGGTCGTGTGTTCAAATCCCAACCATGGCGTAATTTCCTTCAGCAAGAAACTGATCCACAATGTGCTGCACTCAACTCAGGTGAGGTAAATGGGTACCTGGCAGTAATTTATTCCTTGAGACGCAGCGCGCTTAACAGCTGCACTGCTATAAAGCCAGGGTATTTATGCTGCATGTACTGTAGAGCGCTTTTCTGACGAAGTAAAAGTATTTAGCGCTATATAAGCAAGTATAATTATTATTTTGAGGGACGGTGATTGATTTTTTTTGTTCGCTCTATAGGAAAGCAATGGGTGACACCTGCTCCTAAAGAGATCGCTTATTTCACTCGCTCAAAGAAAAGGGATTCTTTAAAAATAATGACCGATTTTCACTTGCCCGTTTGATATGTCCAAGGATCATAATGGAGGCTATAAGTAAAAAACGAGGGGCGCATGCCCCCGCGCAATCCCCACCTCAAGAGAAGTGTCTGACTACTTTGCTTTATTGTAAATTCTTTTGCATACACTTATTATTTTCTTTGCGATGTCAGTTCCCCCAAGTAAACAGAGACAAGGAGTTTAAACAAAAAGTGATCCGATTAACTTTGAAAACGTTGTTATAATTTTTATGCAACACTGTTTGAAGACTAAAAGTTAAACGTTGTTGTTTAATATTTCATACGCTTGTTTAAGCTCTGAACAATTAGTGTAAAGTTGAAATAGTAAACATTGTTGTGAAAAACACACAACTTTTTTTAATTTGTAAGATGTGTCAAAAAATTTTGATTGGGATTATTTCATTTCCCCATAGAGATATGTAGACACTCTCGTAAAAAAACAAAAAAAAATAGTATTTTTAACCCCGGATAAGCAAATATTATGGGGTTAAGAAACACTGTGTGAAAAAAGAAAGGGGCTAATGAAATGCGGTTGAAAAGCATATTACTTTCTACCAACATGGTATGTTGGGAGGAGTGTTACGTGCACTGTAAAAACTGCGGTGTTAAAAACGACACCAATTGGTGTTAATAGAGGACCACACCCTGAGGTGTTAAAATTACACCCTAGAGATTAAACATAACACCAAAGAGTGTAAATGTAACAAAAAAAGGTGTTGTAATAACACCGATAGGTGTAAAACTAACACCACCAATTTAACACCGGTGTAAAATAACTGGTTTAGTCCTCTATGTACACCGGTTAACATTAGTTTTTGCTGTGTGGGTCACAGTAATTCAGGTCACATTTTTCCTTCAAGGCACAGGTGAAGCCAAACAAAATGATATTATTATTTTGAATAAAATCAGGAGAAGTAGCATTCACAAGAAAATAGCCAAGGGACCAATACGAATATATTCTTTAATTTACTTTATTTCTGAGAATAAAAACACATTAAATAGGTTAACAATAAAACAAAAAGCTCTCTTTTAAAATGAACCACACTAATAGTAATGTCGCTGAGTGTTAATTTATATAAGTTACATATAACGGTCATGACAGAATATCTAGAGTAAAATACGCGATGTTCGTAAACATCTGCCGAAATGTACAAGCATACAGAAACACTGACAAACATGTTTTTCTTGTAATTGAGATTAAAAAATATGATGAATTCTAAATTATTGATATCATTACATTGATGAGAATCTTTCTTGCCAAACCTAAGTACACATGAATTATGCCTGTAATATTTCCGTTTAAAATATTTATTACCCTCTGCTCATAGAGTAGATACACACTAATACGTGAAATGTTAAATCATCAATAGAAAGGTCGGAGGAGGGATAACCGTATTTCAAATGATTTATCAAACCGTCCATAAAACTGTATCAATTGATTAAGTGTTGGATCGAACAATTGAAAGTAGTAAATGCAACAAGTTGAAAACGAACTTGTCCCTTCTCTAACCTTTTAAATACTGTTTTAACATTTCAGTTTTTAAATTCACATAAAAAGTGATAGTAGCTATGAATAATAATAATAATGAAATATGTTTATAGTACTGAATAAATGAATACATTAGCACTATATCCCCATTCATATTACCACTACTGAGGCACCTTCATTTACATATATACTTGCTTATGGGCCATAAAGCGCCTCATACCTCGGCAAAGAAGTTCAGACGCGTTCTAGAGTATGCAGCATAAAGAGTTATAACTGTGGTAGCCATGCCATTGTGGCAATTACCATGGAAATCTTAAATGTGAACCCTCGCTGTTACCATGATGGTAAACATAATGAAAAAAGTAACAATAGTAAAGATGTACACAGTAAAAGCTGTGTTGTTAACCGGTGTAAATAGAGGACCACACCAGTTATTTTACACCATTGTTAAATTGGTGGTGTTAGTTTTACACCTATAGGTGTTATTACAACACCTATGGTTGTTACATTTACACTCTTTGGTGTTATGTTCATTCTCTACGGTGTTGTTTTAACACCTCAGGGTGTGGTCCTCTATTGACACCAATTGGTGTCAGTTTTAACACCACAGCTTTTACAGTGTATGTACATGACTATAAAACTGGTCACACGATTGAAGACAGTGCCACACAGTGCGTTTACATGATGGGCTATGTAGAGATGTGATTCACTCTGTTAAAATACTCAAATGTGAAGGGCATTTCACACTGTGGACGCTTCTACAATGTGAATGTTCACAGTGTGTTCACATGTAGAGATGTGATGCACACTGCCAAAATTATCAATTCAATAGTGTGAAGATATCATCACACCATGGACAGTTCACTGTGTGTGTTCACAGTGTGTTCACAGTGTGTTCACATAATGTGCTATGTACAGATGTGATGCACACTGCCAAAATTCTCAATTCAATAGTGTGAAGATATTATCACAACATGGACACTTCTACATTGTGAATGTCCAAAATGCGTGCACAGTGTGTTCACATGAGGAAATATATGACGATGTGATTCACATTGAAAACATTTTCAATTGAACAGTGTAAGGATACTTTCACACTGTGGACACGTTTACAGTGTGAGTGTACGCAATGTGTTCACACGGTGAACTATGTAGAGATGTGATTCACTTTGGTAAATCTGGACAATTATTTGGTCAGACGTATGTCCAACACATTGGCCATTTTGAACATTCCTATTCAAGAGTATTTCAGATTGAATCACATCATACAATGCAAGAAATGAACTCAAACTTTATATCCCTCTTCCATTCAGGTATTTAAAAAATAATGCATTATTATTTCAGAAATGCAACGCAGTATATGTCCTATATGCAAGCTAGAAAATCACTGCTACATTTTTATTTACTTTTTATTTTGTCCTTTTCTTTTTTGTTGCTCTTAGTTATTTTATTTGTTTACCATTTATTAAAATCCAGGTACAAAATATCAGCATAAAGGTGTTTTTCATCAATGACACGATGAAAACAGAATAAAAATTCTGACATAAACCATCATATTATACACGAAAATAGAATAAAAATCTGAATCAAAAATATATACGCAATGCTTGGGGGCATAAATAAAGGATTATTTTTACATAAATGAAAGAAATAAATCGAGAAGGGACACTAAGGGACACTAATGAAGTAATGAAAATGACAAACCATCATTTATTGTTCGAATTAGACATGAAATGAAATACTCCGAAAATTTGCTTTTCCCAATTGATCTTGGGCCCGGCAGCCACTGTGCAACGCCAGACCGACGAGACTCTATCCCTTTAATCGTTGAACTCCAAACAGGGTAGCAGCATCTCCAATCTTTTAACGTCTTTTTTTCTGACGCTTCAGGGGTTCGAACCCCCGACCTCCCGGTTGTGAGACGGACGCTCTACCAACTGAGCCAACACACTGGTAGTAATGTATAGGTAACTATAAAACATTTTAGAGTCCAGATCATTTTGAATAATAACAACGTTACTAACCGGTGTACATAGAGGACCACACCGGTTATTTTACACTGGTGTTAAATTGGTGGTGTTAGTCTTACACCTATTGGTGTTATTACAACACCTTTGGTGTTACATTTACACTCTTTGGTGTTATGTTCAATCTTTAGGGTATAATTTTAACACCTCTGGGTGTGGTCCTCTATTAACACCAATTGGTGTCAGTTTTAACTTAACACCACAGTTTTTACAGTGATTACATCATTCTTATAGAGAAATAAAGGAATCGTATATTAAAATAAAAAATATAAGTAAGGGTTATATTACACAAAAACTTTGGATTACAAATATAACCCAGAGAGAACGAAGCAGGAACATCGGTAATAACATGAAAATGAATGAAATATGAAAATAGGAATGCATTCATATATGCTGATAATTATTGTTTAAGACAGCCAACGTAAAGTGAAAATTAACGTAGTATCATCAGATATACATTCATAAGAAATACATCTCTTGTTTATTGTTTACTTTTATTTTAATCGATGGGACACCGAGTTGGCTGGTCCATCGGTATAATTCTTATTATAACAATTATTAATCAAAATTCAATTTTAAAAGAATGACAATCCTTCCCTCATTAACGCTGAAGATAGTTCCAAGTCAGTAGTAGTTGTGATATTTTGATCTACCCAAGGACTGCCCTGTTCAGATTGCAACGCTAATGGCGTCCTCCCGAATGATGCCATGTTTAGATTGCGACGTTGATGGCGTCTTCGTAGAGGGCAATAATCAGTATTATGGCCATACCAAGTAGGAAGCCTAAATTCTGGAATAAAAATATGACACCTTTTCTGGGTCCCTTGTATCTATGGAGTAGAGGGAGCTGAAGAAAATAGAGAAGAAGAAAAAAAACGAAAAAGTAAAAGGTTAATTCCAGTTCTGGTAACGATCTCAAAATGACTTTTTACAGAATCCAATATAGTGACCACCCAAGTGTCTTTTTGTATGAATAAAAAATATGTGCCAGAGGATTCTGAAAGAAATTGTGTAATTGCTGAGAAATAAGCAAAATAAGCGCGGATTCGGTCACTTCCGTCGGGTCTTTATTCCAGCAGTAATAATACATTGTCCCACGTGTGCTTATCTGTGTTGGCGATCTTCAATGTGATCGTATTTCAGCTTAGATTTTATGATTTCACGAAGTTCAGTTTATGTAGCTGTACCAGATCTAGATCCACGATGATATAGTTATAATTAACCTTGGTTTTACAGACTTTCTCACTAAATTAGTGTTTTACTGCAACTACTATCATTTAGCTTTAAAAGCATGAAGGCACAAATTCTTTCCTTTTTAATCAATTATGATACTATTAGAAACAATCGAGGACAGAGAAAGGTCCGTAAACAACAAATCAAAAGTTCGAATAACATATTCATGGTATCCTTAACATTGTGTTATCATTAAAGCATGAAACAAATGTTAAATTGCGATTCAACGAAAATGCAGAAAAAAGGCTAATCATGAAAAAAAACACCCAAATTAAACACATAATGTCTATGGGTGTCAATAAAAATGTAAACAGATTTTGTGCTATACATCTAATGGCAGATCTATCTCTTTTTTTAGTTTTAAAATCATATTTTATTTCTTCATGATAATATATAGCAAGTGAAAATAATAAAATAGCATGAAATCATTAGTATAATTGAATCAGAATTCATACATAAACATATCGAATTATTAATTCTATAGGTAAACTTATAATAAATATTCATAATCACAAAGGGAATAATAATACAAAACAGAACCTTCAACATTTCTAGACTCTAAAATCTCTATGATTATAATTCAATTTTAGAGCACAAATACACTTTGTGATCTGTGAACAAATGTTAAGTTGAACAAGATTTTTTTTTCTTTACATTACCATTAAATCAAAATAATTTGAGAAAGTTATATTTAAAAAACCTACATCCACTCAGACACACTGTTAGAAAAAATAAAAGAAGTTCCTGCAGCAGAGTCTCGAGAACACCTGTAATCTTACCGAATTGCGTAATCTTACAGGAAATTGGTATTTGATGTATGGAATCTTACAAATTTCCTTGAATAAAACACCCTTTTCCCCTTTTTAAACAGACCTGTTCTGTTAAATTGCAGAAAAATTCTTGTTTTATGAATTTACAGAATGATTATTACGCAATTCGGTAAGATTACAGGTGTTCTCGAGACTCTGCTGCAGGAACTTCTTTTATTTTTTCTAACAGTGCACGCTTCACGACCCCAATCTCGATAATGCATAAGAAGAAGGAATAGAAAGAGAAATCATTCCCTTCTCGATACTGCAAAATCGGATTTTTTTATACCGTTTCGTACCCAACAACACCCAGCCTCATACACTGTAAAAACTGTGGTGTTAAAACTGACACCAATCGGTGTTAATAGAGGACCACACCCTGAGGTGTTAAAATTACACCCTAGAGATTGAACATAACACCAAAGAGTGTAAATGTAACAACCAAAGGTGTTGTAATAACACCTATAGGTGTAAAACTAACACCACCAATTTAACACCGGTGTAAAATAACTGGTGTGGTCCTCTTTGTACACCGGTTAACACCACAGTTCTTGCTGTGTACAATCTAGTTAATTTCTTGTGTTTTTTTTCAGACGGGAAGCTTGCAGTACAACTGTCCAAAATTTCGCATACATTCGTAATTCCGAAGCTTCGTAATTCCGAAGGTTCGGTTATTCCGAAGGTTCGTATTTCCGAAGGTTCGTATTTCCGAAGGTTCGTAATTCCGAAGGTTCGTCAATCCGAAAACGAAATAAGGTTCGTAATTCCGAAGGTTCGTTAATCCGAAAACGAAATAAGGTTCGTAATTCCGAAGGTTCGTTAATCCGAAAACAAAATAAGGTTCGTAATTCCGAAGGTTCGTTAATCCGAAAACAAAATAAGGTTCGTAATTCCGAAGGTTCGTTAATCCGAAAACGAAATAAGGTTCGTTAATCCGAAAACGAAATAAGGTTCGTTAATCCGAAAATTAAATATGGCTCGTATTTCCGAAAATGAAAATAATTCATTTTGGTAACAAAAACGATGTTGTCATTACAAGATTACACGATATTATGCAATGATAGTAATAACGATCGATGATGTGTGTTGGGGCCAAAGCATGTATTTCATTAAGAATGGCGCCCTGATCAAGCATAGGCTAATTTCGATTTTATCTGAGCAATTGATGCCTATAAGCAAATGGTTTAATTAAAGATGCAGGGGATCAAGTGTGTTGGAAGCGTGCGAGCAACCTCTAGATAATAGGATTTGTATTGGAGGGGATGTCATTTTTAATAACAGCTTCTGCTGGTAATAAAAATAAAAATAATACTAATAATGATCCATGTGAGATGTTGAAAGCGCGAATCGCAAGCTGAAACTAGTAGACATTTCATGTAACAAGACGTGAAGTGAGCATTCGGAGCATTTTTTGTAATCATGAGAAAGATGTGTATCTTTCTAAAGAATTAATGCGAGGGTGAGTTGTAATTTGTTTATATACTGACCTGGGGCCCGTTGCATGAAACTTTTTACCTGAGAAAACTCAGGTTGTTTTTACAGGAGTTTTTGCCCTGTGCTAAAGTAATTGGCGGAAATCAGACTAACCTTAGTTTTCAGTTTTTACCAGAGTTTTATCAGGTAAAAAGTTTTATGCAACAGGCTTCAGAAAGTAATCTTTTAAGGACTGCATTTAGTGACTCATGAATAGAATATATATCTCACGAACTATATAATGAGAGCGCGAACCGCAAGCTTAAAATTTGTGATATTCCAACCTGAAAACTGGACATTTCATACTTCTTTTTATGTAACCAGGAATAGAATGAGTTCCTCAATAAACAATACTTGATGCGAGCGAGAAACGTGAGCCAAATTTTTCCGATTTTCCAACCTGAAAACTGGACATTCTATAGCATTCTTGGATGATAATCTAATGGTGAAAATATCCGTTTGCAACAAATTGCCCCTATTGGCCCCTTTTTTTTACTTTGCCCCCCCCCCAAAAAAAAAAAATACGTTCCGCCGCCATTGGCTAAAACACGCATCGTCTTCATGGCTAACTGCAAAAAGTTCTTAAAATGTCCCCTTTAGATCAGATCAGAGCTTATATATTTAAAAATTCTGTTCGCGCTTCTTGCTAGCAGTTATTATCTAAATTTAGTTACATAGGCATCTCGCTTTGAAGATCACAAACATATTGCCCATCATATTAACAAAAATATAGCTCGCGCTCGCATTATTTAAAAAGGGTTTATCATGTTATTACATATTTACTTTATTTTATAAGGATAAAGCTAATTATTGACTGTTAGGACTACCCTTTCAAAGAAACAAACAAAAATAAACTTTAAACTGCCGATCAAGGAAAATATGGCTAAAAAAATCCCCCCCTCTATTTGACGAAAGTTGGATCCGCCGGGAGGGAGGCAGGGGGCATCAAAAATGTAATAAAAAACAGGGGAATTAATATTTTCCAAAATGGGAAAGTTCCTTTTTCAAAAATAAATATGCCGTTTTTCATGTTTTTTCGAAATAAAATACTCTTTTTAAAGTATACAAGTTAAGTTAAGTTTTCAGGCTGGAATATTGAAAATTTTCAGCTTGCGCTTCGCACTCTCATTCGATTGGTGAAATATGCATTCTAAAGAGGTCACTAAATGCTTTCTTTAACAGGTTCCTTTTCTGGTCAGTATGTTTAAGCTCGCGTTTTGCGCTCGTGTTAATTCTTTAGTTAGATGCACATCTTTTTAATGACAGCAGAAATCTGCTCGGATTTTTAAAAACTAATTTTCATTTTTTATTGAAATAAACTAAAGTTTTAGCTTGTGATTCACGCTCGCAACACCTCGCAATAATGCCATTTTAAGAATAACTGACCACAAAAAGCGTTATACAACTTCACCTTTGAATTTGTTTTACCAAGCCGCTCGCTCATTATACTCTCTCCCGAAAAATAAAGCCTAAATATACATTTTGCCATAATAAGAAGTCACTTCAAAAAAGTTATTCTCTACTTAATCACTATCAAACAGGCAATGACTTCAAGCAGATGATAATCTTAAGGTGAAAATATCACCACAGTCCCAATTTTGACGTATGAGTTTCATTTTTTGGCTTTACCCCCAACGAAAATTCGTTCGGAAGGCCCTTGCCTTCCCATCCTCATATGATAATTGAACGGCAACAGTGTCCCCCGCCCCCCTCCCCTTGCCTCTGCCTCTGCTTTCCCGGTTTTCATTTTTCGGATTAACGAACCTTATTTTGTTTTCGGATTAACGAACCTTATTTTGTTTTCGGATTAACGAACCTTATTTCGTTTTCGGATTAACGAACCTTCGGAAAAACGAACCTTATTTTGTTTTCGGATTAACGAACCTTATTTCGTTTTCGGATTAACGAACCTTCGGAAAAACGAACCTTATTTCGTTTTCGGATCAACGAACCTTCGGAATAACGAACCTTTTTTCGTTTTCGGATTAACGAACCTTCGGAACAACGAACCTTATTTCGTTTTCGGATTAACGAACCTTCGGAACAACGAACCTTATTTCGTTTTCGGATTATCGAACCTTCGGAATAACGAATCGTCGGAATTACGCCACAAATGTTCGGATTAACGAACCCTTTTTCGTTTTCGGATTATCGAACATCGAGGTATAGGCAATTTACGTGTTTCGGAATTACGAACCTTCGGAATAAAGAACCTTCGGAATTACGAAGCTTCGGAAATACGAAGTGTAACCCAAAATTTGACTCAATTACATTGTTAGATGTGTTTGGATCTTGAAGTTCCCACAATAGCTGTTGTACCGTATATCGGGTTAATGCAATAGCGGACCTAGTTACCAGCCTTGCAGTACACACAACCTGGACCCGTATACGGTCCCTTGTGGCACACCTGATTCGATGTAATACTGACAAAAGTTTGCTGAACTTACCATGTGAACAAGACCAACGTAAAGAAACGTGCCGGCGGTAGCAGCGAAAATCCATTCCCTCGCGTTCTCCGTTTGACCAAGAGGAATGCCGACCCACAGTCCCACGAAACAAACGCAAGCCGACATGAAATTCCAAAACACCGCTGTCAAGAGGCGCATGCCATTATTCAGAAGGACGGCCAGGTCACCTAGAAGGGAAATTGAAATATAAACATGCGACTAGTAGGAGTAACTAAAAATAGTTCACTATAACGGCAGAAATAAATGTTATTTTGAAAATTAAACGAATTACCGCAAAAGAAAATATACTACTTTAAATTATAATAATAAATAATAATAATGAGACTTGTAAAGCGCCAAATCCACTCTGTAGAATGCTCAAGGCGCATAAAGAGCTGAGAGTCAAATAGCAAAGTTTTTAGAAGATTTTTGAAAGTTTCGACAGAGGTACATATTTTTATGTCTTCAGGAAGGCTGTTCCACAAAGTGGGGCATGCAAAAGCAAATGATCTTTCCCCCCAAGAATACATTTTCATTGAAATATAACGCAAACATATATAAAAAAATCTTATTATTTTTCATTTGTTGTAGAAAGAGGAGATCTTGCTAATCAAGGATGGTTACGAATATTTTTCCAATTCTTCAATCTTTCAAGGGTTTTGGCCTTTCTCAAGTAACATTCGTTTTAATGGGACCTTAAGGTTTCATGTTATAGCTTCATTCAAAATAGACCCGAGGTTACCTAGCTCGTGAGGTAGCTCGTGACAGAAGACGGCGATACTCGTACTGAGTCCTGCGGGGATGCCGAGGGTGAAGGCAGCACCGATCGCCAGACCGTCTCCGAAGTTATGCAGGGCGTCCCCAACGATGATCATGAGAGGCAATGTTCCGCACCCTGCAGCGATACAAAGTTGGCATTTAAAGGTAAACAATGCTCATCAGCCAATCAAAATCAAGGTTTCTATGAAAGTTACCATTGGATGACAAAGTGGTTTTTCTTGCATAGAAAGATTTTTTTTCAAAATCAAACACGAAAGCAATTCGATGTACAGAAAAAATAATGAAACGAACATGTTTCCTACAACTGTACATTCGTACTGTTGTCTAATGCGTAAGATGTTTTAACTGACAAAATTATCATAATACAACGGGGCCCAGTGATAACAATAATAATAGGCATTTATATAAAACCATCTATCTGGAAAAATATTTTATTCCGAGACGCGTTGTTTTTATTATTATTATTATTATTAAAACAACAAAAACAGGAAATGAATTAAACACAACATACATAGTTGGAATATATGAAAACTATGAATAAGTCGACAATTTTTTTTTAATGATTTTTTTACTAAATTTATAGACAAGAATTATAATTTATAAAAAAAAAAGGCGCCACGGGCGGCCAGATTCGGACAGCTACCTGCAACAGGGAGAATTGATTACTTATTAGACTCTGGCAACACGTAGTCTTAACTGAGCCCGTCTTACGAAGAGTTGCGATTGATCTGATCTACCACCACTATGGACGGCCAGCAACATCAACATCTAAAATGTATGTTTATTCAAAACATTTTCTAGATACATCCATCATTCTCTTGAAAATTATGTGTGATTCATTTTGTTTACGTAGGAGATTGTGCAAATTTCCGGTAGAAAAAAATGATGGTATGGGATTTCCATAGAGTTGATATTGATTGGATCTGTCGGAACTCTTTGTAAGATGGGACCCCGATTTTCTACAATAGACATCGTAAAGCTTGATCCACCAATTGTAAAACTGTAGCAGAATCATATAGCAAATCTTTTCTTGCAACACCACCCACAGTCATTTTGTGTTGGGTTAACAACCACCAACGTTAGGCGTTTTGACTCCGCACATGTGCTTCATTAGTGAGGGCGTAAAAATATTAACGTGTAAATATTATACAAATGCTGCACGCAAGCGCGTGCATGCAGGGCCAAATAATGAACGATGTGCGAGAAGAGCCAATGGATATCCCGCACCGACATGACCGAGGTCCGCAGGACCGAGTGCGGTATATCCATTTGGCGAGTCGAGCACAGAGTTCATTATTTAGGTCCTCCATGCACAAGAATGCGTGCATTTTTTGTTTTATACAACCCCTCTCCTCCCCCATGTTACTGAGTTGCCCCGAATGCTATTTGATATAAAGTCTAGATAATTCCAGAACTCGTACTATCCTGCACTCTGACGTCAGAGTGCAGGATAGTACTTTTGGTATGACGTCAGAGTGCAGGATAGTGCGTTTTGGATGCAATAGTGCAATTCGCCGAATATCATGTGATCCGATTTGGACCAATCAGATTACAGAACATTCTTGGGAGTTGTACAATAAACTTTATAACCCTACTACTACAATATAAAAATCATACTCTCTACACGCAATACCACAGTATTTACCTTGAAAGCAATATGACTCATTTGTGTCCACTTCTCCGTTCTCGGAATCTGCCTGTCAGGTGAACAAAATAAAGGTTAGTTCTACTTAAAGGTCAAGTCCATCCCTAGAAAAAAAAAGTTGAGTTGAATGAAAATTGAAAAATAGAAGAAGCATAACACAGAAAATGTCACCAAAAAGACATTTTAAATTTTCGCTTATTTTTCACAAAAGAGTTACATACACACCTTAGTGATAGAACTATAATAATAATAATAATAATAATATAGAATTTGTATAGCGCATGTTTTCACCTTGCTAGGTGCTTAAGGCGCTCCTATATTACCCCGGCTAAGCTAGTCTACCGATTCTGGTGCGCACAGCTTTTTGAGGAATTACTTCCTGCCGGTACTCATTTACCTCACCTGGGTCGAGTGCAGCAAAGTGTGGATACATTTCTTGAGAGAGTCGAAATGATGTCCCTCATTCACTATTTCTTTTGATTCTTAGAGTTTGAATTAATAAAAATTGAAATATTGTATAATATACAATATTTCAATTTTTACAGATTTGAGAATAAAGACCCTCTTGTTTGATCCACGAAATGTTACAAAAAATAATTACACATGTTCTGAGAGGAATAAAACTTTGTTTCACATGACGATGATGAGAAAATAAGAATATTTAACATTCCATGTAATCATGGTAAAGAAATACAAAAGAAATAGTGAGTGGATCTCCTCGTTTGCATACCGACTGTCGGACCAGGATGTGAATATAACTATTTCTCAGTTAAAACTGAGAAAAACTTTCAAATGTCATAACTTTTTATTTTACATCCGATTTGTATGTAATTTTGAAAAAGCATGTATATGCACTAAGAATAGTTGATTTGAAATATCGATGACAGAGGTGTATTAAAAATTCAGTTTAATTAATTTAATCTTAATGCCTAATGAAATAAAAATATACAATGTGAATTGAACAGTTCTTTTAATTACCAAGTTTCTCTTGGAATCGGTCATTTTGCCTAATCCTTTGGCTGAATTCTCGGTGGATTCCATGTTTATTGCTGGCTCTTCATGGGAGTGCGAGTGTCCGCCGAACTGCAATGGGGGTGGGGGGGAAACAAAGAAAACACGAATAGTTTTACGAGAAATAGTTAAAGGAGAATGAAACCTTTGGAACAAGTAGGCTTGTGTCGAAACAGAAAAATCAAAGAATAAGATCAAAGAAAGTTTGAGAAAAAATAATGAGAAAGTTATGAGCATTTGAATATTGCAATCACTAATGCTATGGAGATCCTCCCATTTAAAATGCGACAAGAATGTGTGATGTCACATGTGAACAACTTTCCCTTTGATGAAATATAAAATACCCTCAAAATGTCTCTTTTTGCTTTTTCTCATGTTGATACAAACTATTTATCCATGACATATTCTTTAAAAATCTGTGTTACGTGCCCTCCTATAGAAAGAACATATAATCTACTGATAGATGTGATAAAAAAGGCAGGTTAAGTGAAATATATACTAAAGTAATGGGGAGAGTTGTTCACAAGTGACATCACACATTTTTGTCGCAATGCCAATGAGAGGCTCTCCATAGCATTAGTGATCTCAATATTAAAATGCTCATAACTTTCTCATTATTTGTCCGATTTTTCTCAAACTCTTGTTGATCTGTTTCTTTAATTTTTCTGTTTTCACAAAAGCTATCTTTTTTCAAAGGTTTCATTCTCCTTTAAAAGGGGTCTAAGATACGTGTAATACTTCTTGACGTCACATAGGCACGTATCCTGTGTATACGCGCATCAAGGTACAATAAAAACCACTTTAATTTAGGAAATGACATTTCATTGATTTGTTTTTAGTTCACGGTACATGGAAATACATCAAAAGCTTATCGCATGACGTCACAAATTCCCCCATTTTTTTTCTAAACTTCTAATAATTTTTCTTTAATCGTTGAGTAATATTCCTTAACATTAACATTAATCTTTCACCCTTCATTCTGCGATTTTTACCCTAATCTTCTTGTCAGGGTGAACGTTCCCTTTGAATTCCGTGGGGGGGGTTCCCCGTTTTCCGTCTCGCGGAGTATCAAGGAACTCTAGGGCTATATCTTTATCTGGCATTTCAACAGGGATAAAGTTACAAAGCAAATGCATGAGAACAAAAGAAGAAAAGGAACAAGGATGCCTACAGTAAAAGTCAAGGGTGCCTGGGAGAGGAAAAGGTAAAACAAGTTACTGTAGGCCCCAGGCTTTCCACCCCTACTTACATTTGCCAAACTGGAAACCCTTTCAACCAAGAAGAAGAAGTAGATGGCTAATTCAATCACCAGGCATTTCCAGACGTATGCTAGTTCAGGATTGAGGGGCCCATGATTGGTGTGGGCGTGGCCGGAAGCGTCGTGTGCATGCAATCCCACAGCCTGAGAATAAAATGAAAGAGAGATTCATTTTTTTCATTGCTTGATTTAAATAGTAAGTTCATTGGGCCTAGAGTGTGTTTTAAATTGTGTTTACAGTGTGTTCACAGTGTGGCTACAGTGTGTCACAGTGTGTTCAGTGTGTTTAAAGCGTGTTTTAAGTGTGTTTACAGTTTATTTACACTGTGAACATGTTCACAGTGTGTTTACAGTGATTTTACAGTGTGTTTACAGTGTGTTTACAGTGATTTTACAGTGTGTTTACAGTGTGTTTACAGTGGGTTTACAGTGGGTTTACAGAGTGTTTACAGTGTGTTTACAATGTGTTTACAGTGATTTTACAGTGTGTTTACAGTTTATTTACACTGTGAACATGTTCACAGTGTGTTTACAGTGATTTTACAGTGTGTTTACAGTGTGTTTACAGTGTGTTTACAGTGATTTTACAGTGTGTTTACAGTGTGTTTACAGTGTTTTTACAGTGGGTTTACAGTGATTTTACAGTGTGTTTACAGTGGGGTTACAGTGTGTTTACAGTGTGTTTACAGTGGGTTTACAGTGGGTTTACAGTGTGTTTACAGTGTGTTTACAATGTGTTTACAGTGATTTTACAGTGTGTTTACAGTTTATTTACACTGTGAACATGTTCACAGTGTGTTTACAGTGATTTTACAGTGTGTTTACAGTGTGTTTACAGTGTGTTTACAGTGGGTTTACAGTGATTTTACAGTGTGTTTACAGTGGGTTTACAGTGATTTTACAGTGTGTTTACAGTTTATTTACACTGTGAACATGTTCACAGTGTGTTTACAGTGATTTTACAGTGTGTTTACAGTGTGTTTACAGTGATTTTACAGTGTGTTTACAGTGTGTTTACAGTGTGTTTACAGTGTGTTTACAGTGTGTTTACAGTGGGTTTACAGTGGGTTTACAGTGTGTTTACAGTGTGTTTACAATGTGTTTACAGTGATTTTACAGTGTGTTTACAGTTTATTTACACTGTGAACATGTTCACAGTGTGTTTACAGTGATTTTACAGTGTGTTTACAGTGTGTTTACAGTGTGTTTACAGTGGGTTTACAGTGATTTTACAGTGTGTTTACAGTGGGTTTACAGTGATTTTACAGTGTGTTTACAGTTTATTTACACTGTGAACATGTTCACAGTGTGTTTACAGTGATTTTACAGTGTGTTTACAGTGTGTTTACAGTGATTTTACAGTGTGTTTACAGTGATTTTACAGTGTGTTTACAGTGTGTTTACAGTGATTTTACAGTGTGTTTACAGTGTGTTTACAGTGGTTTTACAGTGGGTTTACAGTGTGTTTACAGTGTGTTTACAATGTGTTTACAGTGATTTTACAGTGTGTTTACAGTTTATTTACACTGTGAACATGTTCACAGTGTGTTTACAGTGATTTTACAGTGTGTTTACAGTGTGTTTACAGTGATTTTACAGTGTGTTTACAGTGATTTTACAGTGTGTTTACAGTGTGTTTACAGTGATTTTACAGTGTGTTTACAGTGTGTTTACAGTGGGTTTACAGTGTGTTTACAGTGTGTTTACAGTGTGTTTACAGTGTGTTTACAGTGTGTTTACAGTGATTTTACAGTGTGTTTACAGTGTGTTTACAGTGGGTTTACAGTGGGTTTACAGTGTGTTTACAGTGATTTTACAGTGTGTTTACAGTGTGTTTACAGTGGGTTTACAGTGTGTTTACAGTGTGTTTACAATGTGTTTACAGTGATTTTACAGTGTGTTTACAGTTTATTTACACTGTGAACATGTTCACAGTGTGTTTACAGTGATTTTACAGTGTGTTTACAGTGTGTTTACAGTGTGTTTACAGTGGGTTTACAGTGATTTTACAGTGTGTTTACAGTGGGTTTACAGTGATTTTACAGTGTGTTTACAGTTTATTTACACTGTGAACATGTTCACAGTGTGTTTACAGTGATTTTACAGTGTGTTTACAGTGTGTTTACAGTGATTTTACAGTGTGTTTACAGTGATTTTACAGTGTGTTTACAGTGTGTTTACAGTGATTTTACAGTGTGTTTACAGTGTGTTTACAGTGGTTTTACAGTGGGTTTACAGTGTGTTTACAGTGTGTTTACAATGTGTTTACAGTGATTTTACAGTGTGTTTACAGTGGGGTTACAGTGTGTTTACAGTGATTTTACAGTGTGTTTAGGGTGTGCTCACAGTGTGTTTACAGTGACTTTGGAGTGTGTTCACATTGTTTTTACGGTGCATTTACATTGTGTTTACAGTGTGTTCACAGTGTGTTTACAGTGGGTTTACAGTGGGTTTACAGTGTGTTTACAGTGTGTTTACAATGTGTTTACAGTGATTTTACAGTGTGTTTACAGTTTATTTACACTGTGAACATGTTCACAGTGTGTTTACAGTGATTTTACAGTGTGTTTACAGTGTGTTTACAGTGATTTTACAGTGTGTTTACAGTGATTTTACAGTGTGTTTACAGTGTGTTTACAGTGTGTTCACAGTGATTTTACAGTGTGTTTACAGTGTGTTTACAGTGATTTTACAGTGTGTTTACAGTGATTTTACAGTGTGTTTACAGTGTGTTTACAGTGGTTTTACAGTGGGTTTACAGTGTGTTTACAGTGTGTTTACAGTGTGTTTACAGTGATTTTACAGTGTGTTTACAGTGGGTTTACAGTGTGTTTACAGTGATTTTACAGTGTGTTTAGGGTGTGCTCACAGTGTGTTTACAGTGACTTTGGAGTGTGTTCACATTGTTTTTACGGTGCATTTACATTGTGTTTACAGTGTGTTCACAGTGCCTTTACGGTGTGTTAATGGTGTGTTCATAGTGTGGTCACCATATGTTAATAGTACACATGCAGTTCCAGCTGTTAAAAGATGCTTATTGCATCGGTGCAAAGAATTGTAGCATGCACCTCACATGGGTTGAGTGCAGCACAATGTTGGTAAATTTCTTGCTGAAGGAAAACACGTCATGGCTGGGATTTGAACCCACGTCTTCCTTTTTGTAAGACGAGAATCGTAACCAATAGGACACGACGTCCCCACTTATATTTCATAGTTGGCTTAGTGTGGCAAAATGTGCCAGATTTTTCATTAGAGCAATTGCCGCCGGAGCAAAAGTCACGGAACGGTTATTTTACCTGCGGTATAAGATGTAATAATGCATCCCCAGTGAGCGTAGCAACGGCAAGCGCCATCATCGTCTGAATAATGGCTTCATACACGAATCCACTCATACAGGGAAGAAAAAGGGCGCCAAGGATGGCGACGAGACTGATGACCAGTACTGCTAAGTGACTGTAGCCCCAAACTGGAAATAAAAAAAAGGATATAAAAAATAAATAAACAAAATATACTGAATCATCGTAATAATAATAATACTTTCTAGAATCATGAAAGGACGTCATATTAATCGAATTCATGGTCAAACAAAATACCCGTGTATGTGACAATTTTTAGTTGGATGGTTGGATAATTTGCTTAATACTTAGAACGTTGATTAGACATTAACATACTGTAACGAACTGAATTAATAATTGCCCTACATGGTAATCATTATGATGATAGACCTGGAACATGTAGTAATGATAATAAAAATGATAATAACGATAGTAATGATGACAATAATATTCGATGCATTCATATCACAATAACTATATTGTTAATGATAAGTATATAATTTCCTTCCTCTATTATTACATTCTTGCCTTTACTGTACTATAGGGATGAGTAATAAATAGAAGAGACAAAGTGACTGTTTTTACTACATGTGTATCAAGTATTATCTGTTGATAAGCTGTACTTCTTCTAATGTAAACTAATAATGTGTATGCTGTTTTTTTTTATTTTCTTATTCATATATTCTGTTAATTTTCAAATTACTTGTATTAATTATATTTGATTTGTTATACAAAATTATGAAATTCCAATAAAAACTTTTAAAGAAAATTATATCATTTCATCTCAAAATTTAGTTCCTCTATTCAAATACGACTATAAGCTATTATAGTTATTCATTATCAATAGTTTTCCCAAGAGGTATACAAGCTATTTTAACACACTCAGTGGCGGGTTGGTAAGTTATCCCCGCCCTTCTACAAAGTTCACTTACTTTCCGCATCTGTGTATGAATTGGTCGGATCCACGTGTACGTCTGCGCTGCAGACACCCGATAAAATCTGTTGGATTAATGACGGGGCCAGGGCTGCGTACTGGGACTCCGTGATACCAGCTTCGTGATCGATTCCATGAATGTCTAGGAGTTCCTCCCCCGTGTAGCATGTCTGGTTGGTAAAAAGGAGGAAGTCGTTAGCTGAAGCAGTGTCATGAAATAGCTGATTGGGTGAGATAAACTTACCACGTGACGTGACAAGTCCTTATAGGTCACCTGACCGCGGAAGTGTCTAAATCGCATCATTATTTTTTTTTCTTCACATAATACTTAAAACGCTGCTTACTTCAAAGAGTTTAGGGCATGCAGTAGGTATTAAACAGTTTTAAAAAGTGTTTGAAATATTAAAAAGCAATGTTTAATCAATATCTTCAATAACTAAGCATGATTTAAACTTTTAAACAACTCTTATAAATTTGAAGTAGCATTTGATATGCGTGGTATGAAATGTTCCAGTAGATAAGAACACCCTGGAAAAAAATATACGCATACACTTCTGAGGTATTGTTTCCTGGACAGCAGATCTTAACACTTATAGTATGTGGAATAACTTCTGACCGGTGTTTCCGGGTCACTTTAATATCTTCACTATTTGAAGCACTAAATAATGGTTTCGGGTGCTTTTTTTCAGGGCTTCATTCTTACAACATATCGCATACAACGGTGACAAAATGACTGTACAGCTGAGATTTATTTTAAGACACACCTCTCCCTGTCCTCCGTAACACAAGGATTACCGATCAATCGATAGCGCGAAGACCAATCAAGATCAATGTTATACGAGCATTTGGTTCAAAATACTGACCAGGAACCAATCAGAAGTGCTCTTTCATATTTGCAATTTAACGCTAAGCTTTGTGTTGCGGGGGGCCCATGTGGGTGTTTCATAAAGCTGTTCATCAAGTTACGCAATGCTTTTTACACACGACTGGAACATGTTCGTAGATCCTAATTAATCACACAAGGATATATCTCTTAGCACAAGTAACGGTCACCAGTCGTGCCTGAAGTCATTTGTATATTATACTGCGTTATGATAACCTTCCTCGATACCTACAGCAGATACATTGAGCTCATCGGAGTGCGCACCGTGGTCATGGCCGTGGTCGTCGACCACCCTCCTCACGCGATGGATGTATCCCGCCGCTGCCACCGAAATGTCATCAGCATGACGTCTCCGTCTGTGATCGTGGTCGTCATGGCCAGCATCGGCGGCATGGTCATCGTGTTCGGCCGAGGAAGCACCAATGCCAAGGTCCGAGAGCAAATGTTCGAATTCTGGAGAAGAAAATGGCATTGCGACATTAGAATTCCTTTTAATATTTTTTTTCATTGGTAGAGCTTTTCTTGTAGAAATATATCGTCAACAGTTTCCAAGGGGTATTTGTTAACATGTATACATATAGATTAATGTCATATCAAATGTGTTTTTTTTACACAAACCGAGACTTCAAATCTGAAAGTCTAAATTTGATTATATAAATCCTATAAGGGAAAGGCCCATGGCGACATTTCCCTGGTAAAGAAAACGCAAAATATGTTATCTAATCATTTTTTTTCACAAATTAAGCTATAAAACAATATCATGGAAAATTGGCATATTCTACTTGCACATAAAATACTAAGTTACATTTCCGTCTTAAAAGATCTCCTCAAAGACACAGCTAACTTAAGTGACAATTACAATCAAAGCGAAACAACCTGTTCCTATTTGTCTATTTTTTTCTTTATTCATTTTGTTTCTTTGTTCAGTATCAATCAATGAGGGCTATTCACGATACTTTTCTTTTTTTCAGACCGATTTGGAATTATATTTTGTTATTCCTATTTGGCTCTTCGACGATACCTTCTTCGGGAATAACTCCGCCTTCGGCGAATGAGTCAAAGATTGTGTCCACGAAGGCCTCGGGCGACGGCAACGTCGCCTCGCCGATACAGTATCCCTGGAGGATGCTAAGGACTACGAGCTCGGCGATGGCGTGGACCTCCGATTCGTTCGCTCCGGCCTCGTGGTCGGTGACTGATGCAGTAAAGACCGATTCGACATCGAAACACTGTGAGGTTTTTCATGAAAGAAGCAAGGGACAAACGCAAGTTAGATCAGCTATAAGGAGCGAGACTTAAAAAGAGTTACAACGGATCCGATCAACCTGAACTGTATGGAAACCCACCAATGTCATATCTATTTTTCAGAAGAACTTTGCAAAATGTCCTTTGTGAACAAAAGAAGCACATTAAGTTTTCAAGAAAACAATGAATTTAAGTATATTCAGGATAATTATCTAGAAAATATTTTGAACAAAACAGGCAATATAGATGTTGATGTTTTGCCTTTCCGTAGTTGTGGTCGATCGGATCCATCGTAACTCTAAGATGTGGTCGATGATGGGAATGTTGGGGTGTGGGTTTATCCTTAAATGTTAATTACACCACAACAGAAAGTTTATTTGAATGAGAGGAGAAAAAAATCAAAAGCATAACTGAAAATTTCATCAAAAATTATAATTGTACACTTAGAAATATATGGCATTCTAAAATTTCGATAAGTTCCCCAAAACATTTATGCACAACTTAGTGAAGTAAATCATTCATATTAATTTTGGAAATTTATTATTTTAATTATATATCATTATTTGCAGGTGTTACATATAGAAAACCCTTCATCAAATCAAGGTGGGTTAAAATAATGACAATTCCACATTAGAAGGTGAAGGTTCAGAGTTATTGTTAACCCTTAGGTTACATGATTAAGGAAAGGAATTATTTTATGTTATTTTCGGTCCAAAGTTTAAGCTGGAAAAGAAAGAAATAAAATACGAGCAGTTCGCAAACAAAACGCAAGTAATGCAAACTCCATTGTTATAAGATGACGCCATAGATATATACCGCAGATGAGCGCAATAAAATCAACAGAGCACAGCACTGCACTTGAAATTGGCATCGTATCCAATTAGTCTTTCCAATGGTGTATGTTGTTGTGGCTTCCAAAATGATCTTTAAAGGTCAAGTTAACACCAGAAAAATGTTGATTCGAATAAATACAGGAAAAATCAAACAAGCATAACACTAAAACAATCATATAAATCGGATGTAAAATAAGAAAGCTATGACATTTCAAAATTTCGTTTTTCACAAAACAGGGATGTGGACTATTTTAGCGAGGGATATCCTCGACTGTCAATTACGCATGTCACTGAACTGTATAATTGAAACAATAAAAAACGAAATAACTAATTTCTTTGTTTTTTATGGTTTGAATTATACAATATTTCATTTTTTTACCGATTTGACAGTAAAGTCCTAACTGACTGAACCATAATAATGGTAATTCCACATATTCAGGAAGGAATTAATCGTTGAAAATGATGGAAATTAGAATATCTTATATTCGAAATAGTACAATCCAAAAGAATAGTGAATGGATGACGTCATCAGTCTGTTCATTTGCATACCAACCAGGAACTGTTTTGTGAAATTAAGCAAAACTTCAAAATGTCATAGCTTTCTGTTGGAGTTTTTTCTCTTTTTATTCGAATCAACTTTTTGTTGAGGTGGACTTGCCCTTTAATCTTCGTGACATTTATGATGTTTTCTTTTTTTCAAATGGGGAACTGCCTTCCAAGGAATATTTATAATTACATACTGCATATGTTGGCAGATATTCATCTGCTTTGGGATAGTCCTGATGTTACAGTCTTTTCAAAGCAATTAGCAATATACTTTAGCAAGGGCAAATCCACGATTTCCCTCAAAAAGGCTTTTCACTATCAAATCGAGGTAGTTTCTTTTGAGGAAAATATGACCAAAAAAACTTGACAAGCAAAAATAGGGGATCTTTACTAGTTCATTATCGAGTTGAGGTCATTTCTTCCATGAAAAATTTGATCAGCAAAAAAGAAAAAAAGGTCGGCACTACCAAAGCGATACAATCCCCCCCCCCCCCCCATCCTGTACTTTCGATATTCACTTGAAACGTATAATGACACTTTAAATTATTGAAATACAGGAATGTTCGAAATATCTTATGATATTTTTTTTAGTTTCTTAGGAGAATAGAAAATTGTTTATCATTTTAGCGGTAGTGGTTATATTATACGACTCTAACATAATACGTTTTTCAGTTATTAAGGTATTGGGTTAGTGTCGCGTAAACATTGCCCTTAAAATTGAACAATGTGCTCGTTATTAGTCAGACACAACTGGCCTTAAAATAACTTTTGTAATTTGTTGAATGAAAAACTTTAAAAAAATTGATTCAACACTCCCTACTGTTTCCAATGATATTCATGAAAATGTTTTATGCGTTAACTGTGATGCATTAATTTATGGTGAAAAGGGTTATAAATTTATTTTAAAACAATTATAAAGCCTGTAAAGGTCTATTATTGCCACTGATTTTATAATTGTCCAATAGTAGTAGTAGTAGTAGTAGTAGTAGTAGTAGTATAGTAGTAGTAGTAGTAGTAGTAGTAGTAGTAATAGTACATGTAGAAGTAGTAGTAGTAGTAGTAGTATTTGGAGTAAAAGTACTGATGGTAGTATAATGGAGGCCACAAAACTGTCATTATTATCATTGCTATTTACCCAATTATCACTTTCCAGTATAATTGTTATGAGAAATATGTGTGTGTGTTGGGAGGAGTGGTAGAAATATATATTTTGCTTTCATGATGCCAGAGTATAGCATATAAGTATATTTACCGTTGTCTGTGTTTCTGCCGTGTAATTCTCACCAATTGAGTGGAAAATTTCTTCAAGGTCCTCTTCCGACAAGGTAGAATTCGCCCCATTTTCTTCCGCGGACATCAACTTCCCAAACACCACCTCCTCGTCGAGATCCGTCCCGCCAGGCCCGGCGGCACACAAGGCCTCCAAGTCGAACAGAGCATAAAGCAGCAAGGGCCCCGCTTCATGGAACACATCCTCGCTGAAACCATACGTCGAGTCAACGTTGAGGGCAGTAAACAGGTCGGTCACAAAATCAACGGCGCACTGCGAAGAACAAAAGAGAGTAAATTACATGCAGACTATATGCCTATGAACTTCAGATTCATAAAACCACAACAAATATTTGTCGAATTTCGGTTCTAAGGTTGAAACGTTTAGAGACAGATTAATCAATCACTCCCACGTACCCTTGGTAATTATGAAAAGCCCATGTTTACGCTATACAGTGCGTCCCATCAAAAAAATAAGAAATCCATTTTCTGAGACAGATTTCATAATAATTATTGAATATGTTTTTATTACAAATTTGATACTTGTAAAAAGAGTGGAATCGCATCGTTTTAATTTGAGACCAATAACTTAGCAAATCATTCACGCGTGGCGGATAACAAGCACTAAATTTATTCCTTGAAATGCCACCGCGCTGTAAAAGGCTGCGGGGCTAAAGCCAGGGTAATAATATCCAAGTCCTTTGGAAGCGCATAGAGACGTTATTTATAATGTGTTATGCGCTATACAAGAACTGTCTATTATTATTATTATTAAATACCATGGGCCACGGAAGCGGGGGGGGGCTGGGGGCTTCAGCCCCCCCCCCCCCACTTTTCTTTCAAAACCATGTACAAAAACGTAAAAATTACCATATGATTGTGATTTTTTGCATGGTCAGCCCCCCCCCGCGCCACTTTGAAAACCGTTCCACATGCACGGCCCCTGAATATTGTACCATGTAAAAAACGATTGGCGGTAGTGACCTGGGTCCCCTACTCTTTCTTGTTTTTATTTATGACCTAAGTGAATGTTTATTATCATGCTCATGCAATATATATGCAGATGATGTTGTTATTTATATTGATGATAAAAGTACCGAAGTCATTACTTCTAAATTACAGTCTGATCTTGAAAAAATAAGTAGGTGGTATAAGAGAAATAAATTAAAAGTTAATGTCGACAAAACGTATACTATGTTATTAAAGCGAAACACGCGATCTTCTCAAGAATTAAACATATATCTGGATAATAACATTATAAAACAAGTAAAACATATTAGGTATCTAGGAATCGAAATTGATGAGAATCTTTCGTGGAATTTTCATGTAAAGAACCTAAGTCAATCTTTAGCTTATAAGTTATTTTCTTTGAAAAAGGTCAGTAATTTCACTAATACGAATGTTCTAAATCAAATTTATAATTGTACAATTCAACCCATACTGGATTACTCTTGTTCGATATGGGGGAACTGTTCTGTCAGTAATAAGAAAATGTTTAGATTACAAAAAAGAGCAGCAAGAATAGTTTAAAAGAATTTTGATTATACTCATAATGGTTTTGACATTATTAAGAGATTGAAATGGCAGGTTTTAGAAAAAAGACGAAATTATTTCCTTGCATGTATTATGTATAACTGTGTCTATGGACATGCTCTGATACGTTTATGTAATTCTATTGATATGGTTTTTGATAGGCATCCAATGAATACAAGATTTGCCAATTCGCTCAACGTAGTTATACCTAAACCGAACATTGAGTTTTTTAAGAATAGCTTAAGATATGCAGGAGGAAAGGTATGGAATAGTTTAGATTCGGAACTCCAGAATGCAACTTCAATTGATACATTTAAAAGGAAATATAAGAAAACACACTTCTCGTAACACTCTCTCCGCTCTCTTTATGCCGGTTTGTGTTTTCAACTTTCAGTTTGGTTTTCATAACCCAGTGCACTTATATGATATCTTTTGTTATTTTTATATATCTATGTTTGTTAATACCTATGTTACTCAATTTTGTTTTACTATAATTTACTCTGCCTGAATTTGAATTGTTTAATGCACCTTTTCTGTACATTGTTAGATATTTACTATGTCAACAGGACCATGTTGGAAAACAGTGTATATCTGAACATGCTTATCCTGTATAAAGATTTTTAAATAAATAAATAAATCACGAACATTTAGTCCAATTTCTCTACGTACATGTACGCAACCTGATTAGGCCTATGACATTAAATTTCAGACTTGTCTTGCTCATCAACGCGTTGAG
The DNA here is from genome assembly GCF_018143015.1 of Lytechinus variegatus. NCBI lineage: Eukaryota > Metazoa > Echinodermata > Echinoidea > Temnopleuroida > Toxopneustidae > Lytechinus > Lytechinus variegatus. The sequence goes on along the minus strand of NC_054745.1, from coordinate 9,013,547 downwards.
TGTTCGCCTCATAGGTATCAAAATATAGAAGAAAATTGAAATATATGATGATGATTTGAAGAAAACATACATTGGAATCTCGGTTTCCCTTTTTTCTGGGACGCACTGTACATGTATGTATAAGTTTCATAGTTGGATAGGTCATACCAGAGAATAAATTGAAGTCAAACTCGCCTTTTTCTTTCTTTTCTCAACGAACAGGGGAACGAGAGTGCGAATCAAAAGAGGTCTAGTTTTTGTTCCTTTTTCATTCAGCATTAATGCGAATGATTGTTATCCGCATATTCTTTACGAGTGCAGTTGACCCGAAATAAGTAGTTATATTTCCAAAGACACATTTTCTATCTTCATATTTTTGCGAAGCAGTAATGGGCACTAGTGGGTAAACACATGGCATGCTGTGGCGAACGACAGTACTAACGATAAGACAAATGAAAGAATAAAGAAAGGAAGAAAGAAAGAAAGAGAGAGAGGGGGAGAGAAGGAAAGAAAGGAAGGAAAGGGGAAGGAAGTAAGGAAGGAAGGAAGGAAGGAAGGAAGGAAGAAAGGAAGAAAGAAAGAAAGAAAGAAAGAAAGGAAGAAAGAAATAAAGAAAGAAAGAAAGAAAGAAAGAAAGAAAGAAAGAAAGAAAGAAAGAAAGAAAGAAAGAAAGAAAGAAAGAAAGAAAGAAAGAAAGAAAGAAAGAAAGAAAGAAAGAAAGAAAGAAAGAAAGAAAGAAAGAAAGAAAGAAAGAAAGAAAGAAAGAAAGGAAGAAAGAAATAAACAGAAAGAAAGAAAGAAAGAAAGAGAAAGAAAGAAAGAAAGAAACAGAAAGAAAGGTGAAGGAAGGAAAGGATAAAAGAAAGAAAAGGGGAAGGAAGAAAGAATGTCAAAGACAGAAAAGGTAAAGAAAAAAAGAATTACAAAGAAAGGAAGAAAAACTAAGAAGATGATCATCGCATACTTTTAGATGTTTATTATCATTTACATAGTCCACTATGTAAACATCTTCTTCGGCGTGTGATATTATTTTAGCACTGTTGAATTAGAACATTTTAACAGTGGGAACCATACGCTTCACTATGTAAACACACAGTTCACATTCACACTGTCGAGGTGTCCTCGGTGTGAAATGGTAAACTGCCAATTCGTCTACTCACTACACAGTCTACCTTCATTTAGTCTAATGCCATTCCGTCCATCAACATTTCGTCAATCATCCACTATAAAAACTGTGGTGCTAAAACTGACACCAATTGGTGTTAATAGAGGACCACACCCTGAGGTGTTAAAATTACACCCTTAAGATTGAACATAACACCAAAGAGTGTGAATGTAACAACCAACGGTGTTGTAATAGCACCTATAGGTGTAAAACTAACACCACCAATTTAACACCAGTGTAAAATAACTGGTGTGGTCCTCTATGTACACCGGTTAACACCATAGTTTTTGCTGTGTCCATTTGGTCCAATAATCCCATTTTACTTAGTCCATTAGAATGCAAATACTCAGGATGTCCAAAACGTGAAATCATCTCACTTATTTTTGTTTAATTTCTTACCTATATGCATCTGATTAGTGTATTTACAAGTTTTTATATATTTATTGCGACGTTTTCTCAATGAAATATATATTTTACACCGGATTCCCTTCAAAGGACCCCATGGAAGAAAAGTGGTATTTTATTAATACCGCTAAAATTGGCCATCCTCCATATGAATGAATGCAAACAAACAATATTTTTAGGCTAAAGCCTTAGTTTTCCTCCTAAAGATGTATGCGTGAACTTAAATCTTGTGTTTTTATGACAGTTGACAATCATTGAATGATCATTTTATTATTCCTCACCTACAACAGTCGTTTGCTCTTTCGAAAACAGATTTCAATAATGTAACAGTGTAAATTATTGAATTCTATAATACTTCCCTATACTAGCAACATGTTCTATTATATCATTGTTGTTTTGTTTGATTCACTGTATATCATATACTTCTTTTCATATGTGTTTACTTCTTATTGTACATGGACCCCATGGAAGAACACATTTGTCATGTTGACAAAAATGAATATGGTCCATCCATCCGTTTTGCATTTTTTTATACGGAAAAATAGATACTATACTACATTATATTATACTATATTCGCACTGTTTGAACATCTAACAGCACATGACACGTCTTTCAATATTCCATTGTGTGAACTAAACACTATGGCCCGTATTCTGAAGTCGGGTTTAACCTAAACTCAGGTTTAAAGTTGTGGTTTAGGTATGGATAGCCAATTGCTACATAAATCACTAACGGTAGAGATATCATTATTTCAGCTCATTTGGCTCTCATAAGCATTCATGATAGTGATAGTATTGGAAGTATAAATAGATGATTGTCTTCACCATCGATGAATCAGTAATGAGCACAGTAAGCATAAAAAACATACAACTGAATAAAAATTTTGACAATTTTGGCTTCCCATAATTTTAGCACAGAGTTAGACCATGGTCTAAGTT